>NC_054599.1:17064920-17388920 GCF_004785595.1 Juglans microcarpa x Juglans regia | reverse complement strand
AGAATAATAAGAAATAGTAGTATACATGGTCCTATTATATGCAAAATCTAATAAGGGCAAATGAAACTCCCACAAACGTTCATGCAACAAGTCAATAAATGTCAAATGATACTCACACAAACGTTCATGAAATACATTTAAATTTTTCCTTGCATCAAAATGACCACTTCAATTATATGCAAACTCAATAAATGGCAAGTAATACTTCCATCCATGGTCACGCAACATGTTTCAAATCCTTTTTACACCAGAATGACCGAACAAATCACCCTCATGCACTAACATCTCACGCATAAGACTAGCAGGCTCACAAAGTTTATTCTTTTTAAATAAATATCAATCTAGTTTATAGCACTTACCAAACGATGCTTCTCACATGCTCCATATATATTATCAAAGTCATCATCATTAGCATGCAATTCCTTGTCAAATTCAAATCTCAATAACTTTGCATCCAAAATAAAGACAATGACATACCTTCTAGCTAAAACATCAATCATAAAATTTTCCTTACCTTGTGTGTATTTACAGGAGGAAAGGTATCAATGAATTCCTCCCACTTGGCATGCATTCTATTCAACTTACTTTGTCCCTTTAAGTACTTCAAGTACCCATGTTCGTCAAAGAAAGGTCGGGTAGAAATTGTCGCACTCGGCGCAAAATCAATGTAATGCTCTATCTCTCTAATAGATGGCAATATATTAAACACACAATTAGGAATCATGACCTCATATCCATGCAATAAGGAGACAACAACACCAAGCAATGGTTTGACAAGTTCGTTAGTAGTAAAATTTGCCATAGCATAAAAGCTCACTTCTTTTTTTTTTTTTCTCATTTTCTTCACCCTCTCTTTTCTTTTTACTCTCTTTTTTCTTTTCACTGTCTTTTTTTCTTGATCTCTCTTTTTTCTTTTCGTCGTCTTTTTTTCTTTTACTCTCTTTTTCATCTTCTTTTTTTGAACTCTTGGCCTCACAAGTGTTTTTCAACCCATTCTCTCTTTTCAATTTCACTTGATCTTCATACACTTGTCTTCGAGTCAATGGTACAAGAGTAATGGTCTTATTATCTTTTACCAAAGTATACATATTCTTGAATCTGTCATGAATCACTTTCCTATCATACTGTCATGGCCTTCCTAACAAAATATGGCCAGCATGCATAGACATTACATCACAAAGCACTTCATCCATGTATTTCCCAATTGAAAAGAAACTAACACTTGCCTATTTACCTTAACCTCTCCACAATCATTCAACCAGTGCAACTTGTACGGTCTGGAGTGTTTCAAGGTAGGCAAATTCAATTTCTCAATTAAAATAGTGCTAGAAACATTAGTACAACTCCCTCATCAATGATCATACTACATGCCTTGTTGTTGATGTGGCATCTAATATGGAAAATGTTCTCTCTTTGTTGCTTCGTATCATCTACCTTAATTTGTGTATTGAGAGAATGTCTGGCAAGAAGAGATTCACCGGTTATGGGATACTCCACTCCATCATCATTACTAGTATCAACCAACTCGGGCGTCTCCTCACTATCACCCTCACTCTCAGTTATTACTTCTCCATTGTCATGCATAATGATCACCCACATATTTGGATATTGAGATGCAATGTGCCTTGAACTCAAACATTTAAAGCATTTAATATCTCTATTCTTTGAAGGTTGAGATTCTACCTTGGGTTTGTTGCTAGTTCTCTCATATTTCATATTTTCTCTTAGGTGGTTCGGTCTTTCTCTTTGCTTCAGCTGGATCATTTCTATCCCACTTTGATTTTCAATTAGTGTTAGGAACCAAAGTGTACCTTGCTGTTCTTTTTCTCTTTAATTGCCTCTCCATCTTCATAGTCATTTGTATCATGTCCTCTATCTCCACATAATGTTGTAATTCAACTACATTGGTTATTTCCCTATTCAAATCACTCAAAAATCTGGCCATGGTGGCCTCCTGGTCCTCCTCTACATTAGCCCGAATCATCACCACCTCCATCTCCTTATGATAACCCTCCACATTCCTAGACCCCGGTATAAGATTATGTAATTTCTTCTTAACGTCTCTATAGTAATGGCTATGTACAAATCTCTACCTTATGAGAGCTTTCAACTCTCCCTATGTCTCTATAGACCTCTCATAATTCTTCCTTCTATTGGTCACTAATTGATCCCACCAAATTATAGTACAATCAGTGAACTTAATAACCGTCAACTTCACTTTCTTTTACACAGAGTAATTATGACAATCAAATACCAATTTTATTTTTTTCTCTCACTCTAGATAAACCTTAGGGTCAATTCTATCTTGGAAATATAGTGTTTTCATTTTGATGCTCCAAAGGTTCCTATCTACTCCATCCCGACCCCCTGGGTTCCCCCTATGTCCTATTTGACGCCTAACTCTTCTATGTATACTCAATCCAACTTCATATGTTAGGTCTTCCTTATCCTCACCATACTCTTCATTCTCATACTCATTCTCAATGCTAGTCTCACGTCGCCTCCTATCTCTCATATCTTGTAGATTTCTAATTACCGCTTCTTGATAATTCATCATATCCCTTACTTCACCCAACACCAAGTTAAATCACTCAAACTATTGTTGCATGGCTTGCAACACAAAGGATGAGTTACTTGCCATCCCCTTTGGTGATGAGTCACTCCTATGAGACATCGTAATGTGCTGCATAAAAAGAATGTTAGTAGTAAAAACCTCATACACTCTCTTACGTATTTACACTCAAATAATGGCACTCCACTCATGTTTCACTCTTAATTGGCATTTTCCCAATAATAGTCTCACACTCTCTTGCATTTTACCTCAATAGTTTTCCCGCTCAAGTTCTTTAAGAACTAGTTAAACTAAATCAAGACAATACAAGCTTATTTTATTCCAACTAGTAATATAGATCCAAAAAACAAGGAAGGAATAAAATGACACGAGACTCAAGGAATTTATACGAGGAAAAGAGTAATTATAAAAGTAGATACCAACTAGAAAAATGTATTCAACCCCTTTGATGATAAAACTCAATCAACAAATGTCTTTCTTTTACTTTGTTGTAACTATGTAGCAACATTTGAATATGCTACATTTTCTTTCTTTCTTTTTTTATTTATTTTTGTTTTCGAATTTTCTTTTCTTTTCTTTTTCGAATTTTCTTTTCTTTTCTTTTCTTTTCTTTTCCTTTCCTTTCTTTTCTTTTCTCTAATTCATTCACAAACAATAATATTTAATCGTGAAAATCAAGCAATTGCTTTAAAGTACACAAGAATTGACAATGAAGTAGAAGAGAAATAATGAAACGACACTCCAAGTAATTGACAAACTTAGAGATGCAAGAAACTTTAGAATTTTGAAACCCTAGGTGATGCAAAATTTCAACCAAACCAAAAACCATAAGAATTTTGGTAACCTACTTTTTGTTTTTTGTTTTTTGTTTTTTGTTTCTTGTTTTTTTTTTTTCTTTTTTGCAGCCCTAGAACAATGAAACCCTAGAATTGAATTTAAAGATGCAAGAATTAAAAGATAGAATCGGACCTGATTGTAAACCTTGCTCTGAATACCAAATGATATGAACCCACAGGAATGGAATCTCTTAAACCCATATTCAATTTGAAAACTCAGCCAAAAAATTCAAAATCAAGTCAATGGATGGAGAATCTAGACCCGTTGAGAACTCATTTCAAGAATCGAGATTATATTAAAATCTAGACCCGTTGAAGAACCTATCTCAAGAACCCAGATTACAAGGAGGAACGCCACAAAGGTTGTGATTTATCTTTGATAAGTTCAAAAGTTCAATCAAGAATAAGAGGAGTAAACTCAACTTGCAATGAAAAATTAATATTGTCAAAAGATTGTGTTGGACGACTACAAGGTATTTAAGTACATAAACTCCAATTAACCCTAGGCCAAAACAAGGCCCTTTTTATCCAAAATGCCCCAAGATGAATAGTGTCGCGACTACAGTAACGTTATAGTAACGCGACGACAGTAACCTCTTGAAATCCCAATTCAACAAAATAAAACATATGTGGACCAAGCATCCTCAAACCCTATTATTCTAGACTAGTTCCTATGATTAATAAGATAAATCCTTTAAATGATTTAAACCAATAGAAAGTCTTCAATAACAATAGACCCAAACAATATCTCTAAGTGATGTCTTCCACAGCTTGTATCAAGTGGATCAAAATTGATTCTCATTCTTTCAAGCCCATCTTGAGTCTTGAGCTCTTGCTAGCTTCATCCCAAGTAGATTGCACCAATCATTACATTGTTTCTTTGATCTTCTTTGCTTTTGATCTTATAATTGATTCATCTAGAACTTGCGAAGAATCTTTAAGATTAGGCTCACCTTCCTATCAAATTAGCTTAAGAAGGTGAATCTGTGAAAATATGGCAAGAAAAGTTTGATCTTACTTGGGTTGGAGCAATATCAGTTTTGCCTTCTTAGAAAATATCTCATTTCAACTGTTGGAGTTATTTTGAATTTGATTTTGGCCAAATTTTCAGCAAGATTCTTGTTTACTTATGTATTTAATCTCCATGCAATTATTTAGATTTTTCCTATTTGGAAAAATTGCCATAATTTTGATTTTTGAAGCTATTTAGGCCTGACTTGTGGGCTTCATGAAATAATTTTCAAATTTTATCATTAATCAATAATTTTTATAGTTTTCTCTCTATTAAATATATTTACTCAGTCTCAATCTCTAGTTTCTGTTGATTAACTAGCCATCAAAATAATTCTTGTTCTGCTCGGCATAAGTTGATAATATTAGGGTTTTAGCATTTTCTTGGGATGATTTCTCATCAGGTTTCATGTCTGGTGGTTGAGGTTATAGTCGGCATAGGCAGACCCTCATTGTTGATGACGTTGCATTTTGACGAATTTGTAACGATATTTTAATAGACAGATTTATTCGGTCAAAACTAAAAGTTTGGAGAATATAAAGTTTAAAACTAAAGTTCAAGGATTAATCTGTCTAAATAACAAAGCCCAAGGGTTATTTTAATATTAAACACTAGTATTAAAATGCTTTTCTAAATTTTGAGATGACATGTGGTAGACTAGCATTTTGATTTATTTGTAAGGATATTTTATATGACAAGTGACAGTCCCTCGTTAGTGGTAAAGAGGAATGTACGTGAGCTCGTATCTAACATTAATCTAAAATAAAATAATTTGCTTTTATACGCACATAATTCATCAAATATTCCTCCAAGTAAAAGAGCTGCCATCTTTAACTCGCAGGAGACATGAAATAATGTAGATATCCTTTTTTAGAAAACTAAAGAAAGGTTATGAATTCATTCAACAAACAAAGATTTGTTCTAATCTTGGACTCTTTTCTTTTTGGATAAGTAAATTTCTTTTTGACTAAAATATCTCAAACTCATACTATCTTGATCTTTAGAACCATATAGACTTTAATCTAGTTTGATTTTCATCATGCTAACCATAGAAATCTTGAATACATAATTGACTTAAGATGGGTGCTGGTTCTTGGAAGGGATGTTATATCCCCGATCGGGCTGGGCCTAGTTGGAAGGGATACTTTTGTCCCTCTCGGGGTGGGCCAAGTTATCCTAGGGGTCCCAATGTTCAATAGCTCGCTCAACCCATGAGCTGTGTGAAGGATGAGAGGTCCCAAGCCTAGGTAAGAAGAGGCCCAGGGCCCGAGCGATAAGGAAGCAAGTATGGATTGATAGGGCGTTGACATTCCTAACTACCCTGCACACACTTGTAACGATGGGATCACGCTGCTAAGGACTGACACACCCAAGGGCAAGGGTTATAGTAAGGCACCCTTACCTGTCAAGAACGCATAGGGAGTGGCCGTGCCACCAACCTGCTGCCAAGATGTGACTTGAGAAAGACGCCCATCAAAGGCGACAATGTAATTTCCCATATGAAAGACAAGCAGCTCTGATGTGGGAGACAAGAGACCACCTCAGATAGTAGTATAAGGGCTAAATACCAGGTCGGAATAAGATCTCATGCTCTCTTGCTGATTGAAATTCTCTCTAAGGAAGAAGAATCCTTACTTAGGCACCAGAGGTTACCCAAAACTCTGAGCACCCATCTCATCTGTTTTGTAGGTGGTTGAGTTTGGTACCCGACATGTTAAACACATCATTAACAGTGGTATTGTCTATGGGATTTAAACCCATGACCACATGGTTAAAAATAACATGTCCTTTGCATGCTGGCTACAAAGTAGTCTTAGACAACCTGCGAATAGAAGCTTTATTGACAAACATAGAAGGGAGATTTGCTGAAATAGAGAAGTGCATGAGCAATATGGCGGAGGAGGTGGAGAACTTTTAGTGAGAAAATGAAGCCTTAAGGAGGAGGAACAGTTTACCGCAAGAGGATGTGGGGCCGAGTCAAAACGAACACGGAGAATCCCAAAGTGCCGATGGGGTAGACACTGGCGAGGAAGAAAGAAAGAAAATGAACCACTAGTTACACAGCCTCATAGATAAGTATGAAGAGATGGCAAAGAGGATGGGGGCTTCATCGTCGGTCAACCAGCTACTCACCAGCATAGACTTGCCCTATAGTGCGGAGGTGATTGCCCCGTCGTGTTGTCCAAAGTTTTGAGTTCCTTAGATGGAAATTTACAACAAGTCCAAAGAACCCTCGAGCACTTGGAGACCTTCAAGGCCCATATTACCCTGCATGGGTTTCTCAAATAGATAGCTTATAGAGCTTTTTCACTGACCTTGAAGGGAGCCGCAAAAGGTTAGTTCAGGGCACTATAACCCAACTCAATCAATAGTTTTGGCAAGCTAGCCAAGCTGCTTCTAATGCAGTTCATGGTGAATAGAAGGAGGAGACATATGGCTGCCTATCTCCTGGATGTCAAGTAGTGGGAGGACAAGAGCCTGAAAGCCTCCTTGGCCAGGTTCAACAAAGAGCGCAAGATGACAAACAACTAGGACGAGAAGATCATTATGGCGGCTCCTAAGAGGTGTGTGGCCTCAAAATCCATTCATGGTGGAGTTGGCAAAAAAAACTCCCACGACGTTGCAAGAGTGCATGGACAAGGTGAACAGTTTCATCAACGGTAGGATACTCTACGGGCTTTGACCATCCCAAGGCAAACCTACTTAGAGTAGTTCGATAGGAAATCCAATGTGTCGAGCGAACAAAGGCCCTAGAGAAAGTCAAAAGAGGGCAACAAGACAAGAGATAGGATGAAGCCGGCACCTCAAGGGGCAGGGTTCCGAACATGCACGGTCTAGTTTGAGTGTCCACTTGAGGAGCCGGCAATTGCAACCAAACCGACCATCACTTTTCATCCATTAGGGGAACGAAACTCACAACCTTGTGGATTCACCCTTAGAAGAAAAAGGGAGGAGCTGGAGTGCCTTGCCACCCAATATCTAATAGACTCGATGAGGCTATGGGAGTAGGGTCGTGGGAGATCTCGAAGATTAGGCAGAAGTGAGAGCCTTAGAAGACCGCGGATGGAGCGAGAAATCCTCCCCGATGACCCCAGCTAGTGGAAATAGTCCCCTCTGCGAGATTCGAAGAAAAGCCAGGGGTAGCACTACCATGTCCTGTAGAAAAGTACATGCCCAAAGGGCATGCTTTGAAGAAGTCTATTTGGTGAAGCGACCCACCACCAAGTAGAGGAAGTGCCCAACAACAACGGTCATCTCTTCGACGACGATGACAAAGAAAGGGTCTAGTACCCTCACGACGATGCGCTTGTAGTGACCGTGCTCATTGCTAACTTCATAACTAAAAGGGTCCAGATTGACAACAGCAGCTCTACAGACATCCTCTTTTAGGATGCTTACACTAAGATAAGGATTGATCCCAACCAACTACGAACAGTGGCCATGCCAGTCAAAGGGTTTTTAGGGGACGTGGTTCAGCCGTTAGGATCCATCACCTCATTAGTCTTGGTCGGCAAGACCCCTAACACGACCGAAACATGGCCGACTTCTTGGTAGTGAAAGCACCGTTGTATTATAATGTCATATTAGAACAACCAATGCTGAGCAACCTGAAGGCAGTAATATCAACTTACCACCTAAAACTGAAGTTCCCAATGACGAATGGCATGGGGAAGCCTGTGGCGAGCAAGTGCTTGCATGGGAATGCTATGTACAAGAACTACAAACCAGGGCATGGGAAGTTAGGAAAGTCGAAAGCCCGACCTGCAAAGCAGAACCAGCACCCCCCTAGAGTTTGCTGATGATGATGAAGAAGTAATAGATGAGAAAACTCTCAAACAAGTTGAGCCGAATGGACTGCTAGAGCTAGTCACCCCGGACCCAAGCCACCCGATGACATGGTCAGGCTAGGGAATAAGATGGAACCCGAGATGAGGTAGACGTTGAAGTAGCTCCTAGTTGAACACTAGGATGTGTTCGCCTAAGGCCATGGGGATATGCCCAGTACAAGCAATGCAATAATCAAGCACGACCTCTGCGTAGATCTCGGGTCAAAGAAGATGAGGAAAAAGCACTGAAGTTTCTATGTGGAGAAATTCAATGCTATAGCCGATGAAGTAGACCATCTGCTGGATCACAACAAGATCCTCCAGGTGTTCAGGTGAAGCTACAACGACGCCTGGCAGAGGAAGTCCAAGACCTCTTGAGCTGGGCAGTAGAAGGGAAGCCTCAGTTCGTTGGTAAACATGGAAAGGTACAATGCCATATTTGTGGCAAAGCCCTCTGACTCGACGACTCCTAGTTCACTAGAGCCTCGAAGTTGGTAGAATGGAGAGTTCCAAAAGAACACGATCTGAAGGACCTCAGGTCTATAGAGGGGACCACCGAAGCCCACTAGTACCCATCAAAGTATTAGGACTCATAGAGGACCTAAGGAAGCTCTTACCACCAACAAACCTAGAAGACCCCTTTGAACTGGCTGAGCTAGCCTCTCGGGAAGTGAAGCATGAAGTGTTCTTGGGCACGATTGGAAGGACTTGCAGATGAATAGAGAGGAAGAACATTGGAAAGAACGAAAGAGAAGAGTAAGTGATAATCACGAGGCAAACAAGGAATACGATAGAGAAAAAAGGTAAAAGTGGTGTGGAACTTGGGGGTTAAATAGGCAATTGTGATGGTCGGGTTGCCCAAACAAGAAAATGACATGTGTCATCAAGAAACAAAATGACGGAGTGATAGGTCTAGCGATTCTCGCTGCACAAAAAAGCGTGCGATTTTCTCCAACATAGGAAAATGGATGGACACCCATGACGAAGGAGCCCCCCACACCAGACGCTAGAAGCCATAGAAAAAAAAAAAAGAAAATGAAGAAAAATGAAATATTTATAATTCTCATTGTACACATACAGTAGGAATTGGCAGGGGAGCTTGGCCTAGTTGGGAGGGATACTTATGTCCCTCTCGAGGTGGACCAAGTTATCCTAGGGGACCCCATTGTTCAATAGCTCGCTCAACCCACAAGCTCCGTAAAGGATGAGAAGCCCCAAGCTCGAGTAAGGAGAGGCTCAGGGCTTGAGCGATAAGGAAGCAGGTATAGAGTAACAAGGCGCCAACATTCCTAACATCACCCTGCACACGCTATTAATGATGAGACCACGACACCAAGGACTAATACACCCATGGGCAGGGATCACAGTAAGACACCTTGTCCCCGATAGGGTGAGCTATATGATCCTTTTCCCTGTCAGAATGCCCGGGGAGTGGCCGTGCCACCAATCTGCTGCCAGGATGTGACTCGAGAAAGCAATGACTGTCAAAGGTCACAGTGTCAGATCCTGTATGAAAGACAGACACCTTTGATGCGGGAGACAGGGGACCACCTCGGCTAGCAGAATAAGGGCCAAACACCAGGTCAGAATAAGCTCTCATGCTTTCTTGATGATTGAAATTCTCTCTAAGGAAGAAGAATACTAACTTAGGCATCATAAGTTACCTAAAACCTCAAGTCCCCCATGTCATCTAATTTGCAGGTGGCTGAGCCCGGTACCCAGTATGCAAAATGCATTATTAATAGATCTAGAACTAAATTCTAGGATGACTTATGGTGTGATACCAAGATCCTCAAAGATGTTTTCTGGAAAAGAGAAATACTTTAGCCATAGAGAGATTACACAAAAGTAAACTCACAAACTGACATAGCTTGATGCAGTTTGTTAGATTGTAAATTTATATTTATTGTAAAGTAAATCTAACTGATCATATGAAATCATGTCAGTTTGTGCATTTACTTTTGTAAGATTTGTTTGTGGTTGTAGCACTTCTATTCATAAATTTATAGTATTTAGTGAGCAACGTGGGAGACTTCAATAATTGATCATGGGCAATCAACCCTTAGATTTTATCTATCTCTCACCCAAATATGAACATCATTTGGTAAACGTTGAGTGTTTAGACAAGTATAAATTAATGATTAAATCTATATCTTCCCATCAGTTTAAACTTTTAAGACAAGTTGTGTTAAGATAAGCTTTCATACCATGTGAAATTACCAATTGTCTCAAAATTTTAGGATGATGGGAAGATGCCTATATGATCATTTATATTTGACTTAACATAAAGGGTTATGTAACTTAGAGTTTGTATAGTGATCCTAAAGCAAGTTGTATGGATGACCTGGGTTTGTAACTTCGCATTTACTCTTAAAGCCATTCAATTGGATTAGGTATTTCTCTTTGAATTACTCGAGGTGCAGCACTTGCAAGAAGCTGCTACTATGGGCTACTGCATGCCCAAGATTAGACAAAACTTTGTCTTAGACACTCTGGTCTAATAAAATAAAAGAACATCATTTGATAGCACACATATTAAAATATGAGGGATGCTACTCATCATCCCACATCA
Organism: Juglans microcarpa x Juglans regia; assembly: GCF_004785595.1. Classification (NCBI taxonomy): domain Eukaryota; kingdom Viridiplantae; phylum Streptophyta; class Magnoliopsida; order Fagales; family Juglandaceae; genus Juglans; species Juglans microcarpa x Juglans regia. The sequence continues at coordinate 17,378,101 of NC_054599.1, read as the reverse complement.
CACAATATATATTTTTAAAAAATATATTTTTTTAATTTTTTAATTTTAGTTTATTCTTACTAAACTAATTGAGTTGTTCTATTCTTCCAAACACCACATATTTATTTTAGACGAGTTTATTGCTACAAAATCACAAGATATTTAGAGATTTTGAAGGAGACTTTTGATTGAGATAGGGATTTGGGTATTTCAAATGAAGGGTTCAATGTGATTGAAGTATTACTAGCTCTAGTGGGAGATTTTTGCAAGGGAGAGAAAGAGAGAGATAGATGAAGAGAGAGAAAGAGGAGACGGAGGACTGAGACACACTGGGAACCTTCGATGAGCAGCGACACGACAGTGGGTGGGCTTGGAATAGCAGAAAACTCGAGAGAATGGAGAGAGAGAATATTGAGTTGGGAAAGAAAGATGTTAGGGTTAATTTATGTCTTTATTTTTTGCAGCAAATTTTTGTCTCCGCAAAATCAAGTAAGTTGTCATTTAGTAACTCTTTCCCGGCGTATTTTTATGCGGTGACAAATAAATCACTGTAAAAATTCATATTCATGGTGACTTTATATATCACCAGAAATGAAACGTGATTAAGCAACTCTTTCACAGCAGATTTGTTTGCAGTGATTTTGTCGCCGCAAAATAATGGTATTTGTGTCAACCTTTCCCACCCGCCAGAAATGAAAAGCGGCTACAATGAAATACACTTTTCGCAGCCAAATATTAGTCGTTGGAAATGAAATTAGCCGCAAATGACACTTTTTCTTGTAATGGGTGTTGGATTGTCTTGATTTACTAGGTCCTACTTTTTTTTTTTTTTTTTTTTTTTGGTTGTGTGATCTCAATATTTTAACCTTCATTCGAACTTTTAGGCATACTTGCTGCCATCAAAGTAAGGGGCTGAAGAAAGGGATTGAGATCTATTCATTTTAATCACTTGATGCAGGATCATGCTCAACATCTGAATCTTAGAAGAGTGAACCTTGCTCTGATACTAACTGAAAAATTAGTGGTTTAAATCCCAAATATGCCTAAAGGGAGTGAATAGATGTTTTCAAAACTTTACTAGACTATTCAAAATTATCAATCAAAACATAAGAAATAGAGTAATGATACATGTACAACCTTACAACCATTTATACAACCTTATTTTAAATCAAAATCAACACATCAATTTTGGTAACGAAGTGAGAACTCATTTAAGAAATATTTTTAAAATCTAAAATCACTTCGGGTACATGTCACCACCTAAAATCTATTTTATAAATTAAATTCGTTACAACTAAATTAGAAACACTTACAATACCCTTGAAGTAACTAAATTTGGCTTGCAACACCATGAGTATCTACACACTAGCAGCTTCAGACCATTGGCCCTTTTACAGTTTCGTCACAAGCACCAACTTGATCTCTACACCTAGTAGCTCTAGAAATCCTTTTGGCCAAAAAAAGAATATGTCCACACCAACGGACTTAGCAGCGCTCAAACGTGAGCAAAATATGATGGAGGTCTCTTTGTCAAGAGAGAATCGATCTTGAGTGCTCAACAGATTTCCTTAGGATTTTCTCTAGATATTATAACGAAGGCAACAGCTCTGACGTCAATCCACAACCTAAAAGTAATTCATGTTATTATATATATATATATATATATGTATATATATATACATATACATATACATACTAAAGTGCTTGTTTAGGCCACTTACAGAGTTCAAATCTTAGGGAAAGTGTTTCTCAGAATTTCGCTCGAGCCAATTGTCGACTGAACTTTCCATCCAATTTTCGGTTTTAACATTGTTGAGGTATTTTTGACCCTGTAGACATTAGAAATTGATGATCCTTGTAAAATACAAATTTTTAGATAATTAACCTAGCTTTCCAACGCAACAAAGATCACCTCAATCCTATGGGAATCAAAAGTTATGGCTTCTTTATTCTGACTAGGTTTATCTCATAGGGCTTGTGAATTTGCAATTTTTGCACTTTTTATTCCAATATACAACCTATATTCTATCCAATATATTTAAGCTGGCTCAATTAGCAATATATTATTTTTACATTAACAAGTATTATTCAACTCCTGGAACTGTATCATTGACAAAATAGAAAAATAATATTCTTTATTTTAATGTTTATCCATTATTTTTCTTTTTTGAAAGGAAATGTTTATCCTTTTTATTCACATTTGTTAATATCACATATTTAAATAAAATCACTTAATATATATTATATGAGCCGATATGATTAAGATTAATAAAAAAAAAATACATTTGCTACCAACATAGCACAATGTTAGTGAGTTTCAATTAAGGACATCGATGATCAAGATCCAAGTGGTCCGAAATTCAGCTTTTGCGTGCCCAACATCATCATCGCAAGAGAATCTATTCTATCGAGAAGAGAAATGAACAAAATTGATTTTGGATTGGACTTGATCAGTTTTGTGACAAAGATGGTCAAAGCTGAGCAAAAGATGTGGGCCGAAAGCGACTTTAAAATGCCTTTTAGGAAAGATGTAAAGAACGCCTGTGACGGTGCTTCTGTTTCGAAAATCTGCATGCTGCGCGCGCATTCAAGGAAACACCAGTGTTATAGCCAACAAGTAATGATGTTGGCACTTTTTTTTAGAGCAGTGATATAGACACAATATATCGTGAAATATATTACACAATAATATTATAAAATGATCATATTTTTATAAAATGATATTATTTTATAAGATATTTTATAAAAATATTTCTAATTTAAATCATAGTTGTATAAATTATTGTAAAAAATATTGTGTTTTTCTGTTTAAAAAAGCAACTTGGATTTCAAGGAGCAATTTGAATGTGTCAAAATCAAATTATGTTAAAATTGTCAGTGCAATTAGTCCAAAAATCGTCTTTTGGGTTAGATTATTATAAAACATTTATTTTCAGCTTCAATAGTAAAGAACCTGATCAGTGTGTTTATATCATAACTGTTAAAATATGAAAGATTACGTTTGTCAGTCGGACAAAAATATGCAGCTCTTCACCTTTGATTTAATTTATAAGAAGATTTAATTTTAAGCCTTTTAATAAATTAAATTTTGCCTTATTAATTAATGACATAAAAGCGTGCGGCCATTGCACCAATCTGTAAATAAAAGAAATAAAAAAAAAATAACATTTTATTGCAACCATGCACACAAGACTACATCAATAGTAGTGTACTCTAGAGGGTTCACATTCGAAATAGTATGGCCCCGATTGGATTCATAATCTCATCTTGTCATTATAGTTTTTCTAAATTTTTACACAAAATATAATAAATAATTCAATTTTTTTAAATCCCAAAATAATAATAGTAATATTCTAACAATATTTTTTCAACTTTTATATTTCATCTAAAACTATCTTATCTCATCACTGAATCCAAACCAGCCCTATAACATAGAGTAGAAGTGTGTCATTCTTACGGAATCACAAATTGAATTGAAATAATAATACTGTAAACTCAAGACTTATATGTATAATATTTAATTAAATAAATAAAATATAAAGTCTAAATCTGCTATAATACCATATAAAATCATTATTTATTCTAGAATTTTAAATTACTTTCTCAAATCTCAAAAAAAAAATAATATTTAAATAATATTTTTACAACTTTCATCTTCATCTAAAATTATCTTATCTTATCTCTGAATCCAAACCAGTCTTATAACATAGCGTAGAAAGTGTGTCATTCTTACCGAATCACAAACTTGAATTGATATAATAATACCGTGAACTCAAGACTTATCCGTATAATATTTAAATAAATAAGATAAAATATAAAGTCAGAATCTCTGCTATAATGCCATATAAAATCCCTATTTATTCTAGAATTTTAATTAGTGAATAAATTTAATTGTTGATGTTGTTAACAGAATATAACATGCTACAGTAAGATTAGTGCACTGCAGAGGGTTCAAATTCCGGACAGTAGCTAGGCCATAGTGTTCACTTTAAATCCGCTTCTTCCTTCCGTTGCGTTAGTACTGTCGCATGAGCTTCTTCCATGCTTCTCTTTTCTAAAGTTGATCATTTTGTTTGTTTTACTCGTTACGTTTTGGGTTTAGCAAAAGGAAGTTGTGGGGCCATTTTGGAGTTAAGGAAGATAAACCTTTACAAGTTACTTGAGAGCTGAAAGGATTAATTCTTAATCAAGGGTGGGTCAGATCGATTCGAAGGAAAACTCTAGTACTCATGAGTTCCTCAGTATCAGTGAAGCCTACAAACAACCAACGAATCTAACGAAAATAACGTGACGTTTTGCAGTAATAGATACATAAATTTCTCAGATGTGGGTCTGTAATCAAGAACAGTAAAGTCAGTTTAGTTTGGATAATGTTACAGTACAAAAGCGAAGTAGTTGAGCTAACCAAAGATGATAATTTGTACATCCAACCACAGAGGTTGTTTTCTAGATGGCAATGGATTTAGAGCCTACGTTAATCTCTGCAATTAATCGAGAGAAAGATAGATTTTCAAAAGATTATTTAATATTTATAAATGATCAAATATATGTATTTCTCTTAATTTACTTCCTTGAATATATGGGTGTGTCATCTATTTTCTGTTAACGCGAGTCCCAATATCATCTTTTTGAGAAGTTTACCAACGGAAGTAAATACAAGAAACATAAAAAGAGCATTGAATGTTAATGTGGCATGCATCTTTGTGCCAACTTTTGTTTTGTCTATAGTTTGGTTGGGTGTGAGCGTCAGGACTCCGAGTTTATAATCATCCTGTAACTATGGATGGTTTCCAGATTTTACTAGACGTGTCATGTCCCTCTAAGTCTGAAAATGATTTGAGTTGTAATGCATGGACTTTTCACTTCTACATTCCTGCAACAAAATCTAAAACCTCCTTTTGTTTTTATTGAAAGAAATATAGTTAGAACTAAATATATATATTTATATATATATTGTTTTTTTTTTTTTTTTTTTTTTTTGTTTTTATAATCATCTCATGAAAATGGTGTATTGTTACACTGCAAACTTTGAAACTGGGAGTAGATGAGTACAACTCGGTTATTTTTCTTCAAACCAGTGAGAGCCACATTGCTATCTTTTTTAGACTTTTGGTCCATGTAAAAACGGAATGCCTCACTGTCGACCACATTACAGAGCAAAAGGCATTGATTTTGCAGTGATAAATTAATTCTTAAGTAGTGATATTGGTTAAAGGTGACGGTGGAGATGCTTTATACAAGCTTTTTCTTTACGTGATTGAAGAAAAAGAGAAGGCAGACCCATAATCATGATGCTTTGGATTACAAAAGAAATTAAGAGATTCCTTCTGAGCGGCATTTTGGTTTCTTTCTCGCTTTAGGAGGGAACACTGTCTGCTTTTGCTTTTGTTTTTTCCATATCTTCACATTCACTTTTTAAGTTTCTTGGCCTCCAAGTGGCTCTTGGGCTGTAAAATAACGCATGCATAACTCAACATTTGACACTCCCCAGGATTCTCCGAGCTGTTCTAGCCTGCGATAAACTTTTTGCAAGGAGAGTGGAGAGTGGTTGCTATTTTTCACTGCAACGCTTTGCCTTCTGGTAATCGCTGCTCCTATTTTGCTTGTCCTCGTATGCTAGTGGGTGTGTATCTGCATTCATATATAAATATATATATATATAATATTTCTGTTCTAGATGGTTTTGTAGGTGTTTGTGTGCTTGGGGTGGTACAAGTTGGTTGTTTTTGGGGTTAAGAAGCATCTGGGTTCTAGTGAAGATTTTCTGATTTCTTTTCTTCTTTTGGAATTATGAGAAATTTTTTGGAGTTCGATTTTTCATTTGGAGATTCGGGTATTGTTGTGCGTAAAGGACTAATTTTATTCTGGGTTTCTCTTGGAGAGTGTCGCGGATATTACGGAGAGAATCGAAATAAAGAAGAAGATCAGAGATAAGCATGGCTGGAGGTGGAGGACCTGCGCCGCCGCCGAAACAAGAAGAGCTGCAGCCACATCCGGCCAAAGATCAGTTACCAAGCATTTCTTACTGCATTACCAGTCCTCCTCCATGGCGTGAGTGTCTCCTTGATTTTTATTTCCCGTTTGCTTTTGTGTCTCTTTCGATGAGATCAGAGATATCCATTTTGTTTCTTATATATAAGAACATCTATGTTAGCCTTTTGATATTATGTACAAGATTTTTTTAATATTTATTTTCAGCTCTGAAAACATATATATTTCTTTTGGAATTATTTCAAAATTGAGGGTTGTGTTTTTGATGCAGCCGAGGCTATTTTACTTGGTTTCCAACATTACTTGGTGATGCTTGGTACAACTGTGTTGATTCCAACATCTCTAGTTCCGCAGATGGGAGGAGGCAATGTAAGCCTTGATTAGGACAAAACCAATTCGAGCACATTTTTTTTTAAACTTTTGTTGAATTCTATTCAAATCTTCAATTTATGGAAGTTTTGATCATAATTAAAATGCAAATTTTCGATTCTAGGAGGAGAAAGCAAAAATGATTCAGACAATATTGTTTGTGGCTGGTTTGAACACATTGTTTCAATCATTGTTTGGGACTCGTCTACCTGCCGTGATCGGAGCTTCTTATACTTATGTGCCTACAACCATTTCAATCATTTTGGCAGGTCGATACAGTGACATTGTAAATCCTCAGGAGGTTGGTTCATTGAAATTCCATCTAGTGTGGTTACTCTCACTCTTTGTTTTTTCTTTTTCCTTTTTCAAAGAAATTTATATACATTGTATCCACGATCTCATGATTTGTGATGTCAATACAGAAATTTGAAAAGATAATGCGTGGAATCCAGGGTGCTCTTATTGTTGCCTCGACTCTCCAGATTGTATTTGGCTTTAGTGGCCTTTGGCGTAATGTTGCAAGGTTGGTTAGCTCTCATTTTAGCTAGCTCTCATTTTAGCTAGATCTCATTCCTTTAAACTATGCTTGTTTAATGCAAATGTTTACTCCCGCTTGCAATAAGCATTCCATGAATCTAAATTGTTGATGAATTATAAATCTAATAGGGCATGAAAACATTTCAATTCATGGATCAGGTTTTTAATCATGTTTGTTATCTTGCAATTTCTTGTAATCATATGTTGTGAAGTTTGATATTGTTTATTTAATATTTCTCATCCAGGTTCTTAAGTCCGCTTTCTGCTGCTCCCCTGGTTGCTTTGTCAGGTTTTGGGCTATATGAATTTGGATTTCCAGTGGTATGTATAGACATATGATACCTCTTTGCTCACACTTGCGTCCAACCCCTCTTCCCCCCTCTCCCAATAGTCTTAAGAAATTGTTATGTTACCATATGTTATTGACCATGTCTTTGAATGTGTAGCTTGCAAAATGTGTAGAGATTGGGCTGCCGCAGCTCATCATTTTAGTAATATTTTCACAGGTAATATTCAAGTATCATTTGCACTTACTTTCTCTTTGATAGGCGTAGGCAACCATTCTTAGCATGAACTCAATAATTGGCAGTATATACCTCACTTGATGCGTGGGGAGAGGAATATCTTTGATCGATTTGCTGTTATATTCTCGGTGGTGATTGTTTGGATTTATGCTCACCTGCTCACCGTGGGAGGGGCTTACAAGAATGCAGGGCCTAAAACCCAAATAAGTTGTAGAACTGACCGTGCTGGAATCATTGGTGCTGCTCCATGGTAAGGCTCTTACTATTAGTTTTCAACAGTTATGATGTGGAAGTTTTTGCTTAGAAAGAAAAATATAGAGTAGGCTTTTACTAGATTTCAACACTTGAATGAATTGATTGCTTTGCTAACCACATGGGTTTCCTGTGCATCTGATATAATTAGACAATGAGGAGTCATTTTGGTGACTACTGTGCCTTATTGTTGCAAAATCTCGCTTTGTGCAGGATAAGCGTTCCATATCCTTTTCAATGGGGAGCTCCCACTTTTGATGCAGGAGAAGCTTTTGCAATGATGGCTGCTTCATTTGTTGCTCTTGTGGAGGTTTGTTTATGTTTGTGCTTGTCATTCCAGCAACGTTTATGATGCATTTTGAAGGCTGGTTGTTGTCTTAGTATTTCTTAATAGTCTACTTATAATGTTCCTTGTATATATTGAATCTTGCAATGCTTATTTCTGTCCTCAACTGTACTTGAGTACAATGCAATATTTGATTTAGTTAATGACTCATCTGTTAAGAATGAAAGATGAACATATTGATTTCTTATCTTTGTGTAGTCACTTATAATGTAATTTGATGATTGCACAGTCCACAGGCGCGTTCTTTGCCGTGTCAAGGTATGCAAGTGCAACTCCAATCCCACCTTCAATTCTTAGCCGCGGTGTTGGTTGGCAGGTAACAGGTTATAATTGTCATCTTTTATTTGTTCAGCAATTTATTTGCCCTGCATATCTATTTGAAGGGAAAGTATGATGACACCTTGCTCTGCTTTCTCTTCTTGTTTTTCTTTTTAACATTTAAGCACAGAGGGTGTCATCATAACTTCTATAATTTAAATGCTATGACTAGCATATGTTGACTTCGTACCTGAAAAAATTGTTTTAATATCAGGGAGTAGGCATTCTGCTCTCAGGGATATTTGGAACTGGAAATGGTTCATCAGTTTCTATGTAAGTTTCTTGTTCAAAATTACACCACATACTTGGAAATATTCTGATATATCAATTCTTACCTCACATTTTTTCTTCTTTCCTTGGCTTACACAGTGAAAATGCGGGTTTGTTAGCGTTGACCCGTGTTGGTAGCCGAAGGGTTGTCCAAATATCAGCTGGATTCATGATCTTCTTTTCCATCCTTGGTAAGTGACTCATGTAACAGATTCAAGCTTAATCCCTATATCCTCCTTTGAAAGAAAGTATTTAACATATTACATAATACATGGCTCCCCAGGGAAATTCGGAGCTGTTTTTGCTTCAATTCCAGCACCAATCATTGCAGCATTATATTGCCTGTTCTTTGCTTATGTGGGTAGGTGTTATTAACTTATGGAGCTGGTTCTGTTATCATAGTTCAATTCAGTATTGATTTAACATTTTTTCTTAATATGCAAGAACAGGTTCAGCAGGCCTCAGTTTTCTTCAGTTTTGCAACCTAAACAGCTTTAAAGTAAAGTTCATATTAGGCTTCTCAGTGTTCATGGGATTATCAATACCTCAATACTTCAATGAGTACACTCTTGTTAATGGCTACGGTCCTGTCCATACAGGACAAAGATGGGTACATTTGGCTTCTTAAACTTTATCCTCCTTATATGCTGATAAATAAAACTTTTTTTTTCTTCTTTTGTCAACAATATCTCTTTGTTCTTTTGGCAGTTCAACGATATGATCAACGTTCCCTTCTCGTCCGAGCCATTTGTTGCCGGCTTATTGGCTCTAATATTGGACATGACACTGCACAGGAAAGACAACCAAACCAAGAAAGATAGAGGCATGCCTTGGTGGGAAAGGTTCAGGTCATTCAAGACAGATACAAGAAGCGAGGAGTTCTATTCTCTGCCCTTTAACCTGAACAAGTTTTTCCCATCTGTTTAATCTCTGGCTTTCCAACTTGTAGTTTTGAAGCTGTGTGACCAAAGTTATGCTCCTAAGATACATTATAGATATATTATTAATGTGGGTATCACATTCTCTAACATGGATTGCATTTAATTTCCTCATCTCTCAAGTTTTCAAAACTTTGTAAATCAACTCAGAAGTATGAATATGTTCTTTCTAAAGCACTTTGAGCGGTCCTCACTTTTGAAATGGTATCAAGATGGCATCTCTATAAATAATATATGTAAAAGTTGATTCTGTCATGTTTCTATACCTTCTGTTGTGTATTTTATGCTAAAATTATAAGCTCGAATCTTATAGCCTCTTGGGGATTATACATTTATGAGAATAACAATCATAATTTCAGTCATACCTCTATTTCTATGCCTTTCTGTTGTGTACTATCTGGATTTTATTAAATAAATAAAAGTATGCTATGTATTTATACAATAAATAGAAACTTTAAAATAATCTCATTGTTAGCAATTTAACTTCGAAAGTTTTTTATTCAATAACTTGATCTTCTATGTCCTTATTTTTCTTTGCTTTTATGTTAGTGACGAGAAAAAACTTCAGAAGTTGAGAAAACAAAAGACACTTTAGAAAAACTAAATGAATACTAATTTTAAATAAAATTAATATATTTTAATTTTAAGTAAAAAACTTAACTTCATTAGGCATATTATTTCTTGTTTTATAAATCTTACTACTTAATCATATAATATATATATATATATATATATATATATATATATCAGTTAGTTTTAGGGTTGTAAAAATAGACCGGAAAATCGGCCCGACTCAGTTGGTTCGGTCCGGGACCAGTTACTCCATTTTAAAAACCAGTTACAACCGGTCCGATCTCCATTTTATGTTTTCTAGGACCGGACTGGACCATTCCTGTATTTATATATTTTTAATTAATTATTAAAATTATATATAATATTTTTTATATTATATATAATATTTATAAATTATAATTATATATGAGATAATGTTATATTATAATTTATAACATAAAATTTTAATGTTAAACATGAACATTTATTTGATTATATGTTTTAAATATAAAATATATATTAATTACATTTTATGGCTTAATAAATTATTAACATATTCATTTTGATAAATATATTAGTAATACTAATATACATTAGTATATTAATTATTATATTATTACTAACATATAGTAATAGTACTATACCAATAGTATTACCATATACTAATAGTATTAGTGTATTACTAATATATATATATATATATATATATATATAAAAGTATAAGAGATTAGAGATTTAATATATATTAAAAATCAGAAAACTGGACTGAACCGGATCGAAATCGATAAAACCAAAAGTACCGGTTTAGGAGGGTAACCAGTGCGGTTTTGGTTCTTGAAAATACAAAATCGGTGTATACCAGTTTGGTACTAAAATTTGTTCAAAACCAGATCGAGCCGAACTGATTACACCCCTAGTTAGTTTATATTTAATAATAACAAGAATGAGAATAATATGATATGATAGTTGATGTGACTTTATAGGAATAAGTTTTGAGAATAATATAATATATAAATTCTTGCAATAAAACGAACAAAGTGAGATCGCGCGGTGAAGCCTCTCTTGTAAAAAGCTTCTAAACCCAGATCTAGTTTTTTCACTGGAGAGGAGGGGGAGGCCTTAGCTCCCTCCTCCTTCTCCCTCTCCTTCTCTTCTTTCTCCATCTATCCACTTTGTTTATAAAGTTAGTTCACTTTTCCTAGTTGTTTTGTTTCTTCCAAGATCGAAAAAAGCATATCTGTGGTTTTTCGGAAACATCCGAGAGACGCACGGCACAAAAAGTCTCCTAGGTTGCAAATTTTTCGAAGAGAAGTGGCGGTTTTGCAGAAATCGCCATGCCTTGGCCTCATGTGCCACCCTTTCCAGGTGCTTTTCTCATCACACACGTCAAACCAACAGACTTGCCACCATCAAATCCTTTAAATATGACTGTTGTGGCTGCAAAGAGAAGGAAATGTGGGCACCATGCGCTATCACAAATTCCAAAATCTACCAGAGTTGGTCCAAACTATAATCCGTCTATTTTCGCCATCTTACTGCTTTCCTTATTTCTTTCCTTACTGCTTTTCTCAAAATTTGCTAAGATACACTTATATATAAAGAGTTTAGTAAAATTTTCGAACTGTTGGTGCTTGGCGATCACCACCTCCTCTTTGATCTCTTGGCGGTCTCTCTCTGCCACAACTCACGAGCCCCACCTTTTTTTACTTTTACCCCCGCGTGAAAATCACATGTACTCCTTGGGTAGAGTGTGGAGTTTTGCGATGACGTATAACGCGATGGAGTTTGGATTTTTTAACTGGCTTTTCATTATAAGAGTTTTCCTATTTGGCCACATGATCGTGAAGTTGAGACAATAGACTTTCCCAACAACTAATTCAAGATAAAATGCAATCACTACAATAACCATGACCTACAATCATGGAACTACAATCCCACTCTTTTATTGTATAAAAATTGCCAGTTTGTACGACTCCCTCCTAGTAGGAAAGGGCAGGAAGCATTTATTTGTTTTTAGGACCCATTTATATATATATATATATATATATATATATATATATATATATATAGTGATGTATTAGTTAAGAAATGGTGTTTGTCGGGGTCTTACTCATATATTTTTGTATCCTGTAATTATAATATATCCATCTTGTTTAAAATATATATATATATATATATATATTCTTGCAATTATTGTTATTCAATGGACCCTAACTTGATAAAAAAACAAAAAACAAAAACAATTGATCTTACGGCGCGTTGCATAAAGCACAGATTTGGAGTCCCAGCTTTTTATCATTGTGTGGGTTATGGTGATAGTAAAATTCAATCTCTTAGATGATAGGAAATTAATTTATTAAATGGGTTATTCATTATCCATAATAGGGTCTGATCTTGGTTCATTATTCATATATTGGTACCCATTCAAAAGTTATAAAATTTGATTTAGGATTTTTAAAGGTAGGGGTTGTTTGTGAGATGGGATGGCTTCTCATCTCATCTCATCTCATCTCATCTCATTTCCTTTCCAAATATCATTAAAAAAATAAACACTTTTTAATTTCAAATTGTTAACTTTTTCATCTAATCATTATCTAATCATTACAAATTTTCCAAACTTCCAAACAAAACACAAAAAATAATTCAACTTCTTCAAATCTCAAAACAAAAATTATATTCTAACAACATTTTAACGATATAATATTTCTATTCAACTTTTTTTCTCTCATTTACCAAAATCTCATTAAACATCATAAGTCAAACTATTTTACTATTATTTACAAACCATTTCTCTCCATAGAATATAAGAGTAGAGAGATACGCGAGTAATTAAGATGTGTCCTACCTCATTTATATATTTTTTTATATGAATACTATTTTATTGATCAATTGCTTTAAAGCAAGGAAAGAATACATGAAGGAGATTCTTCCATATCAATAATAACATCATAAATAAGCAAGGCATTTTTTGCCAATACATGAGCAATATCATTAGTCTCCCTCTAACATGATGAACTAACCACTTGGCATTACTTCTAAGCTTCTCCTTGATTTCACTAATAAACATTCCAGCATTAGTCCAAAACTCCTCAACTTTTGTAATAACTTAGATAACCTGTAGTGAGTCTCGCTCTAGGATATTTTCCTCTGCCCTATTCAAGCCCAAATAAGGTAGCTTGAAGTGTCCCAAATGCTTCTACTAGAAGAGGATCAGGAAAAAGCATTTTGTCTATCCTCATTGTAGCTATAACTCTTCTTTCCCAATCTCGAGCTATGATCCCTATACCAATCTTGCACTTAGTCCTATCAACAACAAATATCCTTTGGAGGGGGCTCTCATTTATGTCCTATGTTACTAGATATGCCTGACTTGCTCAATCTTTGTGAATGTAGATCATTTAAGTCCTGCAGTCCTGCAGAGTGTTTTGATTGATTCACCACTATGTTTGGATGGGTGAACTTAGATTGGAAAACATATGCATTCCTTCTCAACCAAATTCTTCTTGCAACAACTTTTATTCCTCCATCTCTTCCTTCCTAAAGACAAAACTCATGGCTTCTATTATTTCCAAAAAAGTCTTATTGTAGAAATTACTCTTTTGGATCTTCTTGGAACACTGGTCCCAAATATCTTGTGCTGCAATGCATCCCCACAAAGCATGAACCACTGATTCTTCCTCCTCTAAGTAACTTGGACATTTTGGACTTTCCACAACCTTCTTCTTAAGTAGATTTAGGTTTGTAGGAAGAGCTTCAAGACATACTCTCCACATAAAAGCCTTATTTATTGGGGGATTTTTAGTTTCCATATCTCTGACCAAACTTGTCTTTGATTGCTATTGCAGGAGGCTAACCCATTGGCTTGTGCTTGCAGGTCTTTGTGCAGATGATAAGCACTCTTTATAGTAAATTGGTCATTTGAGGATCCTTTCTAAATTAACTTATCAGGACTATTACAATGACTTATTGGGATCTTTGTTATTATTGCAGCCTCTTCAACTAAAAAGATTCCTTCAATCATATCAATTATCCCATGCTCGTATTAGAATCAATAAGCTCTTGCACTTTAGCATTTCCATCAAGAGTCTTAATAGCATTTTGGATTCCAAATGAAGTGGGTTTGGGAATCCATTTGTCTTTTCAAATCTGAACCTGTTTTCCATTCCCTATTCTCCAAATTCTGCCATCATCTAGTGAGGATCTTGCTACAAGAATGCTTCTCCATATAAAGGATGACCTGTTGGCAAGCTTTACTGGATAAACTAGCTCCTCAAAAAAGTATTTAACCTTTAAAACATGAGAGGCTAAAGAGTGAGGGCACTGAATCAATCTTCAACCTTGCTATGGTATCATTGCAAAATTAAAACTTTCTAAATCTCTGTATCTCAATCCCCTAGTTGATTTGCCTTCCCCATTGTGCTCCAAGAAACCCAATGTATCTTCCTTTCATTTTCTAGTTGTTCTCACCAATGTATCTTCCTTTCATTTTGAAACTCCCATGTTGTAGGTGGGAAGGGCTTGCACTACTAATTTAAGGAGGATTTCTTTTCCTACTTGAGAGAGGGTCTTCACTTTGTGGTTACTGAATCTTTGTCTTACTCTCTCTAGAATAATTCTATAGGAGCTAGATCAAGGTCTTCTAACAAGAGTTGGCAACCCAAGGTAGTTTTCATAAGACATGACCATTAACAGTATCTCAAGGTGTCCATAAACAGCTGTGATCTGCCATGTGAAAGCTACATTAGTTACCCAAGCATCAAAATCATGCTTAGAATAAGACAAAAGTTTCAAAGCAACCTCACAATGCCAAAATAGATCCAAACCACCACTACAACCCTCACCATTCACTGCAAGAACCAATAATAACCCAGAATATATTTCAAGCGTTCTGTTCTACTTGCAAATAATTTGGTTTCTATTTTAAAAACCACATTGGGATCTTCTTTTCAGATGAAATCAAGAAGAAAAAGAACTCCTTGTGGGTTCCCAAGACTCCTGGAGTTCCAGCTTAAAATTCGCATGGTTGTTGGTAGGGCTGAACCTCAGCCTCTGCTGATAACATCTCAACCTCAAACAAGTGGTCATCATCCATGGATTAACCCTCTTTAGATGACCATGGTTGGACAGCACAAAAGAGAAACTCTCCTAAGCAATGCGTTTAGAATGGACTCTTGGGGTATATGTGAAGACTGATTTTGGAGCTAAAAAATGTATTTGTTGAAAGTTGACTTGATAGTTGGCTCGAGCTAAAGTTCGCTCGACATCGCTCGACATACCACTCGAGCAAGACACAAACCCTTGTGTTCGATCGACACTTGTTCGACACTCCGCTCGAGCCAATGTTCATTTGGTTGTCAGCTTGAGGCGCGCTTGACACTCCGCTCGAGCGAAATATGCAGTTTTTGTAGGGAGTTAGAAGGGTTTTTTGCAAAGTTTTGGTGGGGCCAACACAAAACAGAATGGAAGATGCATTAGGTTTTAGTTGGCCTAAATTATGTACTTCAAAGTTGAGAAGGGGTATGGGTTTTAAGAACCTATAGCTTTTTAATTTGGCTTTACTTGCTAAACAAGGATGGAGATTGATCTGAAACTCTCATTCATTATTCTATCGAGTGTTTAAAGTGAAGTATTTCCTTACTACAAATTTCCAACAGTCAACATTGGGTCAGAAATCCTTTTATGTGTGGCGAAGTGTTTGTGCAGCTAAACTCCTTTTGCAGAATGGGTGTATTTGGCAAATAGGAAAGGGTGACAAAGTTCAGATATTGTAGGATAAATCGGTTCCAATCTTTTGTTTACCTCAAACACTTCCTCCTAATTACATTGTCTAGGCTGATTCTAAGGTTAGTTTGCATATGGATCAGAACACTAGCACTTGGGATCAGGACTTAATTGGATTTTTTTTTTCCTACATTTGTAGCTGAAGCAATCCTACAAGTTCATTTGCTTTCAAGAGAGTGTGAAGATAAACTTGTGTGGAATGGTACTAAGAATGGTTTGTATTCATGCAAGCAGGATATCATTTAGCAATGGCTTTGTTTGATCCTGCAGTTGGAGATTAAAGTTCCCATTCCCATGAACCATCAACTTTTTGGCATCAATTCTGGAACATGAAACTTACAAATAAAGTTAAGAATTTTGGTTGGCATGCTTGTAATGATAGTCTCCCTACAAAACTATATTTGATGAAGAGGGGCATTATTTCTAATGGGTGTTGTGCTCCTTGTTACTTGGCTGTGGAGGATTGTTGTCGAGTTTTTTGGGGCTATCCGGTTGTGAGAAAGGTATTGGTTGTGAGATGTACTCAGGTTTTATCTTTGTTGGAGGCTACTAGCCACTTTGCTGATCAGATTTGGGACTTAAATGAAGTTTGATTTAACTTTTGTTTCTATTTTTCTTACCATTTCTAGAGGTGTATGGAAGTTTGGGGATATGAAGTTATTTCATAATTCTAATTGAGTTTTTTAGAACGTTGTTGATATTGTTTGGCACAAGTTGAGGAGTACACTACTATTAAAATGCACCAGCTGGTTGTGCGTAAAGAGACTTTGCTATCTTTGAAACCTCCAACATAAGGTATGGTTAAACTTAATTTTAAAGGTGCTTTGTTTTGATCATTTGACTTTTCAGGCATTAAGATTATTTTAAGGGATGATAAAGGTGATGTTTTATTGGCTTTGAGTTGGAAGGAATGCAGGCTATTAGAAATGGATGACATAGAGGCTTTGGCTGCTTTGAGGGGTCTTTAGATGATCTTGAATTTAGTTTTTTCAAGTTTGATCTTGGAAGGCGATTCTTTGTCTATTATTGAAGCTATTGGTTATAAGGAACCTGATTTTTCAAGGCAAGGGAATGTGATTGCAGAAATTCAGATGGTATCATTGTCCAAATTTTATTCAGTCTAGAGTCTTGCTAGATGCTTTTGTAATTGTAATTGACTTTATTACTGGTTTTCATTGTGAATGAAAACTGATCTGTTCTTTGAAAAAAAAGACTAACTAGTGTCATGTGCATACCTTATTATATAATACCATATGGTTAGTTAGTAGCAACTTTCTGAATCATGACTCACGATTTTCACTTACAAAATGTTGGCAATTTTGCAAATAAGATTATAGAAGGAGCTGTAGAAGAAGAAATTAAAAGAAGAAGAACCACGGACAGTCGGACACAGTCTCTAGATCGTTACCCCAAGACCGGCAGTAATGCGCGACTCTATTCTGATTTCTGAAGGTTTTTTGTCATTAACTTTGTAAGAAAAAGTTGAGCTTTTTGTATAGACACTAGTAATTTTAAATCTAACCCAATTGTCTTTGCTAAGGCAAGGATTTAGGCCGTTCGTGTCTACAAAAAACGTGTAGACAGCTTTGTCTGTTTATGCGACTAAACAAAAAATCTTATGGGTCACAAGCGGCTAATCACTCATAAATCATTGTCTCCAAATTTCTTCTTGAAGCTTTAGGCATATTAATGCTGACTAGAACGTCTTGAATATTCCTAAACTATTAATTAATATTACAATTAAATAATTATACAAAGAATAAGACACTACAACAAAATTTGATTTTTGAGATGATTTTTGTTTGGAATGAAATGAAAATCGTCCCAAAAAATAAGATGTAGGGACGAAATTCAGAGTTCGTTCCAAAAAATTAAAAGACTAAAACATATTGATCGTTCGAACGTATAGGGACGATAAATTTCGTCCTTTATAAAATAACAGTTCGAACATGGTAAAGAAATTGGTGGGTTAAGCACGAGAAATTGATTTTCCTTTCGAACGTACACTTTACCGTTCGAACATGTAGAGCATCAATGTTCGAACGTGGATGACAGCATTCGAACGTTCAATTGGCATATGTGTTATTCGAACAACTATTACACATAATATACTCGTATAGGAGAGCATGCATATTACACATGATATTAAGAAAAATACTTTAACGATAAAGAAATTATATAAAAATAAATTTACAAAATAACATAATTTAATGTGATATATTAAACAATAACGTTATATTCATTATAAAGTAATCTAATGAAACAGATAAAATAACGTAAATTTATAAATATATTTTTATATATATATATATTTATCTATAACACTGCTAATATTAATTATAATTTGGGACCGGATATTGGTATCTTCCCCCAACTTAAATAAAAAAAAAAAAAAAATGGTATCTTACCCAACTTAAAAAAATAAATAAATGGGTTTCCGGCGCTAGTACTCATTATGCATGAGCTCGATCTATTGGAAATGCTTCCTTTGACTAAGTAATTATTGCAGTACTTTAGTATTTAATCTATACTTTGTGTGAACATTTAATATGTGGTACTTGATTATAAAGCAAATGGCATCTACAAACTTTGGAAAAGATTTCTCGAGCTGATAACCTATTATTGTTTAGAAAGTTGTCAAATGGCATTATGGCATTATTTATATATAAATCAAATCTTAAAAGGGAAGCCATAGATCTCATCAAAGCAGATTCTTTTAATTATATTGAGTTGCCAAGAGGCCAGTATAATTCTTTATCTTAAAAGATTTTTTACGATTCAGAGATATAGGCCTAATAAGTTTAATTTATTTATTTAATATTATTGAGGTAATTTAGCTATTTATAAGTAATATTCAATATTATAATTAAGGTCTATATACTCTATCAGATAGAGTCTATCTTCTGCTCTAAGTTTAAAAAATATATAGATATATATTTAAATAAACTAATTAGGTCCCGTTTGGATAATGAGATAAAATGAGATAATTTTATATCAAAGTTGAAAATTAAATAAAATATTATTAGAATATTATTTTTAATATTATTATTATTTTGATATTTGAAAAAGTTGAATTGTTAATTATATTTTATATGAAATTTTGAGAAAATTATTATGACGAGATAAAATCGTTTCTCTATCCAAACATGCCTTAAAAGAGATTCTCATTCATTATACACCACAATATCTCTCATATAGTGATCAAGAAAATATATTTGTAACTGTGAATTGTTCAACCGTTGCGTTATCACTTTAAAAAAATAAATAAAATATAAGATTTACATGAAATAAAATTAATTTTTTAATAGTGGATTCCACTCATTTTCAAAAAGATTACGTAGCGTTTACACACTTCACGATTGTATATAAAATTACTCTTAATAATCATATGGTTCGATGTGTCTGCTAGCCAGCTTATTAGGACAAGTCCCCATCATGTTGCTGGATATTGATTCTTCTCGAGATAATAATAATAAAGGAATTACATCCCAGATATTGATTCTTCTCGAGATAATAATAAAGGAATTATATCCCGCTTTCCAAAATGCCATGAAGATGCTGCATTATCTATCTGGTTAAGGACCATTAATTATGCGCTCCATTGGATAGTTGGGAGAATAAAATATACCCTTTGATGATTTGATCGATCGATGATCTCTAATATCAGTCCAACATCTTTTATTCCTTTTTTCTTTCTTGGTTAGGTTTTGGTTTCTCATCCTTGTCCAAAATTAATGAGGTATAATGACCAATCTAGTAAAGAAACTCTTTATTGGTGACGATATTATGCACATTCAGTCATGTCAAACTGGGTCTGATTCGATCTAAATCAAGAACGACTATTATAAATAGATTATGCACAATTATATTATATTAAATCATGTCAGTTTGTAATTTTGTTTTTTATATTTCTTTTAATAGATCCAACAATGTTATCTCATTAGGAACACTTGTCATCGAATGTATATATCTGTGGGATGGATAGCGATTGACGCATCCAATTTGAATATTTTAAACCATGAGTAAGTGTCTATTCTATTTACAACTATATACAAATTTATTAATCTAGATGAATTTCATGTATCAATTACTATTCACTTTCACACTCTATATTTATACCTTTTTTTTCGTAAGGTATGAGATAGTGAGTAGTGACTGATGAGAATAATTTTTTATTAATCTATGATTCTATTCTTCTATAAGGATTCCACCAAAATGGAGCCTCTTCTTAAAGCCTTGTGGAATGTACACAGCATGCATGGGATGAAACTGACAACACCAAGTTAGTGGTTTTTTCTTTCCTTATTATTTTTCTCTATTTTCTCCATAATCTATTAGTAGTAAATTTATAGTGTCTATTTTTTTCAACATCATGGTGGAAGAATGTGGAGAAAGCAACTTTAAAGTTTAAACTCTCGTGTCATTAATTAGTTAGAAATTAGAATGTTCAAAGCCAAAGGTACAGACATATATACAAGGCCAATATTTGCTGCCCCCACAAGCAACAAGTTTTGAACATTAATATTATATAAGTTTCTTCTTTCTTCCTTTTTTTGGTTGGTTTTGAAAAAACACCATTGAACTTGAATCTCATCAACTTCCACATTTAAAGCTGTCAAACGGTGACAAAAAGGAAAGAACCTTAGGCTTGGCATTATTTGAAATTAGTACTCTGGTATTGAAGGGTATACCCCCCTACATATATATATATATATATATATATACACACACACATATATATATATATACATATATATATATGTGAGTACATAGTCCTTTCTTCATTAAATGGGCAAACCAAAGTCTCCAACACCTCACATGGCTTACATGGATTGACATTAATCACAGATGTTTACACATGTGAGGAGATCACTTTCAAACCTCGGGATTCTCAGTTGATCAGTTAAACCAGATTTACAGGAGTCAAAGATCTACATGAGAAGCGCCTATGATAATATAAGAATGACTTGGCATCTTATGATAATATAAGAATATCATATATCAGTATTTTATGACAAATAAAAAATTAATTCAGTTCTTTGATATATAAAGAACTGAATTAACTATGGTGACTAAAGTTGGTAAGTCTTGCGGTTGAGTGCACGTAAAATTAACATCGGCACCTAACTTAATTTATTTAGAAAAATTCTATATATCATGTTTTTTTTTTCTTTTATCGTCATCATCTTTAACATCTTTTGATGTAGCATTAAATGATTAGTTCACAAATAGAATATAACAAATACATCTCAACCATTTAATACATATTATTATAAGATATTGGTTGGAAGATGATAATGAAAAGGATAGTAAATTTGGCATTACTCATTGATTTATTCTTCTTAATGCTCAAGACTTATTCAATTGCAAGTGTGTTCCAATGCTTTGGTCAACATCACTGTGCAAAATTCATAAAGAGAAAATAATGAGCTATCATTCAGGTTGTTCAACAATTATCGATTCATCTCAAACCAATCATTGATAGAATCTATTATTTTTTTCAACTTATTATAAGAAATTAAATTCATCTCAACATACTCTATATATTTTAACCTAATCAAACTACCTCGGTCTAAACAGACATCTAATCATAGGCATTTCGACCTCTTTGACTTCACCATTTGTTGAGATTAATCGTTTATAGTTTTTTAATAAAAGTATCCGGCCTATTTGTTATTTTGAATTGGGTGTTTCTACCTAATACTCTGTTCACTATCTGTCGAAGTGCTGGCATGATCTTGTTACATACGCAATGTGGTATTGTACACATGAAAATGACCCCAAGGAACTCAAAATGCCCTCATGAGCTTACAGAAATTTTAAATCGAAGTATTACGCTACACGCATCTATCTAATTAATATATGATTTATCATTTTTATTATTTTATATTAATTCTTAAATATATATGTGTGTTTAAATAGAATAACAAAAATAAAAAATCACATATTAATTAAGTAGAAATATATGGTGTAAGACTTCATTATATAGAATAACTCTTGGTTTATAACACTACAACCCGTTAGTTTCATACTTTTTGAAACTGATAGCTTTCCATTAATCAGAATCATTGCAATACATTAATCTCAAATTCAGAGTCCATTGAGACCGTTAGTTTCTTACTTAGCATTACATTCCCTTAATTACTTCCTATAGACCTTGTGACATTCGCCTGCACTAAATGTCGATATTATTGGACTTGTCGTACGTACGTACTAAAGCACGGATGGTTATTCACCAAGTTCTTCTTAAGAAAAATGTTATCCGACCATCTGACTTTACCACTCAGATAGACCGCTTAACCTAGCAGTATCATGTGGCATTGTTAGGTCATATTGAAAGCAAAAAAAAAAAAAAAATAGAATCGTCTTCTCTTCGGATCTATTTCTCATTTTTGTTAATAGCAATGACTATAAAACAAGACCCATCAACCATATACTGTGATATTTCTTTAGCACAATAGAATAAAAATGGAATTATGATTTTCGAAATAAGGGAGATTGATCGAAATTTCTACTAGTATTATTGTTTAATAATGAACTTAATGGTACATCTTAGGGGTCTATTAAGAGATCTTATAATCATTTGTAGTTAATGAATTATTCTGGAGATGTTTACTATCATGATAAAAAATTAATATTGGTGATAGGGGTGTAAATAGGTACGGTACGGTCCTTTCGGTCAGTTCGGTCCAACCTAATTATTTTGTTATTTTATTTATTTTGTTTCATCTTCTTTTTTGTTATTTCAAATAAATTAATAAAGAAAATTATTTAAATTACTAAACTTCAAATTAAATGAATTATTAATGTGAATTATGTAACTTATTAAAAAATATATTTCACAATAAATATATTTGTAATATTAATAGTTACTACTTACTAATTTAGACTTTATTATTTAATATGCATAATTATTAATAATGTCTTACATTTTATATATGATTAATGAATATCAAATAAATTCATTGTACATAGATTATTCATGCTTGCTTGCAACTTAGGTATTTAAAAAAAATTACCTAATTAGTATTATTTTAATTAACTGTAAATAGTAGAGTATGCATGAATGTATCTACATATAATGACATAAATTATCATTTAATTTATGATATATTATTAATTGATAGCATATATTATTTAACATTTTATATGGTCAATGATAATAGATTAGATGAAAATTACATAATTAACTAATACAATTATTATAAAAAAATATTTTATATATAAAAAAATATTTTTTAAAAAATAAATATAGTTCGGTTAGTTTCGGTCCGGTCCGGTCCAAAAATCATGGACCCCGGGACCAGACCGAAACCCATTCATTCCACCATTTGTCAGATCGAAGCTATAAGACTGAAAACGAGAACTTACAACTTCGGTCCGGTTCGGACCAAACCAGTATGTCTGGTTAGTTTTTTCAATCCAAACCGAAACTTCTTTGCCCCTAGCTGGTGATAATAAAAAAATGATTTTTACGATTTTTTTTTACATGATATGCCAATACCATGTAGCAACGTCAAGTCATGCAGCTAATTTGAACAGTAAACACAGATAGCCAAGTAGCAGCATTCTTTTCATAATTATAATAAGATTGGAAAAAATAGCATGTAGGGTGGGCAAAAATTCTGGCCTCCTTCCGAGTTCTGACAAGCTTTCGACTTCGATGGAGTCTAAGTTTGCAGAATTTAGAGTTAGAGTTGGACTTCTTCCAACTTTAGTAGTTGGAGTTCGGAATCAAAGTCAGAGCTCTCATGGGCTTCAAACTCTGACTTTTTTTTAGAAAAAAAAAAATACGTATGATCAAAACAATCTCATTCCACTTCAAAAGAAACAACATCGTTTCGCTTGGTCAACATCGTTTTGTCTTGATGACGTAACACAGGACCCCCTTCTTTCCCCCTCAGTTTCAGTTTCGCACAATAGAGTCCTCACTTTTGCAAAACTCAGTTGAGCTTCGAACACCCTCTGTCGTCACCTAAGGCTGCCATCTATGACTCTGCCGTCACCAGAGTAATTGTAAAAATGATATCTACCTTCCATCTCCAATAGATTTGTTATTCTTCTGTGTAATTATAAAATATGAAATATGATTTGTAACTCCCTTTATGAAATGTGTATGATTTATTATTCATTTCAACTTCTTTGTTATTTCATTTCAATGATTTCAGTTTTTAGGCTGTTAAATTTAAGAATTAAGGGATTTAAGTTTTGTAAAAATCAGATTTTTTGTTCTAGGAACGTCATACAGATTGTTCGTTCGAGTCTTCGCTCGAATGTCACTCGAGCGACATCACACAGATTGTTCGATCGAGCCTTTCCTCCAGTGTGGCTCAAGCGAATATCACACAGATTGTTTGCTCGAGCTTTCGCTCAATTGTGGCTCAAGCGGAAATTCATTTTTTTTTTTGTGTTTTATTTATTTTTAAACACAAACATGACTAGACACATATATTTTTTTTTCCTTTTCAATGTGTTTTCAAATTGTAGATAATTATCATAACATTTAAAATGAAGGTTGTTTGTTAATTATTTCAGATTATTTGCTCAAATTATGGATACAGCACCATCTCATTCTCATTGCGATTCTCCACAAGAGGATGACGCTGCCATACAGCCGTTGGCGTCACCAACTGATACTTTAGGCCATAGACCCCCATCCAGAGCAGCTACCTCCTGTGCAAATAGTTGAGTCCCAATAGATCTAGAAGTTAATATAATTAATGAGGATGAGGAGTTGATGAATGTTGAGACTGATCCACCAACACGACCTAGTAAAAAATGGTCGTGGACATGTGAACATTTCACCAAAGTTTCCGGTGATCATGAGAACCCGCAGGCTCGATGTCACTTTGTGGACAACTATGCAATTGTCATTCGAAGAAGTAAGGCACGTCAGTATTAATAGCACATCTTACGGGCTTAATACTAACGTGCTACCAGCGGTATGAGATACACAAAAGGTTGATAGCAACTGATCATACGAAGCTGAGTTACGAGACTTCTACGGCTACTGATGGCACGCAGATTAAAAAGTTATCAATCCCTCAATACAGGGAGAAGATGTTGAGGGATGTTCTTGTAGAGATGATCATCACTAGTGAGATGCCTTTTACCACAGTTGATAAGGCAGGCTTCTACAAATTTGTGCATACTTTAGAGCCATGATTTCTCATGCCTTCATGGTATAGTGTATATTGTGATGCACGACTGTTTAAAAAGGCACGTCAAGGAGAAAACAGTGTTCAAGGAAATGTTTGTCACCATTAGCTAGAGAGTGTCATTTACGACTTATACATGGACCTCCATACAAAATGTGAGCGACATGTATATCATAGCCCACTTTATTAATAGTGAGTAGACGCTGTAGAAATGGAACATCAGCTTCAAAGACATTATTGATCATAAGGGTTCATCCATTGGCAATGAGATGAATAATTATATAAAGGATTCGAGAATCAGAAAAATACTTTGCATCATAGTTGACAATGCCAGTGTGAATGACACTGTCATTGATTGGTTCAGGGGAATACGATGGTAAATGAGGATATCATTCGTGAGAAACAGTTTATTCATGTTCGATGTTGTGTCCATATCATCAACCTCATAGTTTATGAAGGATTCAAGGAGGTTGATGAATCTGTTATTAAAATCCGGAACCTAGTGAGATATGTGAGGGCTTCCCCCAACTGCTCCGCCAGTTTAAGGCAATAGCCGAGCAACTTGAGATCCCGTCTTCCAGTATGTTGTAACTGGACATTCCAACTCGATAAAACTCTGCATACATGATGTTGGATGTAGCGCAAAAGTACCAAACAACATTTGAGGATGGAGGCATGAAGTATGCTTTGTTGGAGTCAGTTGGGGGAGAAAAGGGCTCGGTGCACCGGACACAATTGATTGGGCCAATATCAGGTATTTTGTTTAATTTTTGAAGTTATTTTATAACATAACTATGCGGATATCTGGGATAAAATATCCTACTATGAAAATGTATTTTGAGAAGCTCTCGGGGCTTTATGACCACTTGTAAGAGAGTTGTGCTGATAGTGTGGGTTTGTTAAATGCAATAGCTATGGGAATGAAATTCAAATATAATAAATATTTGGGAGATGTGGAGAAGATAAATAGATTATTATTTGTGGCTACAATCCTCGACCCCTGATATAAGTTGGCGATTGTATAAGAGTGGATTAGGACGTCCTCAGTGATGAGGTCGCTGAAAATTTTATTAGATCGCTTAAATGTGATATTGATAATTTATATAACCATTAAAATAACAGTGGTCAGTTCGAAGGTGGTATCTCCTCTCGTTCGACCGGCTTGACATCTTTCTTGGATGACACACATGTACAAAGTTCAAATTTATTGTGATTACGACAATATTAACAAAACCATGCATCGAGGAATATTATGGAATGTAAGTCTGAGATTGAGCGTTACTTTATGGAAGATGTTGAAGCACCTAGTGATGCATTTCAAATGTTAACTTGGTGGAAAGTGAATTCTGGCAAGTTTCTAATCATTTCTGAATATTCAGGGATGTACTAGCCATTCATATCACTACGGTTGCCTCTGAGTCGGCGTTTAGCACCGGAGGTCGTGTCTTGGATGTTTATCAGAGCATTATCTCCAACCATCGTCGAGGCCCTCGTTTGCACATAAAACTGGTTAAATTCAACACCCATTGGAGTAGATACCGTTGATGCCTAGAGCTATAGGTTTGAATCAGATAACTTTATGATTTTAAATTATTATTTACATAATTTTAATATTTTCATTATTTAATTTATAATTTAAATGATTTTGTAGACTTAGTTATGAATCTCAGACTAATTGTGTATGATTGAGAGTCTGAGACTGACACATCGTAGGATAATTACCATCATGCAAAACTCGTTAGAGTTAGAGGTAGAGATGAGTTCATAATCTCACTTGGGTGATAGTTTAGAAGTCTATAGTTAAATGACTAAAGAAAAGATAGTGCATCTGAATCAGATGATCTGATCAATAAAAGTTAAAATTTCATGCAGAAAAATTAGAAATCACTATCGAGTCATCGACTCAAATGCATGGACTATCCAAGACTGATGTGGGACATTATCGTTAGTTCATATTTGAATGAAATCTATGACATTATTCAATATTTTGGTACTATAAATTTAAATTTATTGCGATTTGTAGTTTTAAATTTAAGTTTATGGTTTGCAATTTGTAGTTTAATTTAGTTCTTGTAATTATATTTTAACTTTTTACCTTATTTTTTACAGTTTTTTAGATATTTTAATTATTTTTTTACATTATTAAACAAGGGTTGATATTGGGCCAATCAGAACCTATTTTTTCTGTAGCGCAACTAGGCCTAAGTAGGGCAACTAGGCCTAAAAAAGTCCATTTGCGACTCCAATCAGAGCTCTGAGTTTCGAACTCCAACCAAAGTCGGAGTTTTGACTCTAATCGGACTCAAATCGGAGTCGGAGGGGGTTTTGACCTCCGACCTTAGCCGGAGTCAGAAGTCGGAGGTAGGTATTCCAACCCCTTTAGAGTCGGAGTCCACCTCTAGCAGCATGACTTCCTGAAAATACATATAAAAAAATAGAAAGATAAAACAACCAGTAGAAACTGAGTCTATTATTAGTGCTGCTTGCACCATATAAAAGAATCTCAAAGAAAAATATCAATTATTTGCAAAGATCATGTCACGATTACTAATCGCATTGGACTCTGAAAAAGCTATGCACTCTGGTGTTTATTATTCCTTTGGCACATTCTGCGTGCTTTACTTGCCATGCGTAACTAAAGTTAATTCCAAATTTCCAAGGTTGCGTCTAGAAATAGAAATTTAAAACCAAAATTAACAGTATTCTTAATTTTAAATATTTTCGTATCAAAAAACTTTAAATAATCAAAATATCTTACCTCGATTTTTGTGAAAACTCAAAACTAGAACTAACTTTTATAAAATATGAATGAAATTCGTCACAAAAATTTTAATTCAGAATATTTTTGAGTAATGAAATAAGATGAAAGTTTTAAAGATTTTTAATTTTAAATATCACTCAATAGAAAATACTTTTTAATTTTAAGTTTTTAACTTTTTTATCTAATCATTATAATTTTTACAAATTTTAAAATTAAAATAATATTTAAAAATTATATTCAAATAATTTTTTAATTTTTTAATATTTTTATTCAATATTTTCTATCTCATTTTCTAAAACTGAATAAAATATATTAATTCGAACTATTTCACTATTATTGCAAATCAATTTATTAATATTCAAAAATTTTAAAGATATTCTAAATGTCTGAACGACCCCTTAAGTTAAATATAGCTACACGAGATAAATATCCCATATGAGAAGTGTTATATTCACAAAAATATTTTATAAGAATATAATTCATAAATTAATGTGTCAAGTTGTGGTATATTAGATTTATTTTTTGATAAATAAAAAAATCACATTTTGATAGATCAGAATAAATCACTTTAATTTATAAGTTATATTTTAATTTCATGTCTAGATAAATCAAGGATTTATATTAATATTTTGAAAAGACAAAAAATAAAAGGGAAGAGAGGCCGGACGCCAAGGTCTGGGGACACGCATAAGGTGGTGCGGTGTCGGTGTCGACACAAAAATAATAATCTCTAATATCTTTTCTTTTATGCGCACGTACGCTTTGTTTTGGTTTGGTCAGGGCGAGGCACAATCTTAGTTAATTTAGGAATAGACATTGTTTAAGATTAGATTAAAGAAAACAACATCATATGTCGTCATTCCCCAAGTCCAAACCTTGACCCCGTCGACAACGCCGAACACATACCTCCAAATTCCCACCACCTCTCTTTTTTTCAACGTGGCATTCACAGCCATTTCGAAACTGCCGTGCCTACAGAGTAAAGCCTATATTTTAACATTCAAATATATAAATTTTTAATTTGTAATTTTAATTTAGGATACAAAATGCATGATAATTTAGGGGATTATGAGTTTATTTTAGGATGACCATTTTATATTATTTTGTGTGACATGGGCCTACCTTTTCGTTAGAGAGTATATATATATATATATATATATATATATATAAAGAAGAGAAATATTTTAAACATAATTAAAGAAATTATTCTAAAGTAAATCTTAATTTTACAATTTAACATACCACGTTAAGTTATGTCATTTTTTGAATTTATTTTTGTATAATTTCTTTATATAATATGTAACACTTGATCTCATGATCTACAATGTCTAAATCTACATTAAATCTACATCATATACACTAATATAAAGTATGTTATCATTATCTATCATCAATGGAAAATAATGGATTGAAGTGGATTTGAATAGTGAGCATGTTTAAAGATTTTAAGTGATACAAATAAGAGAGGTTATTAGTGTCATATACTAATTCAATTCTCTATTTTGTTGGGTGTGTAGTTATAAAAATAATGGGTTTTGTGTCAAATGTGTTGAATGATGAACATTTGATCAATTATACAAAAATTATTATTTTTGTTTTAGAGAAGTGCTACATACCATCAGTTTTGCTATCATCCTTCCGATTCTCTAAATAATCGATTGTAAAACTATTTATCATTTATTACTTATTTTCCAATCGTTAGAAGCCACATAAGGAGATAGTGATTAAGTAGATGATTGATAAAATATTTTCTTAAATACATTTGACCACCCTCGGTTCTATCCTGATTAGTTGCCATATAACATTTCCATCAAGATCCAACAATCGAGCGTGTATCATATTACCTATTTTTTATCAACTTAACGACTAGATTTTTTTTTAAGGAAAACTGTCATAATTCATTCATCAGATAAACTTATATTCATGACCAGATAAATGCAAGGATATCCTCATATTAATCATTACCTCATAAACTAATTAATACATATGGCGCTCTACCAGTACACTATTTTATTTTGTGACTAGTCTAGTTTTCACTACAGTTGATACTCACTACAAAAAAATGTCTAAGCGACAACACTCTGCCTAAATAGAGACTCAACCTCACCCATCATAGAAAGAAATAACTCAACCTCTACAGACAAACGTCTAAGAGACGTACTCTTTTTTTTTTTTTTTCACTAAACAATAAGGAAAGGAATAAGGAAAGCAGTAAGATAGATGCAAAAAAGGACGGATTACAGTTTGGACCAACTCTAGTAGACTTTGAAATTTGTGACGGCGCGTGAAATGTGATAGTGGCGATTTCGGTGATTCGGCGTGTGTGGCTAGAAAAGATGTCGGAAGGGGTGGCACGTGAAGACCAAGCACAATTGTGAGGACCACACGCGGTGATTTTCACAAGACCACCACTATCCTTAAAACAATTTACGGCCTCGGAGTTTTTATGTACTATGCGTGTCTCTCAAGAGTTGTCAAAAACTATAAATCTGTTTTTTTGACTTTAAAGGAAGCAATATAAACTAAGAAAAGAGAACTATTTTGATAGACAAAGCGAGTCGATAGAGAAAGGAATGAAGGAGAGGGAGAAAGAGGACTTCTCCTCCGACAAAACTCAGATCTGGAGACATTTTACAAGAAAGAAAGTTTGGCGTTTGGATGTTGAACTGAGTTGAGTTGAGATGATAAAATATTGTTAGAATATTATTTTTTAATATTATTATTATTTTGAAATTTGAAAAAGTTTAATTGTTTGGTTCCTAAACCCATCTCAATTCATCTCATCTCATTATTACAAATTTTTCAAATTTCAATACAAAATATAATAAACAATTCAACTTTTTCAAATTCTAAAATAATAATAATATTAAAAAATAATATTCTAACAATATTTTATCATTTCAACTCAACTTAGTTCAACATCCAAACGTAGTCGATGTATGTTTGGATCCCAAACTCATCTCAACTCATCATTACAAAGTTTTTAAATTTCAACACAAAATATAATAAATAATTCAACTTTTTCAAATCTTAAAATAATAATAATATTATAATGATATTTTATCATCTCAACTCAACTTAATTCAATTCAACTCAACATCCAAACGCGGCCGATTTTTTTACGAGAGAGAACATAACAACTAGATTTGATCAAAAGGCTATATTCACACGTAAGTATTTTGATAATTTGATATGCAAAGTGTTGGCTGAAAAATATATTTGCCTAGACATATATACCTTGTCTCACTTAACTCCACTTATTAATGTCACTGAATTTTATTATTATTATATCCTGCCGTTTAGTGTCACATATATGGCAAACTCCACAATTTATTATTATATAAGTGACATTAAACGGGCAGGATACAATAATAAGGTCTTTCCCCTCAAAGAAACAATAATCATAAGGTCAGAGACATTAATAAATGTTGAATTTTGTGAGATGCCGATGATATCTATGATTATAATACATATAATATATTATATGCATCATAAATTAGTTGGGACGGCCTCTGGTGACAAAGGACCCGTTTTTACTATATATTTGTGTTGGGGACGGTGTGGGAGCTGTACAGAAAGAGACTTCTGCTTACTCTCCCTCTCCTTCCTTCCTTTTCTCCTCCTTATCTTTCTTCGTCGTCTTCCTCTTTCAGAAAGGGAAAAAAAAAGGCCAGAAAAAAGAAGAGAAATGGGAAATTGCCAGGCCATAGATGCAGCAGCCCTGGTGATACAACACCCAAGTGGGAAGCTAGAGAGGCTGTATTGGCCGGTGAGCGCGAACGAGGTGATGAAAACGAATCCGGGCCACTATGTTTCTTTGATCATCCCGTTGCCTGCATCCGAGGATGATCAGGATCAGGATAAGACCAAGACCGTGCGGTTCACCCGCGTTAAGCTTCTCCGGCCAACGGATACTCTTGCTCTTGGTCATGCTTATCGGCTGGTCACTACTCAAGGTACGTACGGTTTGTGTTTGAGATTCTGATTAGTTTGAGAATCTGTATTCTGTTCTCGGTTTGATTGAAAAGCTTTAGATTTTACTGCTGGTTTTGTAGAGGTTATGAAGGTGTTGCGGGCAAAAAAGTTTGCCAAAACGAAGCAGAAGCAGGAGGTGGAATCAGCTGAGATGTCACAGACAGTGTCAGAGAAGCAGATTCCAGGTTTTGAGGCAGAAGGGAAGTCAGATAAGGAGAAGAAATACCAGGTATCTATCTATGTTACATGCTACTTTGAAAATCTATGAGATGAACTGGCTGTAATCCACAGCTATGCAGGTTGAATTATTTGTGATTATGATGAGTACAGCTGTAAACAGAGGATTCGAGCTTTCAACTCTTCTTGCCGAAGTACCCACCAAAATAATTCATTTATTAAAAAAGAATGAAGAACATGAACCATATAGGGTTATTCTTGCAATCATTTTGATATGACAGAGTGAGAGGCAGAGTGTCTGTTGATGTTGTTATCCACAATAATGCAGCTAGTGAATAAGAGATGTCACCTACATAAAAGCCTTCATTTTTCCAGTTGAAAAAGTGTTGTTCTCATCCATGTACTGTAATTATCCCCGTAACCATGCCAAAATTTCAGGTGATGAGACATGAAAGACAGAGAGTAAGGACACCATCAATGAGCTCTGCTGTAATGAGGTCAAAGTCTTGGCGCCCCTCACTTCTGAGCATCTCTGAGGCTGGAAGCTGAGTACTGCTACTTTCAACACTTTCATACCCGATTTTCTACATAGACGGATTCCCAAGATGGGCAAAAAAATTCATTAAATCCATGGAGGCACCAAGATTTCTGATTCATCTTCAACCACAGCTCCAGATTTTCATACCATTTTCTAGTTGCAGAACATCATTGTGGATACCAAAAGAAGCGGTGAATCTTACTGTAATATTGGAAGTAATATTTTCTGATATATATATATATATATGGTCTTGGCTCCACCTTTTTTCTTGTGAGTTCATCACAAATTATCAGGGGTTTAAATAAATACAACAGGAGGTTTTAACTTTTGGGAAATATAGAAATTATGAAGAACAATCAAATTGATAGGTTAGAGTTTCAAACCTTCTAGTTTTGAGCTAATAACAGAAAGGTGCTCCACGTTACTGTTTATCCTTTTGAGCAACCAAACATACTTGTGAAGGGCTCCACCAATAATGTCCCTGGTCCTACTTATCTTTGTGCAAATATTCTCGTATTCAATTACAAGAAATACTTTAGCTGCAAAATAATTTTATAAAAATAAATTTATAATTTGATATGACGAATCAAATTATAAAATTACTTTTTTTTTAATGATAACGGACCGCATTTCGTTTATAATAGAGGACATACAATTATGACTTAAAAAGTCAGTTACAGACGATAAAAGCTCTCCAACACACTTTCGTGACTGACAAGGTCTAGGCCAAACGGCAGATCTCTTAAAACCTAAGTCTAAGAGATCTGTCGTGCACAACTCTATCCCGGATAGAGTAAATAGTAATTGGATAAACAAAACCCATACCCCGACTAAGCGGACTAGGGGACAAATCCCATACACCGCCTAAGCGGAGAGGAGAGAACACACCGTTCGGACCGAGATCCAAAGGGACATATTTTTAGATTTTTATTTTTCAAAAAAGTAAATACAGGACAAATTATAAAGTTACTTTAACTTTAGATATAACATATTAAATGAAATTACATCAGTTTGTAAGTCTACTTTTATAAAATATTTGTGTATCTATAACACTTTTTTTCGATAATTACACCCTAATTATGTCAACTAGTCTCGTACCTACACAATGCACATAAATAACAAAATTTATTGAGTTGGGCTACTCTGCCGCCCAGAGTAGCCCACTCAAAGTTACAGCCCTTTCATTTTTTGGGTTTTTTTTTTATCATTTTTTTCACATTTTTTAATATACTTAAATATTTAAAAAAAATAAAAAAAATACATCAATACATTTAAAATCACTTCTTTAATCATTAAGTAAAAAAAAAATTAGCAAGTTGTCAAATGAAACGGTACAATTAAGGCGACAGAGTAGTCTTTTTCAAAGTTATTAGATAAAAATATATTATAAATTAAAAGTAAAATATTTAAATTTTAAAAATATTTTCGAGTAGTACACTTATCTCTAAAATTTTATATAGTATCTTGATCTCATCTTCTTATATATACTCTCTCTTTTTCTATGATAGGGATGGAAAATCTTACAAAGTTTTATCAAAGAGTTCTTTACAAGTGTGCCAACATAACTCTAGTCATCAAGAGTAATAATTAACTTCCTTGAAAATTTAATATATATTTTTTAATTCATTGGCAATAAATTTTAAAATTGGCAGGCGTCTCAACACACCGTTTGTTGTAAGTTGTGAGATCCCGGCCAATTAATTATAAAAAAAGGTTAAAATTCTATTTATTAGTTGATGTAGTATGTCTCTATATCCTCCATAGTAATACTGTTGTGTTAAGCCTGCATTTGGATGTTAAGGTGATCTCAACTCATCTGAATTGTTGATTTATAAATAGTAATATTTTGTAGGTCTCATTGAGATATATTTGAATGTAAATAAGTTGAAATATATGTTTGAATGTATTAAATGGGTTGAGATGGATTTAACTTTTTTATGGAAAGTTAAAAAAATAATGAATCTCATTTATGATTAGTTTAAGATGGGTTGAGTTGATTTCAACAACCAAACACATCTCAAATGTGTCAAAATATAGGCTTGCAAATAGGATTTTTCAAACTAAAAGACTCACAAATAAAAATCACTTATGTGATTAAAATGTGTTATTTTCATTTGATAAACTTAGCTTTAATAACCAATATTATTTTATTTTTATTGGGTGTCAAATACAATGAGAGGTGGATGACGTGGCTAAACAGGAAAGATAAGTAAAACTTTGTTATTTTTAATCAGTAAAGTTTATGAGGTGATGTGATGTACGTAGCAGCTCAATATGAGCAAAGATCAAATAATAAATAAATATATGTTAAGGATAATCTCATGAAAAATACAAATGGACATTGGAATATTGTGTCACTCTTAGCTCAAAGCATCGCACGTACTGGAAGCATATCAAAATAATGCCATTATTGGGCCAAACATGCACAAAAAGTTGGAACAATCTGATAGAAACTGTCTGGAAAGTAGTGTTTATTTTGTTGTTAGGTCAGATATTTCTTTTGGGGGTTCAATTATTGAGCTTGTTTTCAAGTCCAGCGAAAGCCACACCCTCCCAACAGTAAAGAAGAAAGGGAATCAATTCTTGCTTATTTCACCAGAATCAGTAGCCTGAAAAGAGAAAACTCCCCCCCCTAATCGATGTTGATTAGTATAAGATAAAGGCAATGCTGCCCAGCTCCATCATTTTGACTAGGGTTGCAAATGAACAAAACAGCTCATGAACAGCTCGATCTCGACTCGTGTATAATCGGTGCTAAACCTAAGATTTCAAACTTTATATAATTATATATTTATATATGGATTTTAATGATGACAAATGAATTCAAACATAAAGGAGTCTCAAACTCAAGTTGTCTACACAATGAAATTAAGTACATCAACGAACTAAGTATGAGCAAGAAATTAGGGAACAAGTTCACAAATAAAGCTCTTAGAGTAATTTGAACATCTCTTGAAAAATTCGAAATTGGATTAAGGCTCAAAAAGAATATTTTCTCATAAAGCATTAAATTGCAATTTTTATATATTTAAATTATTAAAAGTTTGAAATTTGAATTTTTGAAAGATGATCGATTGTCAGATTTCACATGTGCATGAAAAAATTAAAAGTTTGAATTTTAAAAATTTAAAAGATGATTGATTGTCATCTTAATTCACATGTACATGTTTTGTTTGAAAATTTTGAAAAATGATTGATTTTTTTTTTCTTTTTTACATATGCAAAAGATAAATGATTTTGTTTGAAAAACTTAAAAAGTAAATAATGCTCCTTTTGTCATATGCAAAAATAGAAGATTTAATTTGAAAATTTTAAAAAGTGAATGATGTTATCTTTAACAATTGTAAAAAGGAGAAACTTTTATTTGAAAATTTTGAAAAGTGAGTAGTACTCTTTTTTTACATGTGAATTTTCTTAAATTTGAAAATGTAGTCTTATATGTCTATAAATAACTCAATTGAAATCTTAAAATTTACGATAAAAGCGTACACACATCAATTGCAAAACTTTACAACATTCATTCAAAACTTTCAATCTGTTTTCTCTAAGCATTGAGCATTAACACTTGTTCATTTTAAGAGATACATAGTTTTGCATTGTATTACCTACTATCAGCTCTTGTATTAGTAAAAGAGTGTGTATAATCCTTGTGCATGTAGAAGGTGTTCTATATAGGGAATAGTTGAATCATCATGTGTAAGGTGATTGTAAGTATATATGATGTTCTACATGGATCTTTTGTAGCGGTACAGCTCAAAGGTATAATAGGTTTCTATATCCACCTGAAGGATGTTGAATAATGAATTTGAGAATCCTAAAGAGGTAGCTTAGGGCGTGGATGTAGGCAGTGAAGTAGAACCTTGTTAAAATACTTAGTTTGCTTCTCTCTTACCTTTACTCTTTATATTTACTGTTACTTTGTATTTTATTCATATTTTCTATTGTGTATTTCGTTTATAATTATTAATTTTTAAATACAACTCAATTCACACTCCCTTTTGTGTTAGTCATCTGGGCAACACTCGGTTTGAACTCGATTCATTTAATAAATGAGATGTTTGTAAACACTAATATAGATTTGAATATTAAACAAGAAAAACTCGTATAAACTCGGCTTGACTCAATTTAGACTCGTGAACAAAATCGTATAAGCTTGACTAGACTCGTTCGAGCTCGTTTTAAAGCTCATAATATGTTTTATATATGTATATGTTATATATATATTATTTATATTTGGTATACTTAATTATATATTACTAATTTTTTTATAGTTTATCTTATTTAATATATATATATATATATGTTATGTTTTCAAAATATGCATAGGATAATTTGTATAATAATATATCATACAACTACAACTATTGATTTATTATATAATCTATATGTATTAAATAGTTTAGTTTATTACATTTATCTTGTGTATTATTCTTTTAATTTATAACTATAAGTTATTTTTATAAAGAAGGTATACCATAAGAATTTTTTTGGTTGAATAGTTAAATTGTTTTGTAAATTTCTTTTAAAAAATTATTACTCAAAAGATAGGATTTAAAAATTTCAAAATAAAAAATCGAGCTCAGCTACTTGAGCTTGACTCATTTGTTTATTTTTAGTCAAGCTCGATTTGAATTCGAACAACATTAATGGTTAACGAATCAAGTTCGAACCAGGATATTCGAGTTCGAATCGAGTTTGAACAAGAAAACATGTTAATTGAGCTTGAGTACCCTTATTCGAATTCGACTCGACTCGGTTCATTATAAAAACAAATAATAATAAAAGAATAATAATGTCCATACAAAAAATTTCACAATATATTTTACAACACATATTATAAAATAAAAATAATTTTATAAGATATTTTATAAAAATACTTCACTTTCTAAAATATTGTTGATAAAGTCTTGTGAAAAAAGCTGTCTTTATTATTTTTCGGATAGATAACAGAAACACAACAATGTTAATATTAATACTGCTCTTATTACTCTGTTCTACGGCTAAATTTTATTGCTTTTATTTTTTATTTTTTTTCTTAATAATTAAGAAAATATTTTTTAATAATATTATAATTTTTTTATTTTTTCAAAAAAATATTAAAAATACGTGTATAAAAAAATAAAAAAGTAAAAAATTCTGTAACTATAAAATGATCAACACAATAATGATGACGTGGCACACGTCACCAAGATAGACTATACACTGACGTGACAGCCCATGTGACATTACAACATCAGTAAAATCAAATTATATGTTGATTGGCAGTTACACGTGGCAATCATTCCGTGAAAATTTGTTTGTGCACGTGCTGGTAGCTCGGCTCTTCCTAGTTAAGACTTATCCAACTAACATCTTTCTTTTAACCATTTGCCGCAAGTGTCATCTTCTTTCTTCTTCCCGAATTTCTGTCTTTTGCACTTTTGGAGGCATATGGCAGCTTAAAGTCCTGCAGATCATGCCATTTATAGTGGATTCTATCTCCTATTTAAAATCTCTGTTTTCTTTATTTTCTAAAATTTCTTCATTTATCGAGCACTATCGTATATATGGGTCATTCGATCAACTGTTGGCTACCGGATGGAAAAATATAGCACCAATCTTTTTTATGTGAAATGCTCCAATAGTTTGGGTTTGCTCGTTTAAAGGGCTTGAATCTGCATGGTTTGTTTATTAAACATATTAATTCAGCTTGGCAAAAAGTTCGGCTAATAAACGAGCCCAATTGATCTATAACTTTCACCTTGAATCATTGTTGCTTGCTTACCAAGTCACATTAAAAAAAAAAAAAAAAAAATTTACCGGCGTTTTATAAATCGCAAAAAAAAATCGCTGCAAATTGATATTATTTGTAGTGATTTTCAACTCGCCGCACGTTTTTAACACCAAACAAGTGTTTCTGTCCGAACTTCAGTTAAAAAGTTTTTTGCAGCGATTTTTTTTGGTTTTAGCAGCGAATGTGTGCACCGGAAAAGGTTTTAACTTGTTTCGACACTGTAATTTACGTCAGGATTGATTTTGAGACGCCAAAACACGAAAATAGATAAATTTCCCCTCAAGCATTTTCCCCCCATGGCCTGTTCTTCTCCACTTCGACGAAACCCAAGCAATACGAAAACCCACTTCGCCAAATACGTTCCCGGCGCTTCCACCTCCTGTTTATGCTGACGGTCACTCTTGTTTACGATGGACGGAATGCCACTTGAAGGCCTCACTGCCAAAACTCCTCCGTTCACCTTCGGAGTCCCATTTTCCCACGCCCTTCTCTAGCTCTCCTTATACTTTGATGTTCCTCCATGGACAACAACTTAAAGTTCCTCCTACCCCAGTTTACAGATAGATTTTTGACTTCCCCGACGGTATCGCTTCAATATTTCGAGTCGTTTCCTGCCCCTTGAATTAGATTGGAAAATAGTGCCTCCATATTCGGCTGGGAACTAAGTTTTTGGGCTCTATTTTGCGAACAACCGAGGCTGATTTTCAGGAAATAAATTCCCTTTTAGTTATATTTTTGGAGTCTAATTTTTCTATCAGAGAAACTCTCCTGCATTTCTTGTAGTGCTTCATAGGTTTTTTGTTTGTTTGTACAATAATTTTTTGTCACTGTCAATCTAATTCCCATGTTCTTCCTTGATGTTTAATTTTTGTATATCCTCCTTTTGTGTATATGGTGATCTAAGCTGTGGATATTACCATAATGCAACGATTCATGGGTGATATTCTTGCAAAAAAGGGCCTTTTCTGTTACAGCGTTTATGGCCCTTTTTGGTACCTTCTAATATGTAACTAGAAGATTTTTGTGAAGAATGTTGCTTTGTTTGAATGTGCATTTCTTAGAGTTTTGTGGGAATTGTTTTGCTGATCATGAATTGCTGTACGTTAACTCTTTCTTTGGTATCCATATAGAATAAATGCCTTTCTCGATTACCCTTCAATTTTCTGTTTTTGATATATACAAATACTTAGATCCATCCCTCTCAGTTCTATATGATATATTGATCATCTATAACTATCATAAATAGAAATAAATGCCTTGTTAACAAGACTCTAGATTAGAAAACATACAAGTGCATTGATTTTTTGTGGAAAGTAATATTGAAACCTAATTCGTGATGAGATATCAAAATCCTTCGCTTCTAGCTAAGAGAGCAGTTGGGGAAGATTGATTTAGAACTTTGGCTGAATTTCATTGTTTTTCTCCCAATTCTTCTTTCTGTTTGCATGCATGCATTCTACCTATTTACTTGCTAGCTGCTTGTTTGTTTTCTTTAGGTTATCTAATAACTAGTTTGTATATATGATGATCATGATCATCATGTGCAAGTTGCTAGGAAGAAAAAGATTAATTTTTTTGTGTCTTGAGATTTTGATCAAACAAATTAAGCTAGCTAGTGTATTTATTGACTCTGACCAGCTAAATTAGATTGACCTAGTATGTAAGCGATTAGGTTTTGAGAGCGTTGAGGTTTTTTCATGGCAGCCGCCGATGGCCATAAGGCTATTTCGGTGGCCGTTCCTCGTCTGTGTTCATTTGCAGACATGGTACTGGACTCACCGCAGCCTCTCCCTGAGGTGTCGGTGCCTTTTAGGGCTCATACGAATGTGGAGGGGGAGGTTTGTGTGATTTTTTCAAAGGATGAATTGGATCGCTCTGCTGCTCCTTTTCAGTTCTCGTTGGTATTGAAATTCTTACGTCAAAGGCCATCTTTAAATGCATTTCGGTCGTTTATTCGGTCCGGATGGGGACTGCTTAAGCAACCAGTAGTTTCGGCAATGAATAGACCAAGGAATGTTTTTATCCGGATGACTTCGGAGGAGGATTTTGTGAAAGCGTTTGCAAGAGAGGCCTGTGATATCGATGGGATTCAATACCGAGCCTTTCACTGGAATACGGACTTTCAGGAGGATAAGGAACCTGTGTGTGTTCCAGTGTGGATTTTTTTGTCGGGTTTGCCGCTGAATTTTTTCCACGAATCCTTTTTACGTAGTATCACGGCCCCTATTGGAAGGTTCCTTAAGCGAGACAATTCTACGAAGTGCGCTACTCGAACGGATGGAGCAAGGGTTTGTATTGAGATGGATGTGTCTAAGGAACCGTTGACAGCTTTGTGGATTGGCACCCCGAGAAACCCTCAAAGTCTTTATCAGGAGATCGAGTATGAAACATTGCCTGCATATTGCATGCGTTTCCGTGTGCAAGGTCATAATGCGAGAACGTGTAAATGGATGGGTAAGCGACGGGAGGTTGAATTGTGATGGGGAAATCAACACAGCGGAAGGGATAAAAGCGGTAATAAAAGAGTACACTCTACGCACTCAATGACACCAAGAATTTAACGTGGTTTAGCAACTGCATACATCCACAGAAAAGAGCTTCACTATTAAATAGTGGTACACAAGAAAATATTACAGAGGAGGAGGATCACACTCCACTCAACTCAACTCTCTTTTTCTCTCAGAGCTCTCCAGGCTCTCTCTCTTTTCTCTTCTTGGGTGTATCTGAAGCTCTCGCATGAAGCTTCAATTTATATATGCCTCGCTTCACGTATAAATGCATTTATTTGCATTCAATGGACAATTGAGCGCTGGATGTTGCGCGCAGGAGGTTGAGCAGCAAGCAGCCAATGTTGACTGCTTGCTTGGGCAGGGATTTCAACAATTCTCCCCCTCCATGCCCATTTACCTAGATGCTCTCCATCACAGCTATGTTTCTGCATAGCTCAAGCTTCTCACTTGTAACCAATTTCATCAGCATGTCTGATGGATTCTCTTTCGTATGGATCTTCACAAGCTTCAACAGCTGTTGTTCCATCGCTTCGCGTATCCAATGATAACGGATATCAATATGCTTAGT
The DNA here is from genome assembly GCF_004785595.1 of Juglans microcarpa x Juglans regia. Taxonomy (NCBI): domain Eukaryota; kingdom Viridiplantae; phylum Streptophyta; class Magnoliopsida; order Fagales; family Juglandaceae; genus Juglans; species Juglans microcarpa x Juglans regia. The sequence goes on along the minus strand of NC_054599.1, from coordinate 17,336,784 downwards.
GCGGGAATGGTACATTGAGTTCTTACTCAAATCTAGAGCACTTTGACTATCACAATGTACCTTGTAGTCTTCTTGACTAACCCCTAGTTCTTGGAGAAAACATTTCATCCACAACATCTCTTTTCCAGCTTCCGCTGCGGCAATGTACTCTGCCTCAGTTGTAGATAAAAAAACACACTTCTGCAATTTAGACTGCCAAGAGACAGCTCCTTCTGTAAAAGTGAAGAGAAATCCTGAAGTAGATTTCCTGCAATCCAGATCTCCTGCCATATATGAATCTGTATAGCCTTCCAAAATTAGTTTAGCTCCCCCAAAACACAAGCACATCTTTGATGTACCTTTTAAGTACCTAAGAATCCACTTGACTACTTCCCAATGATCCTTTCCTGGATTTGAAAGGAATCTGCTCACCATGCCTACAGCATGAGCAATATCTGGTCTAGTACAAACCATTGCATACATTAGGCTTCCTACTGCTGAAGAATAGGGGATTACTTCCATTTCTTCAATCTCTTTCTTTGAAGAAGGACACGAGCTCTTGCTCAACTTGAAGTGGTTAGCAAGTGGAGTATTGACTGGCTTAGCATCTCCCATGTTGAAACGTCTGATGACCAGTTCAATATATTTTTGTTGTGATAGCCACACCCTTTTGACTTTCCTATCACGAACAATCTTCATGCCCAAAAGTTGCTGTGCTGGGCCTAAGTCCTTCATGTCAAAGGACTTGGATAGTTCCTTCTTTAGTTTGTTAATCTTGGACCTATCCTCACCAACGATTAACATATCATCAACATAAAGAAGGAGTATGACAAACTTGTCATCTTGGAACCTTCGAACATAGACACACTGATCTACAACAAGTCTCTTGTAACCATGACTCATCATGAATGAGTCGAACTTCTTGTACCATTGCCTCGGCGCTTGCTTGAGACCATAGAGACTTTTCTTTAGCTTGCAGACTAAGTGATCTTTCCCTGGAGCTTCAAACCCTTCTGGTTGCTCCATATAGATTTCCTCCTCCAAATCTCCATGGAGAAAGGCTGTCTTCACATCTATCTGTTCGAGTTCCAAATTCAAGCTGGCTACCAATCCGAGTATGACTCGGATTGACATCATTTTCACCACCGGGGAAAATATCTCGTCAAAGTCGATTCCCTTCTTCTATTGGAATCCTTTGACAACCAATCTGGCCTTGTGTTTTATCAGCTTTCCTAGGCCATCTTTCTTCAGCTTGAACACCCATTTGCTCTTTAGGGCTTTCTTTCCTTCAGGAAGTTTCACCAACTCATAGGTCTGATTTTTCTGCAAAGAACTCATCTCTTCTTGCATTGCTTGCACCCATAGGCTTCTATCAGCATGAGTTTGAACTTCCTGGAAGCTCTCCGGCTCCCCCTCATCAGTAAGCAGAATATAGTCTGATTCTGGATATCTCATCGACGGAATCAGTAGGCGGCCTCTTGCCGATCTTCTTGGTTGAGTTTCATCAACCAAATGAGGTTCATCACCATCTAACCCTTGTGGTGGTACACCAGCTGCTGGTGGAGAGGGTTCTTGCTCCCCCTGCTCAACACCCTGAGCTTCTTCTTCTGCTTCTGGATCTTGATCCTGCATATCCTCATTATCTGTGGCAAACTGTAATGGTGCAGGATGTGTATAGGAACTAAACTCTACTGACATCGAGGAAGCTTCAGTTCCTATATGCTGGTTTTCATGGAACACAACGTCTCTACTTCTGACAATTCTCTTTGTCACTGGATCCCATAATTTGTATCCGAATTCTTCATCTCCATATCCAACAAAGATACATGGAGTTGACTTGACATCGAGCTTCTGTCTCAGCTCCTTGGACATGTGTGCAAAGGCTTTGCACCCAAACACTCTCAGGTGAGAGTAAGAGACATCTTTTCCAGACCAAACCTTCTCAGGAATTTCAAATTCCAGTGGTGCGGAAGGTGATCTGTTGATCAGGTAACAGGCAGCACGAACAGCTTCATCCCAGAATGGCTTTGGTAACTTAGCCATATTGAGCATGCATCTTGTTCTTTCAATGATGGTCCGATTCATTCTTTCGGCTTCACCATTGTGCTGAGAGGTATATAGGACCGTCTTCTCATGTCGAATACCGCGATCAGCGCAGTATGCAGCGAACCTTTTGGAAACATATTTTCCTCCATTGTCCGTTCGCAGGCACTTCAACTTCTTTCCCGTCTCTCTTTCCACTAGGGTGTGGAAATTCTTGAAGTGCTCAAAGACCTGATCCTTTGACTTCAAAACATATACCCAGACCTTTCGTGAAGCATCATCAATGAATATCACGAAATATCTGTTACCTCCCAATGACTCTTCTTCCATGGGACCACATATATCAGAGTGTACCAGACTCAACAACTCTGATCTTTTCTTCGTAGAGGAATTGAACGAGACTCTGCGTTGTTTGCCAAACAAACAGTACTCACAAGGGTTTAACGCTATTCCTTTGGCAACCTTGACGAGTGCCTTCTTTGCAAGCGTATCCAACCCTTTCTCACCCATGTGTCCGAGTCTCTTGTCCCACAGATTCGGTGATGCCTCGTCTTCCGCTGCATTGAGGCTATCAAAACCAATCTTCACATGGGTTTTGTACAACGTACCGCAAATATGTCCTCGGGTGACAACCATGGCACATTGTGACAGCTTCCAAGTGCCATTGCTGAAGTAGCTGTCATAGCCCTGTCGATCAAGGGTTGTTCCTGAAATCAAGTTTAGCTAAAGGTCAGGAATGTGTCGAACATCTTTCAACACCATGGTACAACCAACGTTGGTTTTTATCTGCACTTCGCCAACTCCCACGATCTTCGAGGAACTGGCGTTTCCCATCCTTACCATACCAAAGTCTCCTGCTTTGTACGTAATGAAAAATTCACTATGGGAAGTGGCATGGTATGATGCTGCTGTGTCTACCACCCACTCAACATCATGGCTTGCAACGTGCAGACACGTCTCGTCACTTGTGGAGAGTATTACCACATCTCCCGAAAGAGTGACAAGGGTTTCACCATCTTCTTTCTTCAGCTTACTGCTTTGACCTTGCTCCCTTAAAAACTTGCGGCAGTTTTTCCTTATGTGGCCTTCTTTGCCACAATGGTAACATTTCATGTTACCCGTCTGCTGGTTCTTGCTACTGCTGGACCTTCCATGTGGTTGAGACTTCCCTCTGTTTCTGCCTCCACTTCTCCCTCTATTATCACCTCGAGGCCTTTCTCTACTCTCGGTGACAAGGACATGAGTTTGATTCATGTTTGTCTCTTTTCGTCTGGCCTTCTCATTAAACAGGGCATCATTAACCATCATCATGGTAAGTTTGCCATCTGGAGTAGTGTTACTGAGGGAGACCACCAGCGTCTCCCAACTATCTAGTAACGAACTGAGAAGTAGCAGAGCTTGTTCTTCATCGCCAAGATTCAGGTTAACGGATCCGAGCTGGTTAACTAGGTTTTGAAACTCACTAGTGTGCTCGGCAACAGAGGTGTCGCTCTTCAATTTCAAGTTAACAAGCCTTCTTATCAAGAGGGCCTTGTTTCGAGCAGTCTTAGCTTGATACATATCCTCCAACTTTTTCTAGAGGCTATATGCATCTGTCTCCTGGGCCACGTGGTGAAAGACACTATGGTCAATCCATTGCCTGATTTGACCAATAGTCTTCTTGTGCATCTTTTTCCACACTTGATCCGTAACTTCATCTGGCTTCTTCCCTTCATCTTCCGAAGGGTCAGACAGATCTTTACAGTTCAATAGATCCTCCATCCGAGGCTTCCAAAGACTGTAGTTTGAGGCAGTCAGCTTTATCATGGCGCCTGATGCTGAATCCTCCATGGATTTAGACTGATTCTAAATACAAAATACAAGTACAGGATCTTTGAAGTGGAATATTGCAAAATGGACAGCACCTTGTGTTCGGAACGCTTGATTTTGTTGGAAACGAGTCTTGTTTCGTCAAAATCGGACTCAGATAGGACAATGAATGAGCAAAACAACCAAAACAGGAACACTGTCGCACGTGCAGCACGTGGCGCAACTAACAACGCATAGGCGCGTGTTCTTCACGCCCCAGAAACTCACTGGAACACGTAGGCGCGTGTATCTAACGCGCCTTCTAGGTTCAAGTGCGTGTGGACTTCACGCGCAAGACTCTCTCAGGAGCGCGTGTGGCGCGTGCCAAGAGTGGGTATCACGCGCTCGTGCCTCTCCTGGGCGCGTGCGGTGTGTGTCGAGAGTGGGCTCACTCTCCGATCTTCAGACGGCACGTGGAAGAGCGTGCGGCATCCTTCCGGATTCTGGTTTTCACCGCTTTTCTTGTCTCGATGAGACAAACGCAGTGGTATGCTCAAATGTGAAAACTGAGCTACATACTAAAAACGAGTTTTCTGAAAAAAAAAAAAACTCTTCTCAACAATCGCTCTGATACCAATTGTTGGGGAAATCAACACAGCGGAAGGGATAAAAGCGGTAATAAAAGAGTACACTCTACGCACTCAGTGACACCAAGAATTTAACGTGGTTCGGCAACTACCTACATCCACAGAAAAGAGCTTCACTATTAAATAGTGGTACACAAGAAAATATTACAGAGGAGGAGGATCACACTCTACTCAACTCAACTCTCTTTTTCTCTCAGAACTCTCCAGGCTCTCTCTCTTTTCTCTTCTTAGGTGTATCTGAAGCTCTCGCATGGAGTTTCAATTTATAGATGCCTCGCTTTACGTATAAATGCATTTATTTGTATTCAATGGACAATTGAGCGCTGGATGTTGCGCTCTGGAGGTTGAGCAGCAAGCAGCCATTGTTGACTGCTTGCTTGGGCAGGGATTTCAACAAATTGAAGTTGGCGAAGGAGGGTTCTAAATCAGATAAGGTGTGGGTGCGTAAGATACGGGCCAAGTTGAAATCGGTCTGTTAAAAGGGGGGTCGAGTAGGGAGGAGGAAGTGTTGACAGGGGAGCATGGAAAAACTATAGAGACAGGAAAACAATCTGTGGATGATGCTGATACAATAAAGGGAAAAGAAAAAATGGCGGACCCAGTAATATGTGAGGAAGATTTCAGTGCACCTGTAGTGGAGATACCACCCGTTTTGGTGGATCATAGCGAGGACGTGGATATAGTGGTGCATAGCTTGAACGAAAACTTGCGTGATGTAGTTCATGAAGGGGTTGAGGTACAATGTCATGATCGTGCTGTTGCAGTGGCAGTGGTTCCTGAGGTTCCAGCGAGTAACTCTATACTGGAGGTTGGCGTACCTATTAGTCAACCCCGGGTTTCAAATCTTCTGGGGTTGGATACGATGGGGTTGGTTACGGGAATGCAAGAATGTGTGGGCGAGGGATTGCAGAATAAACAGAGTTCCGCTAATCAGGAGAAGGATGATGCTGTTTTATGGGAGAATGTTCCGGAGGTGGAAGTGTGCTCAGATACAGAATCAGATGAAATGATGGAACATTTGGCTAAGGAGAGACAGGTGTGTTCGGATTCAGAGAGGCATCAGGAAGTAAAAGGGAGGGATAGGGGAATTATTTTGAGAGGCTCTTCTCGGGTTAAAAGCAAACCCGTTAGATTGAATCTATGAGTTTTCTTATATTTTTTGGAATGTTCGGGGTATTGGCACTTCGAGTCGACGATTAAAGAAATTAGTGTTAAAGTTTCAGCCAAAAGTAGTTGTCATTGCAGAACCTATGGTGGATCAATCTCGAATCCTGTTATGGAAAGAAAGATTAAAATTTAATGAGTGTTGTTCAAATGTTGCTGATGGGGGAAAATTATGGATCTTTTGGAATCATGAGATCGAGTTAAAAGTTGATGGTATGGGTGATCAATATATTTCAGTCATGGTTAAAGAAAATGCAAAAGAGGTTTTATTTACTTTTGTTTATTCAGGAGCGGAGGAGACTATGGAATAGTTTGATGGATATTAGTTCTCAGCAGAGGCCTTGGGTTGTGTTGGGTGATTTTAATATCATTCGAAATAACAATGAAAGACGTGGGGGAAGGCCGAGGTTAGCAGTGGCTATGGAGGATTTTAATAATTGTATTCATGCTTGCGGGGTTTCTGAGTTGCAATCTTGCGGACAGAAGTTTTCTTGGTGCAATGGTCAATCGGGTCTTAGCAGAAGTTGGGCAAGATTGGATCGTGGGTTAATAAATGCTCTTGCTTGTGATCATTTTTCGGATGCTCATTTGAAATATCTTTCTAGATCGTGCTCAGATCATGCCCCCATGGTATTATCTTTGATGAGGCCGTTGGTGAAGTATGGATTTCCTTCATTTAATTTTCAACAGATGTGGGTCACGCATGATCGTTTTTTGGAGTGTGTTTCCCAAACCTGGAGCGGGAAGGTGGCCGTTGGTTCTGCTATGGTTATCCTCATGATTAAGCTAAAGAGACTTAAAGTGGCTTTGAGAAATTGGAATAAAAATGTTTTTGGTAGAACGGAGGTGCATATTGAAAATTTAGAAGAACGGATTAAGGGCTTGGAGAGGGATTTACAGGAGGGTTTTTCGGAGGATATCGAAGCTGATTTAGTTGCCTCACAGGTTGAAATCTCTGCATGGCTGGAACGTGAACAGAGGTTTTCACATCAGATAAAACAGGATTGGTTGAAAAAGGGTGAGGCATCTTCATTTTTTTTCCGAAATATCAGTAGGCGGAAGAGGCAACAGGTGCAAGAAATGAAGCTGCCGGATGGTTCGTTTCTTTCGACGCCAGAGGAAGTCCATAACGGGGCTATCTCATATTTTCAAAATTTCTTGGCTCGACGTTTGTTGCCTTCTTTGGAGAATTTGGTGCAGCATGTTTTGAGATCTTGTGGTTTCTCAGAATTTTTTTGTCAATTTATTAGACAATGTATTACCACACTTGGTACTCGGTTGTTATAAATGATATTTCAAAAAGTTTCTTTAAAGATGGGAGAGACCTGAGACAAGGTGATCCTTTGTTTCCATATTTACTTATTATGGTGGAAGAAGTTTTAACTCGGATGATAAAAAAAGAAGTTGAGTTGGGTAAGATTATTCCTTTTTCTCACTCTCGTGGTATGCCAATTATATCTCATTTACTATATGCTGATGATATTGTTCTGTTTTCTAATAGGAAAAAGCCTCACTTCGTTCTATCACTAAAGTTTTGCAACAGTACGAAGAGTGGACCGGTCAAGTGGTGAATAAAAGGAAGTCATCGATGCTTTTCTCCAAGCATATTACGGAAGGTCGAAGGCGTAGTTTGCTTCGTATTACAGGTTTTTCAGAAGGGACATTTCCTTTTACTTATTTGGGAGTACCTATAGTATCGGGGCGACTATTTAGTGCTCATTTTGAGGAGATTGTTAATAAGGTCCGGAAATGACTAGAAGGGTGGAAAGCTAGATTGTTATCTAATGGGGCCGTTTACTTTTTCTCAAACATGTGCTTCAAAGCTTACCGATTCATTGCCTATCTGTTCTAAAAACTCCGAAAAGTGTGATTGGGAAAATTGGAAGGCTTATGAGCACTTTCTTTTGGGGTACAAGGGATGGAAAGCCAAAAAGGAAATGGAGGGCGTGGGAGTCTATATGCAGGCCGGTAATGGATGGGGGGCTGGGTCTTCGTAATTTACTTGATGTGCAGGAGTCCCTCCATATGAAATTGGCTTGGAATTTGCTACAAGGATCTTCTTTATGGTCTTCCTTTTTTCTCAGTAAATATGTTAGGGGGAAGCATATTTCGTTGGTTGATCCGAATAAAGGCACAAATTTCTGGAAGATGCTACTGAGATGCCTGCCGAAGGTATCTGGAAATTCTCAATGGAAAGTTTTAGATGGAGAGGTTTCATTCTGGAGAGAATAAGTGGTCTGGTATTGGGCCCCTTTGTTCGCATCATCAGATTAGTGAGTTTCCGGACTTAAATCTGAAGGATTGTAAGTCGGACTACGGCTGGAATGTTGATTTGTTTGCTAGACTGGTGGGTATGGAGAAAGCAGAGGAAATTGTAGAGAAATTGGGTTGTATTAAATCTGGTAAGGATGTGTTGACCTGGCTGGAAAATCCAAATGGCGAGTTTACTACACATAGTGCATGGCAATGTATCCGAACAAAAATTCCGGAATTTCCTTGGGCGAAATGGGTATGGCATACTGCTATACCAAAGAAGATTTCAGTTACAATGTGGAAGGCTATGCATGAGTGCTTGGCTGTGGATGATCAGATCTGTAAACTGGGTATTCCAACGGTTTCTAGATGTGATTGCTATTCTTTTGGAGGCTATGAGGACTTGAATCACGTGCTGGCAACTGGAGAGTTTGCGGAAGAATATGGAATCTATGCTCGGTGCAGGATGTATGCCGAACATGGTGGGGAGGAGATGGCGAGATAGAGTGGAATGTTGGCATCGCCATGCGAGAAGTTCGTCTCAGACTGGGCAGCTGCTGGGCATTCTTCTGACGGTAATTGTTTGGAGGTTATGGTGGAGGAGGTGCAAGGCGAGAATGGAAGGGGTATACGAATCTGTGATTACTGTGTGGTGCTCGATCAAGCATTGGCTTTCATGGGTTGTGATTAGACTCAAGAATTCAAGCACAATATCGAGAAGAGATGAAGAGGTCATTCGCTGTTTGCAACTTCCAGTCAATACAATGAAAGTGATGGTATTAAAACAGGTGAGTTGGACAAGGCCAAAAATTGGGAGTTATAAGTTAAATGTGGACGGAAGTTCCTTCGGTAATCCATGCCCATCGGGTGCTGGTGGTGTAATTAGAAATGATAAAGGTGAGTTTGTCTGTGGTTTTGCAAATTATATTGGGAATAAATCTAATAATGCGGCAGAAGTATTGGGGCTGTTATATGGCCTTCGTAATGTTTGTTATTTGGGTTTGAGAGACGTGGAAATTGAAATGGACTCAATGTGGGTAATTCAATGGTTGAAGTCTAAACGATGTGGCTTGTGGTATTTGGAGGACTATTGGGATGAAATTTTCAGAATGCTGGAGGGGTTTAATTATTCAATTAATCATTCATAGAGAGACAAATACAATGGCAGATGGTTTGGCTTGTAGTGGTGCAAAGGGTGGTAATGGTTTGTGATTTTTACTTTTGGAACTTCCTTTGTTTTTCAAAGGTATAATAAGATTAGAAAATGAGGGTTTTCCTTATATTAGAATTATTCGTCAATAAGGTTTGAAAATTTATTTTTTGGGTGGGATTGGTGGTTTTTTTTTTATTTGTTGTAAAGTTCTTTCTCAGGGTATATTGGTTTTGTACCTAGGTTCCCTCAGGTGTGGAGTTGTTATCACAATATTTCTCTGCTATAAGTAAGATTTTTTTAATAAAATTAGAGAATGATCGTTATTAGACCGGTGGCCCGAACTCTTTTTTTCAAAAAAAAAAAAAAAAAACTCTGACCAGCTCTCCTGATCTACACTAATTAAGATGAAATAGTTCATATGAATATTGGAGGTGCAATAATATAATAAATATATCATCTTCAAATTCCTTTAAATTGGAATTAGGAGTAGAGACACAGCTTGCAGCAGCTGCTATCTGAAAGGTATATGCTGCAATATTACACACGCACACAGAGAGAGAGAAAGAGAGAGCACTACAAGGGGACTACAATTAGCCAGCTAGCAGGTGATTAATTGTGTCATTATCCCAGCCTAGAAAGTGAGTTAGCTAACTTTTTGTTAATTGGCGGATTGGTCGAATAATAATTATTATATATGTCTACTTTTATAGCATAAATTTATTAAAGCTATACGCCTAGTACTGATCTCTCCCTATTCAATTTTCTTTGATGTTTGAACTGATCTTTAACTTTTTTCCAATTCCGGCGATCCCTTTGTTTATCTTATAAAAATTGTATCACCATAAAGCTTTGGACAGTAAAATGAGCAACGAAATATTAATTGTTTTTATTATTACCTTTTCCTGTTGTACTATTTGCAAAAAACTATTAATTTTCTGCATTCTACTAGCCTTTGTGACAGCTTGTACTACAAACTTGATCTGTTATTCAGTTTTGCTTTAGTGCAATGGGATTTTATTGCACATGACAGTTGTAGTTCTGTTTTGTACATCTGAGTTGTGGATCTTTTTTGTGCATCTGTGTTGTGGGTCTGTTTTGGGATAGTTAGTTGCTGTCATTTGAAATGTAGACTTATTGAATATTCATATTTATTTATACTCTTTTTAAATATTGAGAAGATCTTCTGTTTTTAATATTGAGTTTGAATGAATTAAGTTTTGAGAGCCTTTTAACCCTTTATGACTGTGTTAAACTAGTAGATCATGGGAATGTACTTTGAGTGGGCTTTTCTTCAAGATTTAGTAAAAATTATTTATTTTGGAAACTTTTAGATTGAACTAAGTATTGATTGATGTTTAGGCCTTGCTATTTTTATTCGATTGTGAGTCGAACTCAAGCTTATAACTAACTAGCATACTTTGTGCACTGGTATACTTTCATTTTCTTTCAAATTGCTATTTTATGCTAAGTTGTAACCTTTTTAGTTTTCGTTTGAATTTTTCTTCAACACTAGTATACTTTGTGCTTGGGTATACTTTCATTTTCTTAGGGAAGTCTCTGGTTTATGCCATGTTGTAACCAAAATGAAGTTTGTATAGAATTTTTCCCCAACACTAGTATAGTTTTGGGATCAATGGTTTGTTTGGAAGTCTTGATTATTATTATTATTTGAAATGAAACTACACTACATAAATCATTCAATACAATACTATATCAAATTTAATGAAAGGGAGGACCTCAAACTAATTGTCGCTTTCATCCATATATCTTTAATGTAGAAAACTCAATGACCTTTATCGGACAACAAACATGCTATTTGTCATGTTCATGAATTCATTTAGAATGCTTGAAATGAGGAGTTTTAAAGTTTGGCTTAGTGCTAAGTATGGAGAGAAGTTAAATGGATTGAGGTTGTGCTTTGTAGTTGATTTTCCTTAAGTGAAGGGGATGTAAGGAAAGCGCTTTGTAGTTGATTTTCCCTAGTTGGTTTATGCAATTAATATTGTGATTAAAACCATTACACCTATAATTTTTTGCTTTTTTTTTTTTTATTTTGTTTGTTTCTGGTATTGAGATTTAAACTGAAAATTACTTGGATTCTTGGGTGAAGATTGTAGGACGAACGTCGAGTGCTTTTGATTTAAAAGGCATTGGCTGAACCTGACGAACTTGTTAGTGAGCCACTTCAGCCAGGGGTGAGCTGAAACTCATTTAGTTGGGGATTGAATGTAACGAATACCCATACACAGCTGCAAATCCTTTTTTTCATTTCAAGAATTTTCAAAACATAGTTGGTTGTTTTGTTATTAGTGTTATTATATTTGCTAGACCTTCTAAGTTTGGAAAGAAATATGGATTATTATTAGATAATCACTCTAAGTCAAGTGTATCAACTTACCAAATTCTCTTGGAGTTGGTTTTTTTGTTTTGGATGATGTTGTTCATTTGTATGTCTATATATATATATATATATATGTGTGTGTGTGTATATACACACACACACATATGAGAGTGAAGGTGGTGGACATGTAGTTGGCCATCGACAGTTAATACTATCACAATCCAACATTATTTATCCAGTATTGATATATATATATATATTAATACACATCAATATTTTGTACAACGGATCATTGCATGATCTTATCAAGTATTCTCCCTTCACTTGACATGTGATGAATTATCTTAATTCAATATCTCGATCTGAGCTTTTATTTGTTAGTGCTAAATTATATATTACTAATTACAACGTGTAGACATGATAGTCTTGGTCAATGCTTAGTATAGACCAGCAACAATGTACTATATAGGGGTTTTTAGTTATTTTTGATAAATTACTATATGGACAATTAGAGACTATGTAGCTAGCGTCATCATTGAACTTTGATCACCTTAATACAGATGACAACTTGTCCAATACCAATTTTTGGAGAATATGGAGTCACATAATGTCATAAACGAGATGATATTTAGATTTTTATATTTTCAATTGCCCGATGATCTTCATCGAGTACATTTATGTATGAAATATATGTTTTAATTTATTTATTAAAACCATGAAGGATTTGCTTTCTCCTATCTCGAACTATTTATCATACAAATAACAAACAAGTACAAAAGTAGTATGTAGCTTTTACAACATTAATACCAAATTTAAATGAGTCTAACATGTGATTTTATTTGCTTCATGTGACGTTCAAACCGGGACGCCGCATGAGGAGCACTATCAGTTATCAAGGTATATAATTTGACAATTCAGTTATTCCTCTGTCTATGTTATGCTCATAATGTAAGGGTTAGTATATCCATAAGTAATTGAAAATAGTAGATAAATGATCTTTTTTACAAACCTGTCTGTGACTTTGAGATTATTATGTGCAATGGACTTATCAAATTTATCACAATGTTATTAACTCGTACTCGTGTAGGTGACCAATTGGGACCTAGTTCTTGAGGCGGAGGGAGGCTTCGAGGTATTCGTGCAAGACGCTATATACCATACTCAGGTCGCCACATCCGACCACGCGGAGTGAAAATATCTTCATATCATAGTACGGAGGAGTGTAATCAATCCTCCTCGGATGACTCCACACAGCCCCCAAATCCCCCATCATGCGCCAACCCAATTTACACACCAGAATCTATTTAAGAACCCTCACTAGCAATGGAACAATCACCTCCTAAAGAACAAACTGGTGCATGTTTTTCCAATACATATTTTGAGGGCGTTATCATGTCTGTATATGTTATTAAGTGTGAATATTCCACATTACACTTACAAACACTAATCTAGTGAACCTTGAAATACAACTGCGGATGCCCCCACGGAGGCCGTAGCAATGTAGGAATAGAGAAAATGAACTCGTGGGTGTGCTAAATGCATTTTCTTTGAGAAGTTGAGGAAGAAAGGGAAAGTGCAGTTGAAGATAAATGATGGCGAGACAACCCCATGTTGTGAACACGCTTCTATGTTCACGACATAAGTATTGTGGATTGTTAAACAATACTACGACATGAGTTACAAGCATTGGTCGGATGTCCCACAAGCCATGAAAGAGGAGCTCATCGACCTTGTTCGGATAAGTCATTGGTTAGTTTTAGTGATTATTTGAAAGTTGTTTATGTAGTATAATCATCGCCCAAATAAGGAGATGGTACATAATTTTAGAGTGACTTTATGTTTGATTGGGAGCACAAAAACCACAGATTGAGGGTGACAAAGGCTCTATGTAAGCACTTCAACTCCTTCCATCACGACTTGCACAAGATTTATCAATCATATAGAAGCCACGAAGAAGCGTTGGCTCATGGGACTAACTTGGTGGACCCCATTGTATGGGTGAAGTTGCGTGGAAGGTGGGGTGGGCAGTAATGCCTTTAAGGTACATATGCTATTTCTCACATTAAACCATATATCTACCCATTTAATATGTCTAAATATTATTGTGGCAAATCCGTTTGTTTATCGTAGCTAACATCCCTGATGCGTATGACAAAAAATTTCAGCTCAAAATCGGGAGAACCGAAAGAAGTAGGCGATTAATCACACAACAGGACGTAAATCATTCATCCGATTACTTGAGCAAAAGGTATCTCTACGTGAATAATTTCTTTTCATTTTAATAGACTTGTGAAAATGCACATTACTATTGTTTTAGTGACAACATTACATTACTGTTTAGTAGTGGTTACTCATAGTTTTTGGGCTTAAAATGCACATGTCTACCACAATAAAGTTTTCTTATATGAAAATATATTCTTATACTCATTGCTCACACATGTAGCGCATTGAGAATGAGAATTTGGTTGACTTTTACAAGAAGATGCACTGGTCGAAAAAGAAGAATAAGTTTGTGATAGATGATATAGAAGATACTTATGTGAGTTGTACACTTACAGAAGCTGAGATCTATGTTTCTTGCTCTATGTGATAAATGCCTACATCGCACTGAATCTAGATTTGTTAATAATCGTTGTTTTGTCAATGTGCAAAACGAGATGCAAGATAGGTTGGTTGGCTTAGGACCGGAGCAACGTAGTGATTAGGCAACAACGACTATCTTTAGGGAGGTCCTTGGCCATCCACCTGGATATGCACGAGGACTCGGGGAGATGGTCATCCTCGACTCAAGTAGACAACTTGACCAACTTCAAATGCAACATTACCTGTCTGAGATTGAAAAATACAAGAAAGAAGCTGAACAACATAAGAAAGATGTTGAAGAGTACAAGAGTCAGCTAGATGAAATGAGGACAAAGATGTGGACTCTTAGGGAGCATAAGATACAGATTGACAACTTAATTCAGTCTTTCTTTAGGGATTTTCTATCATTTACTTAGTCAATTCGACAGATTCAGTGTAATGATTCCCCAACCATAAGGGGGTTCTCTTATTTTGTCTATTTTGGGTGGTTTTTTGTTAGTCAATGTGACACTGGGCAATACATATATAGTACTATATATATTTATTTATATATAAAGGGATCTATGTCTACACTAGGGAGATAACAAGTTTGGGTGTCCTTCTTTTGAGAAACTTTTGAGCATATTTTCAGACTTCATACCTGAACCATTAAGTACAGGACAGGTTTTATGGCTATCTAGTGTCCATGTCCCTTTTATTCACAAGTAGGCCGGGGCAAAGATAATTATCGTGATCATGATAGTACAGTTAAATCTCAGTGTAAGTTCCTTAATTCAAAAATAAAATTCTCATCCAAATAGTACAAATACTTGTTGACTCTTTCTTCCTATTTCACATCTGATTTGGTTTGATATGCTCTGCAGTGATGTGATGTGTGAATCATCTGATGGGACATAGCTTGCAACACATTGCAGGACGAAGATTTATTTTAAACGATTTGTTGTTTGTACTTCCATCCAACGCTCATGGATTATATTCGCTAGTATAATCCATGAGCGTTGGATGGAAGTCATTTCTCTATAGTCCTACTAGACATGGGTGTAAAGTACATGTCTTAATTTTAGTCAAGTCATCTTACTATAGAGATTGCTGTTTGGAATCTATGGTGCTTATTCACTTGAGTTTTTTTTTAATTAATTAATTAATTTTTTATTTTTTAGATATTCTTGTAATTTTTACCCTGGATGAAGAAGCATGATGGGTGGTATAACATAAAGTTTGTTGTGGTGATGTAAATTTGCATGTCACCATGTATTCATGACCACATATCGTAACACATGCTTGATTGACATCTGTGGTCATGTGAGATTGGCACCCAAATTTGTCTTGATAGATATGGACATAGTTACCTAGATTGGCCACGAAATATTCATGAAAGCTTAAATCTCTGAAGTGTTGTCATAGATGAACTGAACTAAGTTGGAATTATATTTTCAACCATAATTTTTGTACAGCTATATTAGGGAAGAAGTATGATTCTGCACCATGCATCTTGCACATACATGTTGAGTATGTTGCTAATTTAAATAGACTGGGGTTTCAAATATATGCAAGAGCTGGGAGACATTTATGGAGATGAACTGGTTGCTTACTTTGGATGTGTTTATCCCTTTGAGGTTGCATTTTTGCAATCCTCTCCCAAGAAAGAGCTATGGATTGCAGACAATGAATCTGATCTGTTTTTTGGAGTTGATATCATCATGACTTGAGAAAGATTGTTGTGAGGTAATAATTATGTTATTAGTTAGACTCATCGTCCTAGCCAGATTTTCATAAACCCTAATAACAATTAATGTCAATTAAAAAAAAATAAAATACACCTTAAAAATTCTTTGGACCCTTTTGAGTTATTTATTTTTCATGACTTTGTGTGAGTTGGTTGTAGGTACGAAATATGCCACTTGATGAATTGGAGTTGGCTTCACTACGGAGAACAATTCAAAGAGTAAGTTGTCCCATTTATCTCTTGATTTTATTTTTATTCTTTATGTCTAAAGTGTTGTATGACTTATCACAAAAATATAAATTCTCTATGTCAACCAGTATTTGAATAAGCCAAATTGCTTGATTGGCCTTAGCCCCAGTGTATAAATACATATGAGTTTGGATGAGTTGATGGATTTTATTTGCTTCATGTGTTTTCAACAGTCAATTTGAATGAATGAAGCAGAAGTTGGTTGAATGCTGCATTTAGGAACAACAAAAAACGAGGCCTAGTAAGAAAATTGGGTCAACAAGTTTTGCCAAAATTCTCTTTTCCTGGTGATTTTTAGCACTTTACTGACGATAATTTTTTGCCGAGAAATAGATTAAAAAACTTGATAACTCATAATCATGGTAATGACATAATTACGGACCACAAATTCATTTTCAAAATAAAAGACTAAGTTACGATGATTATAAAATCGACGTAATTGATGAATTACCAGCGATGTTATGATCGCTACAATTGAGTTCACAAAACCAATAACTCAATGGCAGCGATTAATAAATCGTTGGTATAGATTACAAGCAGCGATTTTGTACTTGCCGCATCTGGATATTGCAACAGTTAAGCCAGTAGCAGCAATTTATAAGTCGCTGACATTGATCTATACCGGCACATTTTTATCGCCGCAATTGTTATTTCAAAACCGTTTAGTCAATTGCGGCGATTTTATAAAATCTCTAGGAAAGTATATTTCCGGCGATTTTTCCTCTTTTAGTGACAGTATTAAATCGCTAAAATTAATCTTTCCCAACGATTAACAACTGAAACATATCGTGTAATTGCGACGATAAAATGTACTATTTGTGGTGAATTTTATTCGCTGGTAAAGAAAATCTTTCCTAGCAATTTTTGGCTTCCGTTGGAATAGATCAGAAATGGGACTTTAACACCAGTGAACTCCATTCTCCAACGATTTATAAATCGATGGGAAATGTGATAGGTGGCGATTTTATTGCTTTTTCCGACGAAAATGAATCACCGGGAAAGATGATTCCCCTTGTTATGGAATCCATTACAGTTTTAAAAAAGTTAAAAGTATCAATCATTTTTTAACACATAATATGATGTAGAAGGCTTTCACATAAAAAACGTTGAGTGTTACAATAAGGCTTTTAAATAGATTTTTTCTAAATAATAATAATAATTAAACTCTCCATTCTTGAACTGCCACTTCTTCAGTCCCTATTTTATTATATCTATGCTAAATTACGAGAGGTTATAATATGCGCCTTAAAATATAATTAAGGTTGGATCATTAATGTTGATGCATTTTCTCGACATGGTCAAAGCCTAACAATACAGTTAAATAGCCCACAATGATTGCTTAGGTATTGATATGGTGTTCAGATATTCATCCTTAAAATAAATAATAACTAAAACATATGAAATATAAATAAATAGAAAGACATAGAAATTTGCGTAGTTTGGCATGAAGGCTTACATCTACGGATTGTTGGGGGGTGAAATCCACCATACTTGATGATTGCATAATCTCTCATAGTCTCACATATTTCTCAATATAACGGAAGAAATTATGATTTTAGGAAGGTTGAAGAAGATGCATTCCTTCTAGAGAGAAAATCTTAGGAATCTCTCTACGTATAGAAGTCTCTAAAAAATATATAAAGACTCCCTCTTTTTATAGAGGTCTCTTTCCTTTTTTAGAGTAGTTAGGTCCAGCTTGGTTTGTATTACTTTCACATTTTGGTATTATCTCTTCTTTGTGATAGTCTCCCAATGGGCTGGACCCAATTCGTTTTATTCCAATAGATGCCTGCGAACTTAAAGTCGACTTGTTTAACAAAAACGTCCTGAAAATCTTCAAGTCAACTGTGATAGAGATAATCTATAAAAAATGTAGAAAAATAAGTTATGGAAACTTTTCCCTGGTTTTATGTTGTCATGTAATGCAATGAAAATCTTTGAGAGTGGAGCTCAAGGACAATTTACAAAATTCATAGTAAAGGCCTTTGAGGATAGGCCTTTGAGAAGTTTGTTTTTGTGAGCATTTGCCTAATAATCGAGTGCACTGGTTGTCGCATATGACTATTTATTTTAGCAAAGTGTGCATATTTCCATATTTGACGATAATTTTTATTATTGTTGCCACTAGTGTTTAGTGTTTGTTTGTTTGTTTATTTATTTATTGCCCATTTGAGGAGATTTGACATTGATGTTGTCATTTTGGTATTAAGGTTAGAGTTTGTTTGTTGTAACCTGCATTTAAGTAGTTATGGAGCTCTTCGACTCCATAGGTCCATCTCAGGTAGTTGTCGAGCCCGTCAACTTGTTCCTGAAGGCAAACCGCACAAGCTAGTTATGGATCTTAGAGGCTCATTCCCGGAGGTAACCCGATGCAGCAGTTGTGGCAAGAATTTTAGGCTTGATCGTATGTGCATTGCTAACACTCAGCTTTGTAAGTGGGTGGAAGGTTTTCTCAACCTCACTGCTATGGCAAGAGGCATTCTCGATCGCGTTGCTGAGGTGCGAGTGTTAGTCACCCGGTTGCATGCATGTTGTTAACACTCACCTTTGTAAGTGGACAAGAGATTTTTAGGCTAGTGTTTTTTCAAAAAAATTGTTATTTTGGGGAATTCTTCTTTCATTGGTGAAATTTGTAGTTACTGTGTCAAATTACAACTGGGGCAAGATGCTCACATATGGAAACGGCCTACTAATGAAGGTATATACACTATAGGTTTAGCTTGTAACTTAAAAAGTTCAGTACCGAGTTTTCTATTTTCAAGATGTATTCGAAACTCCATTCTTCCTTTGAAGATTGTTGTTTTCATATGGAAGTTATAGAATAAAGCTATTCAAAATGATGAGAGAGTACTATAATGTGGAATCCCATTAGCATCAAAGCATGTTTGCTACTCTTCTAGGCACTAGGAATCTTTGGCCCACATTTTTCATGACAATCCCCTAGCTTGCTGCAAAAGTATATATGGTCTCATTTCTCTTCCATTTTGAAAATAAGATAATTGATTTGGTTTCAATAGCCACCTAATTAGGTATGTGATTAATTTATTTATAGAGCTATATTGTAATACATGATAGGTGTGACCAGTTACAAAGACTATCCACTTGATTACATGCATAATTATCTGCACTTGATTTCTAATGTTCAGAAGATACTATCTTATCTTGTTCCTTAACACCCCTGCAACTAATGGGTAGAACAACCATGAGTTTGTCCTTTAGGTAATAGAAGCAGTCTGCTGAGTGTTCTTTAGTGAAAATATCAGCAAGTTGTTCTAAAGTAAAGAGGTGTTGAAGTTGGATGTCACCGTTAGCCACCTTCTCACATATAAAATGGAAGTCCACATCAATATGTTTTGTACAAACATGAAACATCGGGTTGAAGGCTAGTTGAATGGCTCTTACATTGTCTCACCATAGCATAGGTGGACCACGAAGTGGTACTTGGAGTTCCTGAAGCAACATTTGCAACCAGAAGAGCTCAGCAATTGTACATGTCAAAGCCCTATACTCTACTTTGGTACTAAATCGAGAGACTGCATGTTGCTTTTTACTAGACCAAGAGACTAGCTTCCTTCCAAGAAATATGCCAAAGCCATTGGCAAACTAACGATCATCAGGGTTGTCCACCCAGTCAGAGACACAAAATGCAGTGAGTGTTAAGTCATCTTTGTGATACAAGAGTCCACAATCCAGTGATCCTTTCAAGTATCGAAGTACACACTTGGCTACAATCTCGTGGGCATTAGTTGGAGTATGCATATGTTGACAAAACTGGTTGACAAAGTATTTTATATCTGGTCTGGTGAGAGTAACATACTGCGCTGCTCCAACAATGTGACGATAAGAGGAAGGATCTTGTAGTTGTTCACTATCAAATTTTGATAATTTGGAGCCTGTTATGCAGGGTGCTCTTTAAGGCTTGGCTTCACACATTTGAGTTCATGCAAGGAGGTCAGCAACATATTTGGCCTGTCAAAGCTGGCCATTGGAGTCTCATGTACACAAGTAGGAAAACATGAACATGGTAAACTTGATAGATAAACAATGAGTGATCCACCTTTGAACCTATGAAACTAATGTTTAAGAGTAATTGTGACATTCGCATAAACTAGGCATGTGGTCCTTGTTTAAGTGCATAGATAGACTTGTGTAATTTGCATACATAATCAAGGTTAGTTTGATCCTCAAAGCTTCCATATACACCTCTTCAGCCAAGACACCATGTAGAAAGGCATTAGACACATCCAAATGTCGAATGTGCGAACCAAAGTTAACACCTCATGCAAGTACTAGTCGAATAGTAGTAAACTTCACCATTTGACTAAAAGTTTCATGATAGTCTACCCCACTTTTCTAATCCAAGCCCTTTGCCTTGTAGTGGTCGACAATCCGATCGGATTTATGTTTGATTTTGAATATCCACATGTTTCGAACAATATTATGATTCAATTGTAATACCTGGGCCCAAAGCCCAAGCCCAGACCATATGGAAGCCTAGCCCTTTAGGATGGAACGATGCATTTTAGGTAAGTTTTCTCCCCCATTTCAGTTTCTTTTGCACGATGATTTTGGCTTTTGTTTTCCTTTCCCATCTGTTCCTTCATCTCAAAAATCCCTCCACCCCGATTTCCAACTCCCCCATGTCTGTATGGTTTTGATTTTTTTCCTTTCCTCTTCTTTCCCCCGTCACTCAGATCTCTCTCTCTCTACTACCTATTATTCTCTTTGCAGTTGGTATTCCATCCTCACAAATTTTCTCCTCGTAGAGCATCTTCACCCCTCTTCTCTGTCGCACACCATCACCATCAAGGCGTCATCGTAAGTGGCCCTCATCAATGCTGATTATCCCTCCCCGTTGAGCAGTGCCACCCAACACAGTTAGCATCATTGTCAGACGCCCTCCACGCCAGTAAGCCCACTTTTCATTCACTTTTTCTCTTTAAGTTTCATATATATACATCTTTCTCTCTCTAAGGTTCAAATTATAAAGCACACACTTGAATCTTCACACACTCTGTTTTCACTCTCACACACACACGAACTCTCACATACCCTCTGTTCTATTACACCCCATTTGTCCTTCATTCCCATTGTTGATTTATGAAAAAACTATAGCACAGATTTTAGAGTTCCTCTTCACTTCAATCGATTTCAGCCACCGTGATTCACCGTGTGTGAAACACTGATAAGTCTAGCCCCCTCTCTCTCTCTCTCTCTCTCTCTCTCTCACAATCTAAATCTCTCATTTCTCATTTTCTAGGTGTTCATTTGTACACCCGAGGTGTTATAAATGTATTTTTATTTTTCTTGATTTATTTTATTATTTTATTTAATGTATATATTTTCTCCGTTGTATAGTTGTGCAACACTGCTCTTGTTGGGTATTGGTTGTCTCATTCTAGTCAGATAGTGTGAACCTCCTTGATTCTTGTTGCCAACGTAATTCCCTCTCTTAGGAGAATTCAAGTTAGCTATGTTACACTGTGGTTTCCCTACTGAATGAAATCAATTTCCTTTTCTCCAGTGCTAGTAGAGAAGTAATCGCATCTCTAGGCAACGAGTGTCATTCCCTATCCCACATATCATCGCACGAAATTAGGTATAGTAATTTTTGTTCTTTTTGCAATGTACTACTATGATGGTAGATTTGTAAATTTCGAATGATGCGAAATTATGGTGTTGATTTGTGGTTGTGTTGTTGGTGTTGAGATTGAGGCTATTTGAGTAGTTGGAAGGATTATTGTGGTTGCTGTTGAATTGAGATATGAAGGTTTAGGTTGTTTGTTGCTAATTAGGGTGAAGTTATGTGGTTGTCCAGGGTATTTATGTACTTTGTTGGATGTTCGGAGTTTGGGTAGTAATTGCTTGAGTTGGCATTGTCTATGGTGAAGCTCTAAGATACTATTGAAGTTGATTGGTGGATTGTTGAGCTAATGTGTTTTACTAGGTTAAAAAGGGGCAGTTGGGTTGATGAGCATGGTAGTTTAGGTTTAGACGTGGGACTGACCAGGTTACTATATGACTATTATTGGATTGGTCATGATGGGTTGGTTGTTTTTGCACTATGGCGAGTTGTGTGGATGCTCGGGCTTGAAGTATTTGCAGGTTTGATTGTTTGTGAAATGTAGGGAGTGACTGTGAAAGGCTATGTGCTAGTTAGTGAAAAGATATGGTTGTTTGGGTGGTTTATAAACTAAACTAGCTAGAGGCTTGTGTTATGTTGGGATAAGCTCGTGCAAATTTTATTATTATTATTATTTTGTGTGGGGATTAGTATTTAACTTACAAGCGATTAAACTTTTATTTAGGTTACTGTGATACGGCTAGAGTGCGGACTCAAGATGTAGATGATGGTTTATAATGGTGGTTTATAATTCTACCACGGGGGTTAAACATGATATACGGCCCTGCCACAAGTATAATAGTGGTGTACGACCCTGTCACGGGTATAATAGTGGTATACGACCTTGTCATGGGTATAATACTGGTATACAACCCCGCCATGGGTATAATAGTGGCATACGACCTCACTGTAAATATAATAGTGGCATATGGCCCCGCCACGGGTATAATGGTAGTTTATAACCCTACCACGAGGGTTAAACATGATATACGGTACACCACGGGTATAAAGATAGCTTATAACCCGACCACAGGGGTTAAATATAGTATATATCCTGATGTGATACTCTGATATGATATGAAGATGATAATTAAGATTTTGATATGCCAAAAGATATATTTTTTTTTTTTTGGAATAAGAATGTTTTCTTAAAAATTCGCTCTAATATTTTGTAACATGTTTTGATTCTACATTCTCAAAGTAAATATTTTAGTTCTGCATTCTGAATTTTGTAAATGTTAATGTTTACATATTAGTATATATTCTCTACTTACTGAGTTGTTAATAACTCACACCATTATCTTCACAATATTTCAAATGACTTTGATGGTTTAGCTGAGAATCAGTAATAGAGTACATGGGCAAGATTAGTTTAGAATAGTAGTTGGGTACCTTAGGGTACTAGTGCTGTTGGTGGATTTGTTTATTCAGTAGACGCATTTTATTATGTTTAGATGGTTATGAAGACTTATGTAAGCCCTATTTCATTTTATTACATTAATTGAGACATGAGGAGAAGTTTATCTATTTTATCTAGCTTATGGTATTTAGGATTTGATAAATGATTGTGTGGTTAATTATATGAGAGTTATTTATGTTTGATTTGGAGCCTTTGAAAGTATATATTCAGAGTTGGAAAATATATTAGCATTGTTGAAGTTAATTATCAGGTGACAGGAGTTAACTCCTTGGACCTCCGGGGTTAGGGTGTTACATGGATGGTCTAGAACACAAGGTCTAGGTATTATTTTACAAAAAACCCCCATACTCACTTCTCATTGCAGCAACCCAATCTGGATTTGAAGTAGCCTGATGATAAGTCTGTGGCTTAGGTGGAAGATTTGTAGCTTAGAGAGTCTAAAGAGGCTATTTGGGAGTGTGATAGAGTTTGAAGTCAGGGAAGGATTTGGGTTTGAGATATCTATTTGGGATTTGGCAATAACTCTTGGTGAAGGGCAAGACGGACTAAAAGGTGAAGACTGTGTGAATGTTGGGTAAGGAAGGAGATGTTGAGGTTAAAGGTTGTGGAGTGAGATTTTGAGGATTATTGATTGGCTCGGTAGGTGCAGTAAGTAATGATAACATAGGTATAGGTGGATTTCCTGTCGGTGGAGTTGTTGTAGATGTTAGAGATAGCAGTGATGGGGTTGAGATCATAGTTTTCAATTCCACCCAACCCAAGACCCAAAGACCCATGGAAAGGGCCAAGCCCATTTACTTGACATCCCAAACTCTTGTATAAAACCATACACGTACATTGATCATCATTTGTAACACCTCATTCCCTAAAACTAAGGATGTCACGTTCTTACCTAAGGCTAGGGATGTTACTTACCTAAGGCTAGGGATGTTACGTTCTTACATAAAAATTGCTAGGCAAGAGATTTCATAAATTAATAAATTAACTAAATAATAAATAAATAAAGCCTGGACCTAAATCCAATTGCTCCATCTAATGTTGGTCCGCCTGCTTGCACTGATCATCATCAAGATTTGGGTGGTTTAAAATCATGAAATAAAATTAAAATGAGTCAAAGACTCAGTAAGAAACCCATAACAAAGTAAACATAATAAATGTAAGATTTTCATAAAAGTTTTCATGCTGAGCTTAAAATCATGACTGATCATACTGATGTTTATACTATGCATGACATGTCTTGATTTATCTTAATCAACTGACTGTTATAACATATATGGTTTATGATCAGACTTATCAATTGATCTAACTTATCTGGCTGGCCAACACACTTAACTATGTGTGTAAGGTTATGCACTAACTTCCCTTGCTGCAGCAAAGGAAGCCAATTGTGCAATACTTTGGCATACTATGGTGGACCATATTTGAGTCTGTGGCTTACACGCCCACTTTGATCTGAACTGCATTTGTACTATGCATTTGAATGGCCATCTGATTTACTGATTAACTTATATGATCTTATCTTTCACTTGAACTTAAAATAGCTTATATGTCTTATGCGATATGAGATGCATGATATACATATTGATATAAATAACTGTAAATTTCTAAATCTGAACATGATGTTGAATGACATGATCGTGTGCTATGTTGGGTGACATGCTTGCATATGACATGAGTGGTACATAAAAATGGTTTTCAAAGAACTAGCTCTAATAATAATTTATATAAACTAAACTGTGATGATCCTAATTTGTGATTAAATTACTTTCTTCGTTGCGCTGCTTCCTGAATCTCACTTCATAGCTCGTCACCTATACGAAGCGTTAAATGTCACTAATCTGTCTCGAAAACATGTCCTATATCCCACTTAATTAAATTCATACTGTAAAAAGTAATCGATTAAATATTTTGTTTAATATGAAATTCAATGAATGTTGATATCTTAAATTATTTAAAATACTAATAATATATTTTCACTTCCAAATTATAATTTAGTATAATACTTGGGCTATATTCATTTCTAATAAAAAAAGTTATGGAGACCTCAATTCTTAAAATAGGTTTACTTTCTTATAATTAACATAATTATTCACTTTCACAAAAAATCTAATAAATACTAATATCATTTAAATATTCTTAACATATTTCTTTATTTTAAATGTAAAACTTTAATAGTATAAATATATCAAGATCTATAATAATAACATTAAAGATCCATTTCATATCAGAAATTTTAAGTGTTTAAGATAAAATATTAAACACTTACTAGTTATTACTGAAATCAAATTGTAAAATTAATAATAACTAATATAGTTTAAATTTCTTACATATTTTCTATAGAAAAAATAAAGTTTCTGTGAAATAAAGTTCATGGGCTAAACAAAACTAAACCAAACCCAACTCGATAAAATTTTCATAATAGGAGCTACATAGAAATTAGGGTTGTAATAGAGTCAAGTCGACCCGAGTCGGTCTTTGGCTTGTCGAGCTCGGCTCGACTCAAAATACTCAAACTCAAGCTCGAGCCTGAGCTTGAGATTTCTTTTTAACTTTTATTTGTGCTCGACTCAATAAGCTAAACTCTCAACTCGAGCTCGGAGCTTGTCCCACAAATGAGTTCGAGTTGAATCGAGCCGAGCTCGAGCTTGAATTGTTTATTTTTTAGTTTTTTGAATAAGATTTAATAATTAATAAATTAAATAAAAAAAAATTAAAATATCTAATATTGAATTTATACAACTAACAAGTAGAACTTCTATTGAATTATAATATAAAAAATTTATAAATAATTAATATCTAACTAGTTGATATTTATCCAAAATAACAATATATTATATTCCTACATATATTATTAATATATACACTTAATATGATAGTATATATCTATTTCATATATGTTCCTACATACTAGTATATGAAATTATTAAATTTTATCGACTAATTATTATCCAAATTATAAAATATACCTATGAAGTATATTCACTATATAAATATAAGTAATTAGATTACAAATTATATATTTAATTATAAAAGTGGAATGCTTATATTATTAGCTAATACACATATATATATATCTATATATACATAGGTGTATGTATATATTTATCAATATATGAATGAGTTTTTAATCGAGTCGAGCTAACAAGTCGACTCGAGCATAAATGAGCAGGCCTTAATGAGTCTTAGCCGAGTTTTGTATGGTATGTGTCGTTTACAAATCGAGTAGGTATCTGCTTTCAGGAACGAGTTTTTTTTTTTCATGAGTTGAGTTCGATTCGAGTTTAATTGAGCGAATACCGAGCGGGCTATCGAACAGACTGGTTCATTTATAACCCTAATAGAAATGGATTAAATAGAGAAAATCATCCAAGCAGAGTGTGTTGGTGGCAGAGCTTATCGAGAAGGAGGGAAGACCACGACGGAGCTAGGGTGAGTGCGATAGCAATTCTAGATGTTCGAACTTACGTTCATCAGCGACAACAACGAATTGGGTGAAACTTGGGCCAATCGTGGAGGAAGTTGGTTGTGCGTGGGGTGGAAAGGAAGTTTCATGGTGCGGTTTATCTTCAGTGAATCACTAGTGCAGCGGAAGACTTTTGAAACATGGAGGAAGTAACCCCACATGGTGGTCGGCAATTTCTGTGTCAGTTTGAAATGCTCCCGATGCCCTGCCATGAGTTTGCTCTATGTTTGGTGTGTTAAAACAAAGAGGTTCTTAGGTGGTGCACTGGGTGGCTAATGGCTAAATAGTGGTTTTCGGTAGTTGATTCCGTGCTTTGGGTGGAGGAGATCCGAGCTTCCGCCTTCATGGTTGTGCTCAGTTCTTTGCTTTGGTTTGTGAAGGGATTCATGTAAGGGTCTCCATGTATTCGGCTTGACGTTGGTTGTGGTCTTGGCATGGTGAACGTGGGACGTGGGACGTGAGACGTGGGCAGTATATGGTGGAGCCAATCCGAAATGGATGTTAACTTGTGGGAGTGCTACGGCAACGAGGATCTCGATTTTCTTGTGGCGTAGTTATTGGGCGTAGTTATTATGGAGTGACTGAAAGGCTGGTGGAAGAGATAAATAAATACAGGAGGGTTTCGACGTTTGAGTCTAAAAATATATAAAATAATTTAAATCAAGATCCTAATTTAAATATATATAATAATAAAAATAAATATATACCGGTGGAATTAAGGAACAAATTCCAATGAAGGAGGATGAGATGTACAACGGCTTAAAATAGTGGCTGGATGTTAATTAATGCTTAGGATTTTTCTACGACTTTGCATCGTCTTTACGCATTTAAACATGGGTTAGGTCCATTATAATGGGTTCAGTAGCTTTAGTAACATGTGACCCGATATATTAAGTTTGAAAATGAGCCCAATTCATCCAATAATATTTTTGGGCTTGTAAAATAATTATTGGATCCCACAAAACTATTAATCGCCAAGAAATAAATTTTGGGTCCGTGGTTATCCAATAATTTGCAATTGGGCTTTCCAACATAGCCCATCAACGTAATCTAATCCCAATAAAATTATCTTTATAATACTGGCCCGGGTCGTTACATCATCTCTACCTCCACCAGCTGCAGACACCGCCTTCAGGTGATTTCTTGGTTCTACAGATTTCAATAATTTTGTAACTAACTTACATGCCAGAATTCTCAATTATTTATATCCTCTCATTTCCTTTCCCCACGACATTCCTCCCTCTACCCTCAACAACAAAACAACAAGCCTCCCCCACGTCTCAGCCCTTGCCTTGTCGTAAGCCATAGTGAAGCCATCGTCCAATACCAGCAAACAAGTTGAAACCATGGAGATCACCATATGAAGCCCCTCGCAAACTGCAACAGACCCTTCGCCTCTCCTTCACATAGCACCTCTCACATGCAAGCCATCTCCAACTCATTGATGGGGGCCAAACCCAAACCGCCGCAACCAACAAGAAAGAAGCAGTACTGCACATGCACGACAACCCCACGTTCAAGCATCCTTCACCACGAAACCAACATTAGCCACCCTATCTCCTCCATGTCCAGCAAGCCTCCCCCATGTCTCAGCCCTTGCCTTGTCATAAACCACAGTGAAGCCATTGTATAACACAAGTAAACAAGCTGAAACCATGGAGACCACCATAGGAACTCCTCGCAAACCTCAACAGACCCTTCGCCTCTCCTCGCCGTAGCACCTCCCCCATGCAAGTCGCCGTTCAACTCGTTGATGGGGGCCAAATCCAAACTACCGCAACCAACAGGAAAGAAGCACTGCACAAGCACGACAGCCCCATGTTCAAGCTTCCTTCACCATGAAACTGACGTTAGCTGCTGAATAAACACTTGGTTTTATTCTCATTCATCTTCTAAAACTATTACAATCGTTTGCCTTAGATATAAGATTATAAAAGAATATTTTGGAAGAATCAAATATTGTTACCAGCTCACACAGAGGAGGGCATTGCAAGGTGTGGCAAAGTCTGTTACGTGATTGCATTGTGGTGTTTAGGTTGCGTGCTGGTACTAGGTGAAGGGTTGATAATACCCTTAACATCCCTCCTCAATTCAAGCGGCAAGTGTTTGAGGCATAGACTTGTGCACATTTTGATGAATCGAATAGATGAAAGGGGTTTTGTCAAAGTATCAACAAGCTGATCTTGACCTAAGAGGAATGCCACCTAAACTGATTTGTTGAGGACCCAATCATGAACAAAATGAAAGTCGATTTTGACATGTTTTGTGCAGGTGTGAAACACTAGGTTTGATGATAGATAAATGCTGCTCATGTTATCACAGTAGATCAAAGGAGCCTGACGAAGATTCACACCTAAGTCACGGCACAAATTTTGGATCCAAATTACTTCAGCTGTGGAATTTGCAACTACCTTGAATTTTGTCTTAGTGGACGAACATGCTATCGTTGGTTGTTTCTTGGATGACCAAGAAATTAAATTGTTGCCGAGAAATACACAATATCCACTGGTAGAACACCGATCATCAGGGCATCCTGCCCAATCGACGTTGGAAAAAGCAGTGATATTGAGGCTTGAAGATGGTGACAATTGCAGACCAAGTGTTGAGGTGTGTTTGAGATAGCGTAGGATCCGCTTTACCGCCTGCCAATGAGGAACACAAGGGGAGTGCATAAATTGGCATACTTTATTCATTGCAAATGCTAGATCAGGCTATGTGAACGAGAGGTATTGCAATGAACCAACTGTGTTTTGATAGAGAGTAGGATCCTTAAACAAATTACCCGAGAATGCGCTTAATTTATCTGTGGTTGACATCGGGATTTTAACTAGCTTTGCGAGATGGATGTTAGTTCATAAAAGGAGATCCATGATATATTTTTGTTGTGTTAGAAGGAGGCCACTAGAGTTAAATGTAGCTTCAACACCCAGAAAGTAGTGTAAACAACCCAGATCAGTGGTGGGAAAATCAACCCACAAGGCAATAATGAGTTCAGAGATATACGATGTTGATGACCCAGTGATGAGAAGATCATCCACGTATACCAGAACAAAGGTGGTGCATGTCTTTGATGACTCTATGAAAAGAAATGAATCTGCTGAAGAAATATAAAAACCAAGATCAATCAGATATGAGCTCAATCTAGAGTACCAGGCTCTTGGTGATTGATGAAGGCCATAAATGGCTCTATGTAACCTGCAAACATGAGAGCGAACGTTAGGATGAATAAAGCCTGGCGGTTGAGACATGAATATGTTTCATGTAGTGGCCCATGCAAGAGTACATTTTGGATGTCAAATTGCTGAATATTCCATTGATGAGAGACAGGCAGAGCAAGAACTAATCGGACAATGGTAGCCTTTACGACTGGCCTGAATGTTTCTTCAAAGTCGATCCAGGAATGTTAAAGAAATCCCTTTGCTATGAGGTGGGCTTTCCGTTGTTCAATTTAACTGTTAGCCAACCGTTTTGTTCGAAAAACCCATTTGCAAGTAACAATATTTGAGGCCTAAGAAGAAGGAACTAAAGACCAAGTATTGTTAGCAATTAAGGCATGATGGAACTCTTTTGCCATTGCATCTCGCCATTCAGAATATTTTTGAGCAACACTGTAACATGTAGGAGTTTCGGGCACAACAGATTTGTCACTAAAAAATGCTCTTGGTGGCGGCCACCTAATGGTACCATCAGTAAATTGTTGTGGTCGAATGGAACCTATGTGTGACCTTGTCACCATCGAATGTGCAGGTGGCTGAGAAGCATGGGTGGAAGAAGTCTGCGTGGGTGATGATTGAGTTGGAGACGATGTAGAGGATGGACTTAGGTTTGGAAAAAAGGGAGGAGGGCCTAAGATAGAAGGTGAAGTTGATGGGCCAGTGGGCAGTGATAAGATAGACTGTTGGAGAGAAGGAAGCATTACATGAGTGGGCTTAGACCTGGATTGAAAGATATTATAATTTTTTAACGGAAAGGAGAACTCATTAAACCTAACATCAATGGATGTGTAGGCTTAGCCCGTGGGTATGTGGTAGCAAGTATAGCCTTTATGGCCTGGACTAAGGCCCAGAGAGACACATTCAATGGATCGATAATTGAACTTGTGAGAATTGTAGGGAGCGGTGAGTGGCCAACAGGCACAACCAAAAAGTCCATAATGATTTGTAGTCTAGATGTTTGTTGTTAAGCAAGAAATATGGCGAGGCATTGTTCAGTGAGGCAGATGGTAAAATATTGATTAAGTAAACTGCATGGGTGAAAGCTTGGGGCCAGAAAATAAGTGGTATAGACGCATGTGCAAGGAGAGATAATCCAGTGTTGAAAATGTGTCGATGTTTTCGTTTTATAATTCCATTTTGAGTATGATTATGTGGGCAAGTAATTCAGTGAAAAATTCATGGCAAGCAATTGAGAGAAGCATCTAAATTCACCCCCCCCCCCAATCTGATTGAAGCTGTTTAATAGAAGTTTTATATTGAAGTTCAACATGAGTCTTAAATTTAACAAAACCAGAAAAGGCTTGAGACTTAGATTGAAATGGAAACAACCAAGAATAACGAGTGTAGTCATCAATAAAACTAATGTAATACCGATAACCATCGTGAGATTCATGTGGGGAAGGTCCCCATAAATCAAAGAAAATCAATTGCAAAGGTTCATTAGATTTTTGAAGCCTTGGAAGCACATGTTGACAATGAGACTTAGCCTTGACACATGCATCACAAAACAGAGGTATTATTGAAGGATCAAAAGGCAGAGCATGCTGTTGCAAGATAGAACGAACAAGTTTAAGAAAGGCGTGTCCAAGTCGAGAGTGACATGTGGGAACTGAGATGACAGTGGTGAGAGCTGAAAGAGTGGTGAAGAGGAGTAAAGGCCGTTATTGATGGTTTCGCAAAGTAGTGTCTTTCCCGAGTGGCAATCCTTAACACAAAAAGAGTCAGAAAAGATTCAAAGAAGACATTATTATCAATGCATAATTGTTGAACTGAAATGAGATTATTTTGAAAGGAAGGAATGCATAAGATATTATTAAGAAGAAAAGTGGTTGTTGGAGAAGAGAGAGAGAGGCGGAACCAGAATGTGAAATAGGGACAACACTACCATCACCAACAAGCAGATTCTCCTCGCCTTGATAATCAGCCACTTGGAGATTCAAGTTTGACAAGTCACTTGTTATGTCATTTGTGGGAGCAGTATCCGAATACCAAGTTTAATCCGTGACATAATTTGCAAAGAAGTAATTGATAGAGATAGGAGTAGGGCTTTTACAAGCTTGATTAAAACTGTAGAGGCAAGTGAGAGCACTATGTCCTTACCGATTGCAGACCTAGCAGACAACACGATTAGTAGGTGAAGGAGAGGAACCATTATCATTGTTACCTGTCGGCGAACCACAGTCACCACGATTGTTGTAAACAACACATCTTCTGTAATGATTTTGTCTACCACGATTAGGACCTTGACCACCACGTTGTGCAGGATGTTGTTTGGCAGTATAGTTGGCAGATACCTCGTTTGAGAAAAGGCTTGTATGAGAATGGTGCTGGAGTCAGGCTTCGTGAGCAAGGAGATGACCTATCAATTCCTCAGGTGTGATTGGTTCAATTCGGGTGGTGACAGATAGAACAAAAGGATCGTAATCAGGTCCTAAGCTAGCAAGAAGATAAGGAACAAACTCTGATGGAGGCAGAGGTCGCCCCTCAATAGACAATCAGCCAATGCTTTAGCTTTACGATAATAAACAGATTGAGTCACCGCCTTTCTTGAGGGAGGCTGGTTGAAACTGAGTTTGGAGAAGGCAAGCCTGGGATGCCGAAGCATAAGTTGACTTAAGTGAGAGCCAAACAGCGCGAGCTGAAGCACATCCAACAACCTATGCCATAAGCAGCTCCGAAAGAGATGAAATGAGGATCGACAAAACCAGTTGGTCCTACTGCAACCAAGTTTCATAGGCAGGATTATGGGTGGAATCGTCTAGTAGAGGTTTTGGAGAGGGAAAAGACCCATCGACAAACTGATAAAGCCTTTGGCCACGAAGGTAAGGGACCAATTAAAATTTCCACAATAGGTAATTATTGGGAGTAGGTTTGACAGAAATAGTATGAGAGACATTTAGGTGGGGAAGGTTGGGATTGGGATTTGAAACAAAGGGATTTGAATTAGCGAAGGGATTCGTAGGAGAAGATGGGGAGGAAGGAGATGATGTCGTTGGAGTTTAATCCTTAGTGGCTTTATATACCATGTTGAATAAACACTTAGTTGTATTCTTATTCATTTTCTGAAACTATTACAATTGTTTGCCTTATATACAAGATTATAAAAGAATATTCTGAAAGAATCAAATATTGTTACAAAAGGAATGTTGCTACATGATGCAGCTCACACAGAGGATGGCATCGCAGGTTGTGGCAGAGTCTGTTACGTGACTGCATTGTGGTCCTTAGGTTGTGTGCTAGTACTGGGTGAAAGATCGATAATACCCTTAACATTTGCCACCCTTCACCATTTACAGCAGCCCAAACCGCAACAAAAACCACCCAAAGTGATCAGTCCCATGCACGATAGCCTCCACGTCTCACTCCCTCCACTACGGACAAGCAAGCCAACATCGTTCAGCCACCATAAGCCAATGGGCAACTACCTAGGTTCCACCTCGTGCCAACTTGCACGCCGAGAACCTCCAAAGGAGAGCCCATACACGTGAACCTAAGATAATCGTCGGAAAACCACTCGGTCAACCTAGAAATTGCCAAATGGTTCACTCCCGTCGACTTTTTGCCGCTCCAAGTTCCTCCACCACGCACATGGGAAGCCGAGTAATGCCACCGTGGTTCTCGCCTCTGCCACCATCTTCGTTGTGCCCTACCTTTTTCTACACGGTGTCTCTGTTTTTCCTTGGGTAAGTTATGCCATACAACCCTCTGGTTCTAGAATAAGCCCAGTTTGGTTTCACAAATCTTTGAGACCATCTTATATCTTATCTCAATATCCAAACATCATAAATACAAACATTTTTCAATTTCAAATGTTTAATATTTTCATCTAATCATTACAACTTTTCAAACTTTCAAACAAATCACAAAAAATAATTCAACTTTTTCAAATCTCAAAATAAAGATAATATTAAAAAATTACATTTCAACAATATTTTAACTTTACAATATTTTTATACAACTTTTTCTATCACATTTTTCAAAATCTCATAAAATATCTTTAACTTAAATTATTTTACTACTATTCACAAATTATCTCACTACTATTCATAAATTTTTCGTTTTATCTCATTTTATCTGTATAACCAAACGAAATCTTAGGTTTTCAGCTTTCTAGAAAAGTACATACATATATTAGTATAATTACAAAAATTGCCATTAAAATCCCCTTGCCGTGTAGCCATTTTATAAAAGCCTTTTAAGCATTTTAAGTATTATGACCACAACGACCTGAACTTTTTAGATGGGCTGAATCCACGTGGGCTTTTGTTGTAGTTGGGCTTATTGTAATTTCAACTTGAGTTTTAATGGACTTGAATTAATTATTTAAGAAACTATTTAAGTGGGATTAGTTTATTTTATGTTAGCCCAAAAACTTTATTTTTCCTAGGAAAATATTTAAAATATATTACTAAGTATTAAAGTATGATTAGCCGATAGAATTTTAATTATTAATTATTAATAACCGAATGTTTTCACCGTTATTTTATAGACTTAGATAAAAATATATATTCCTTATGTAAGTATATTTGAATAGATATTAGATTAGTATTTAAATAACTATATGATTTTAGCAGTTATTAATTTTAGTATATGATTGAATATTTTATTAATTTAATTTTTCTTGTATGAATTTAATTAAGTATAGCGACACGTTTTTCTAAAAATGTTAGTGACGATTCATACTTCTCATAGATAATAAGCTACGAAGTAAAATTCAAGAAGCATCACAATAAGTCAATGTAGCTTGATCATAAATTATGATCAGTACATGTTAATTAGTTTAGATAGATTATTATTAAAACCCGTTCTTGATAGCTACTTTTTATGTACCACATATGTCATGATTTATACAAGCATGTCATTCATCATATTACATGATCATGTTAATTATGCATCATGTTCAGTGCACTTCAGTATTTTATAATTATGTACGTATTATGTATGTCATGCATCTCACGTCACATAAGACATGTAAGTTTTATTATGTTCAATTGCAAGATAATATCAATTATTAAGATGGACATATGCATAGTAGCAATGCAAATTCAAGGCGGATGTTTAATCCGCAGACTCAAGCGTGGTCACTGTAATATGCAAGAATACTACCTCAACAACTCCCTCTACGGCCATACGATGTGGAGCTGGTGCACAATCTTATATATAGGGTTAAGTGTGTTGGTCAGTCAGATAAGTTATAACAATCAGATCGGTCAGTTAATTCAGATAAATCAAGGCAAATTATGCATAACATTAACATAAATATGAACAATTATGATTTTAAGCTCTCAGTATGAAAACTTTATCTATTATATTTACTTTGTGATGAGTTTCTTATTAAGTTTTCGATTCATTTTAATTTTATTTCATATTTTTAACCACTTAGATAAGGATGATGAGTATGAGTAGGCGGACCAAGCTTAGAAAGAGTAGATTATGCATGACTATTTTTATGGATGCATGTGACATCCCTAACCTTGGGGAATGAGGTGTTACATTCTAGTTCTGTTTAGTTCCAAGTTTCCGCCCCATTCCAACTGAAATTGGCATTCTGGGCCTTATTCTATTTTGGATTGTTTTAATGGCAATTTTGTTATTTTCTTGAGTTTGGATGACATTTTTGTAAATTTTGAATCTAGATGATATTTAATTAATTCTAAAAATTTAAAAGGCATTTATATAATTTTTTATTTAAAAAAAAAAAACGATGAATCCTCTTATTCATTAATGGCCCTCACTTATGGCGGAAGAAAACCTTTTCAGAATAACACTCAACCAAAAAACCACCCTTGTCTATGACCTTCAATACCTTACCTACTACGAGTCGAAGCCAAACCCAACTTATACAACCTATACAATCCTTTTAACTCTCTTTGAAATTGCCCGACCTCCCTATACAACTTATTCTCACCCAAAGCACCCCTTTTAGCCAAGAAATTAGCAACTTTATTACCTTCCCTAAAACAATGAATAATAGAAAAAATCATCTCATCTAATATAGTCAATAACTTATCCCAAAAATTCCATAAATATCAAACTGTACAATGTTTAGCTAAAATTCAGGAAACCACCACTAATGAATCACACTCAATGTCTACCGATTCATAGCCAAGTTGCTTACAAAGAACCAAGCCTTCCAGCAATGCACGTCATCCAGCCTTAGACCCATATCCAAAACCATTGAAAATGCAGCAATAAGCACCCCAGACTCATCCCGAATAACTCCACCCCCTCCACTAACACCAGGATTTCCTAAACTACATCTATCCACATTTAATTTTACTCTGCCTGGCCCTGTTTGGTCCACTGCACCAGATGAATTTTACTCTCTTTGGGCTTAGTAATTTGCACACAAAGCCGAGACAACAAACGCACATCCCCTTCTGTCAATTTATTCACCTTCGTAACCTTACCCGCTACCACTTGCACCCAGTATCTAATAGAATGCTAAACCTCATTCTTATCATTCTCTCTTTTCTTAAATATCATTATTTTTAATATTTTCTCTACTCTTTTTTTTTGTATGTCTCAACTTAAGTTTATGATTTTTTTAATATTATCTTTTAACAATAATATTTCTATTTTTCTTTTAGTATTTTCACTCATTTTATAAATTGTCAATTCCTACATATACACATACATGATGCAAACTTAATATACGTGTATTTATTTTATTAGTTATTAGTTTATATATATATAAATATTTATATAAATATATATATATAGTTAATCTCGAAACAATATACCGGAACACAACGATACCAAATATTTCTATTCCAATGTTTAAACAAGAATAATCACCGGAACGATATTTAATACATTGGTTGAGATCACAAAGTGAAGACTATCAAAGTTGGTTGATACTTCGCATGAACCCTGTGGAATGAAACCAGTCTTGGCAGGAAATTGGGATTCATTGAACACAACATTGTGAGACGCATAGACCTTTCGAGATTGAGGATCAAAGCATTTGTATCCACGCACGTTGATCGGAGCAATAAGCAAAGAGGATGCAAGGTTTACTTCGGAAGGCCGGTTTATGGTTCGCATATGGCCCGAGAAGAGATTAATAAGGCACCTAAATGGTTTCTAACACTATTCACACGTATAAATATACGTTGAAACTTGTGATTTACATTTGCGATATACGTTCAAGCATATTGAATTCTAAAACAACGGTATATTATGGACGTTTGAACATAATTTTTATACGTACGAACATTGTTCAAATAATATTCCATCACTAAATAATATCTTTTGTACGTGATGGTTTAGTGACTGTTACAAATTCTAAATCGATATAAAAATTTAAATATGTTGTACGACCCGCTAAAAACTAGATAGAATGGGCTTTAGAGTCTTAGACGATAGGAAGCTGCAGACGCTTCCTCAATCCGTGTTTGAGCTTTAGTTTAAACTTTATTCCCACTTAGAAATTCAATGAAACCGTAAACGACTAATATTAATATTCTAAGATAAAGTTCAAAGTAATGGCCTAGCTAGTACATACCAAACCTCTTAGAAGTAATCCAAAGACTATTAAGCTACCGATCGGTCCGATCCTACGGCATGTATTGACTTTTCTAAGTCTTGGTAACGTTTAAACTATTTTATCTCATATAATTATTATAATTTTTTAAATTTTTTATAAAAAAATATAATAAATAATTTAATTTTTTTAAAATTTTAAAATAAAAATTATATTAAAAAATTATATTCTAATAATATTTTATTCAATTTTTAATTTTTATTTCATATCATTTGTATAATCAAATTAGGCTAATCATCTCAGCAATTAATTACTCTATAATTATCACAATACTACAAGTTACGAAAAAAATCCTCCTCCTTTAATATACCTATTTATTAAACTATCACATGGGCATCGCCTTCAGAGAAAGTAGCTTTGACTTTTGATTGGAAAAATTGAGTGAACCAATCAGAATAGCACGTGGAAGAATTATCGACATTGGCAGAAATATTTCAATACTGAAAAACTGAGATTTCTTCGAAGTTTTTGCTTTCATAATTAAGACAAGCAGCTAGCCAAGAAAGAAAAATAAACAGAGGAGAAATTGCTCAAATATATAGCTAGGTTCCTCGTAACTGGGAAAAAAATATATATATTAATATATTAATTTTAAAATCTATAGTGTCAACTAATGTGATTAAAGATGACTCAGTTTAGATTCAATACCGACTAGAGAGAAGTCAGAGTTTCTCTGTCTAGGAGGTAGAAATATGTTTTTACACTTATTGTTGCTCTCTTTCACGCACTCATCTCAAACATAGGGCACTCATCTTATACACTAGAGGAGTTATTACGTCTACATTCAGAATATCAAACCCTCCACAAATTCAATCCAAGCACTAGCCTCTCCTACTACATCTTCTTCATCAAATGGATATAGATTCACTGATCCTTCAGACAAAAGCTTTGTCATGGAATGATCTCAATCTCCAACCTGCTCCAGACACAACAGAGACCCATCACAAGCTACATCAAATAAAATTCTGATATGAAGGTTAGTTGCAAATAGACCTCTGAACAAATATGCAATCTATTCTAGTATTAAAGCCTCTTGAAACTCCATCCAAAATCTTCTTATTGAAGAACTGGATATAAACAAGTTTATATTTACCTTTAGAACATCCCAAGATAAGTTAAAAGTGCTTAATCAAGCTCCATGGAATATTAAAGGGCATTTACTTATTCTGAAGCCGTGGTCTCCGTGAGCTATTCTCCATGAAATCAGTTTAAATCATGCAACTTTCAATGTACAAGTTCATGGTCTACCCCTTGATCACATCACTCTCAACAATGCCATTGAAATAGGGAAAGCTCTCGGTAATTTAATCAAAGTGGAGGAGATCCTCTTTATGGTCTAGCCTTCAGAAAATTTATTAAAATTAAAGTTAAGCTAGATATCACCAAACCACTTCAGCAAGAATTCATGATGCCAAGGCCAGGCAACCATGAAATATGGATTGCTATAAAATATGAAAAATTGTCAGATTTTTGTTATGCATGCAGGTGGCTTGGTTACTCCCAAATATTTTGTGGCTTCTTAAGTCCACCTCCAACAAGACTAGTGTACGGCCCATGGATAAGAGCAGAATTTCAAAACAATCTTAATAATAGTAAGGCTTTTCATCAAACAGGTGGTGGGTAGTATGAAGAAACAAAGCCTCTTACTAATTTCTCATCTTTAGTTTTAACCATCGGCAAGTATAACAAAGGAAAAAAAATCCTCAATGTAAGCAAACAATAGGAGATTACTCTCAAAGATCAAAATAGTCTTACCAGTGATCATATCGAAGAGATTTCAGCTAGTAAATCAAATTTGCATTATTTGATTTTTTCCTCATCGAGCTATCTGCAACCGGGCGAAATATCCATGGGAAAACACTCAGCAAACCCGTACAGCTACAAAGATCCAAACTCATTAATTTCTTCACCAAGAAACATTAATTTCTTCATTGTTCAGCCAACTATAGAATCTAGCAACCTTACCTCGAATCAGAGCAAAATATCCTTTTTGTCTTCATGCTCAAAGGTGTAGGTGGTAGATGAATGTAATCCTCGAATACAAGAATCAGCTTCATTTATCACAGCCATTGAGTCAACACAGCATCACCCACCATAGAGATCACAATGGAAGCTGATATACACGACTATGAAAAGCTATAACAAACCGAAAGAACAAGTTGGGCTTGGGCTAGGAATAGAGCTTGGGATTAAATCTAATACTCAAAAGGAATCAAGGCCTTTATTCATGGGCCTGCAGGATATTCACTTCAATAGGCCTAAACACTATTTCTATTGAAGCAAGCCCGAACTTCTTTTTAATTCATCTTCATATATTAGCCCATTAATGGCCCAAATGCATAGCTCTTTGACTCCAAGTGATCCAAATGTTTTCTCCACTCACACTCCTTCTCATCCAGCTTCTGCAAAAGTCTTGGAATTGCCACCTCATCAGATGAATTTCTAGCTGATAGAAGATTTAAGTGTTCATTATGAAAATAGTCTCATGCAGATTGAATTGGCAGCAAACTTATCTATTGATCCTAAAAATAGTGAAATTGTTCTCAGTGAAAATTCAAATGTATGTATTAAAGAAGTCCAGCGTGACTCCCAAGTCAATCTTACTTCCAAAAGGTAGCAACAAATTGAGTCTTTTGAAGCTCCATAAAGAACTCAACACCTCATCAAAGTGGAACAAATAGACCCAACTGAAAGTTATCCTTCAAAGCAACAGACGGATGAAGCTTCAATGGAACTTACTCTTTTGGAAATGCATTCAAGTTCTCTCGGCAAGGAAAAAAAATCAAAAGAGAAAGCAAAAGTCAGTCCATATAGTAGACCAAAAATACACCCAAAAGGAAAGTCCAAGTCAGCTAGCGAGGCAAGCTTAAAATGCCTCCACCATCCAAGTGAAAACAATAACATGGAATTGCAGGGGATTAGCCCAACCCAAAGCAATAAAAAACTTAAGGGCTAATATTAGGAAACATAACCCGGATGTAGTTTTTTTGTTATAAACATTGGTGCTGAATGATCGCACCATATCTATTATAAATAGTTTAGATTTTCATCTTTTTGTTCACTATCCTGCAGTGTGTAAAAAAGGAGGCCTGCTTCTTTTGTGGAGACCGGGTGTAGAAATAGAACTTGTAAATATAAATACTAATGCAATTTCAATTTTAGTTTACTCTGATCCCACACATCAACTTTGGATGACTACCTATGTATATGCACCGGCCCAATAGAATAACAAAGCTAGCTTCTAGAGCCATTTAGACTCATTATATCAAGCTTTTCCAAGGTCTTGGATTTGTCTGGGAGATTTTAATGACCTCATTGATCAATCGGAAAAATCTGGTGGAAGACTTATATCTTATAATCCTAGTAAGGGCCTAAAAGCTCTTATGGATAGGAACGGCCTTATAGACATTGGTTACATGGGCCTAAAGTTTACATGGACCAATAATAGACAGGGTCAAGCACTCATAAAAGAAAGATTAGACCGAACTATTGCAAATCAAGAATTAAGATTACTTTTTTCATATGCTACTTTGCAACATCTTATATCATCAGCCTCAGATCATCATCCCATCTCGTTATATACTATAGCCAATATTCGTCAAGATCATTCTTTCAATTTTGAAGAATTTTGGACTCGTGAGCCATTAAGCCATTAAATAATTAGTGAAGTATGGTGTAAACCTCACTGGGGCAATCCATCTTATATTCTATACAAGAAAATCAAGTCAACCAAAGAAGCACTTAAAGTCTATAACAAAGATCACTTCGGAAAAATCAACCACAATATACATCAGATTGAAAATGAGCTTCTCAAGGTACAAGAAGACAATATGACTCATTCCAATCAAGAAAAAGAAAGATTCTTGCAACATAGACTTCACAACCAATGAGAATATGAAGAAATCTTATGGAAGTAGAAATCTAGACTCACATGGCTTACCTCAACAAATCTAAATACCAAATTCTATCATCTGACAACTACCATCCAGAGAAGAAGGAATGCTATTGACTCAATCAAACTGGCACCAGGTAATTGGTCAATGAACCCTACTGTTATAGAGACTTTTTTATTAATCATTTTAGAACTATATATTCCTCTTCAAATCTAAATGTTCTGGATCCCCAGATCAACTGGATAATCTTTTCGAAAAGCAAGTTTCGGATATAGAGAATGAATCACTAATTGCAATACCAGCAGAAGAGGAAATATTAGAAGCTCTAAAATAGATTCTCAGCAATAAAGCTCCAGAGCCAGATTGAATGACATCTTTATTCTTTAAGCACTATTGGAGTATTGTTAAACAAGATGTCATACTGGCAGTTCAGAATTTTTTTTAGCAGTGGGAAGCTTCTAAAGTAGATTAATTATACCAACATCGATCTTATCCCAAAGATGACTTGTCTAAATAGTCCAAGCCAATATCGCCCTATCAGTCTCACAAATGTCAGCTATAAGATCATAACCAAAATCACGACCAATTGTCTTAAAATCCTACTCCCAAAAATCATCTCTCCACTTCAAACAGCCTTCGTCCCAAGTAGAAACATTAAGGAAAATACCATCAAAACTCATGAACTTTTTCACCATCTCAAAAGAAAAACAAGGAAAACAGGTTTAATGGCTATTAAGCTTGATATGGAAAAGGCTTTCGATCAGGTGAAGTGAGATTTTCTTTTTACAGTAATGCAAAATCTGGGTTTCAATAAAAAATGGATAAATCTAATAAAGGAGTGTATAACAATAATGTCATTCTCTATTCTCATCAATAGTTCACTAAGAGGCTTCTTCAAATCTCAGAGAGGCATTAGACAAGGGGACCCAATTTTACCTTGTCTCTTTATATTGGTCACAGAAGCTCTTTTTAGGATATTATTAAAGGTTGAGCTCAACATAAGCTGGAAGGAGTTCGAATTAGTAGAATCAGTCCAACGGTGTCACATTTATTATTTGCAGACAACACAATCATTTTTGCCAAGGTCACGGAAAAATGCTTGAAACATTTCAGAATGTCTTACAAAATATCAAAGCTGGCCAGGATAGAAAATCAATTTGAGCAAATCTTCAATGTTTATCATCAGAAACACAAATCAAGCAACAAAACATCTATTTTCCTGTGGCTACCTTTCAAAGCAACCTCAGCCAGAATGAAATATCTGAGATTACCCACTTCCTTTAGCAGAAGCAAAAAAGAAGACTACAGTGAAATGCTGAGCAAAGTAGAGAAAAAATTAGAAGGTTGGAAGTCAAAACTACTAGCCCAGGTAGGCAGAACCATGTTAATCAAGTCTATAGTAAGTACGCTACCAACTTATCATATGAATACATTCCAGCTACCCAAGTTAGTCCTGTAAAACTCTTGATGCAGCTTTCAAAAAATTTTGTGGGGATTCTCGAAAGACAAACTCATAATTTGACACTGAAGTCCTAAAAATCTATTTGTCAGCCGAAGAAAGTAGGTGTCTTGGTATCAGATTAATGGAAAAGATGAATCAAGCTATGCTAGCAAAAACAGGATGAGAACTAAGTGGACTGAGAAATGGCTTGTGGCATTCAATTCTAACTGCTAAATTTTTTGAATAACACAACACTTTGGGAAGCTTCGTAGAAGGCATCAGACTCATCTATATGGAAGGGAATGCTCAAAACTAAAGATATGCTAGAAAAAGGCTGATGTTTCCAAATTTATAATGGAGAATCGATAAATATCTGGCGGGATCCATGGATTCCCTCACTGGTCAATTTCAAACCACAGACAATCCAAGGTATGGATCTAGAATACCAAACTCTTACAATTTCAGATCTCATAATAAATAATT
Source organism: Juglans microcarpa x Juglans regia (assembly GCF_004785595.1). NCBI lineage: Eukaryota > Viridiplantae > Streptophyta > Magnoliopsida > Fagales > Juglandaceae > Juglans > Juglans microcarpa x Juglans regia. Next base: position 17,293,774 of record NC_054599.1, on the reverse strand, counting down.
CCCGGATTTGGGATGTTCCAAAAATGCAAGTTTTTTTTTTGAATCACCGAAGCATATCAGAAATACAAAAAATCTCAATACCAATACGAGCATATGAGCAGGATAAAGTGGTTTGGGCTATAATGAGAAATTTTCAGTCAAAACTGCATATCAAGCTACAATACAAGATCAAGTTCCATTTCAGCAAAATCTTTCAATGATACTCTTCAAGCCTATGTGGAGTCTTAAAATCCATGATCGTCATAAGTTACTGATTTAGAAACTTCTTTGGAATATTCTTCCTACTAGAACAAGAATTGGTGAAGTCATTCCCTACCAAGAAACTGAAGAATGTGTATTCTGTAACCATGAGAAAGAAACTATGTTGCATCTATTTGTCGAATGTCCTTTCAACAGAATTCTATGGCAACAAAGCAGTTGGCCTCTAAACCTTGCAAATTTTTCTATTGATTCTATATCAGACTGGATCCAAATGATTATCTATCCGAAAAAAGAATTGGGGCTTCGGAAAGAGGAAATGCACCACTTCCAACTATTTGCAGTCATAATGATAGACTTTATTTGGAGAAAGAGAAACGACATCATTCATAATCACATTTCTCTATCAATTGAGGAGGCAAGCATTCTGATCAAGTGCATCTATGAAGATTATAAAGAAACGTGGAAGGAAAAAGTAGATCAAAAAAGCAAAGAAGAAAATTGGTATCCTCCGCCTCCAAACTATCAAAGTTTCTCTTTTGATGTAGCAGTACGTGATCAATTTTCAGTAGTCTCAGCAATTCGAAGAAGTCACTGTGGAGATATTCTGGAAATAATAACGGAAAAGGTACAAACCACTATCCCTTTAATTGCAGAAGCAAGAGCAGCGCTGCTCACAACCAATATGGCATCAACTCAATGCTTTGCAATAATCGAGGGGGATTCCGAATCAGTAATTACATCCATTGAAAGTCCAAATACCTATTCATTTTGGAACATATAAACTATTATAAAGGACATTCAGTACATATCCAATCTTCATCAAGACTGAAAATTTGCTAAGATATATCGATCCCAAAATCGAACTGCACACTCAGTTGCGTAGTGGGTAGCTACTAATCATGTTTTTAGAAGCCTACTCTTAGATAATATTCCTAGTTATTTTTTGTATATTGATAGTAGAAAGGATCATCGTTATCTCTATATTTCTCTTTTAATCTATAATATTCTTGATTAGAAAGAAAGAAAAAAAAAAAAAAAAGATGACTCAGTTTAAGATCAAGAATAATAATTTTATAAATATAAAAAATAATTATATATGTTGAAAAGAGATCATGAGATGATGTATGGCTCAAGCATATGTCAAAGTTCAAACTAGCTAAAAAAAGAAAATGAATTCACGTTGTTATAAAGAACGTGTTTTCTTTTTCGTTGCATTTAATATTTTCTACTCACAAAATTATTGAGTTGGGGAACAATACAAAATGTAGATGAATGGTGTGAACAAATATTGTTGTGTAGTGAGAATGGTCCGGTTTGGATGCAAAAGTCTAATTCATCTTATTTAATTATTATAATTTTTTTTAATTTTCATATAAAATATAATAAACAATTCAATTTTTTTAAATCTCAAAATAATAATATTATTAAAAAAATAATATTTTATAATATTTTATTCAACTTTCAATTTTTATCTCAATTTACTATCTAAACTTTCCCTTAATGAGCTCCAAAGTTAAAACAGCTTATAGATTCGGTAAAAATAAATTATCATATATGGAGAAAGTAATATTATATTTTATAAAAATACAATAATTATATTGTATAAGCTCTTTTGATTTTCTATAAAAATCCAATGTTTTTTATGAATATATTAATTAAAAAAAAAACTATATATACGGGCAAGAGTTAAAAAGCAAAAGACATGCATTTAATATATAAATATAAATTGAATATCATAATAGTGTTTTTAAGATAAGATGAGCTGACGTGGATGAACAAATCATGTGACGATAATCGTCAAAAGCTAATGCTTCTATAGCTATCAATCGTCAACTTTTTGAACGGCTAAGATTAACTTCTGACTATCGATCGAGAAAATTATTAAGGAAACAAGTCATAATTTGACTAAATCAAATATCCAAGTTGCAATTGAATAGTATTCCCATTCCTCCGTACAATTGATATGAAGTAATTCATAATTCATGACAAATAATATTGATGTTCTTATTAATTTTATTATTTTTTAATTACACAAATTAATATATTATATATTTTAAATGATTTTTATTTAACATCAATCAATACGCTTAATAATAATAAAATCAAGAAAATAGTAATATTATTATTTATCTATCAATTATTTCTAGAAGAATCATGTCCAATAATCATTATCCAGAAGGAGAACTATTGTCAAAATAGTACGTCGCCATCATCTAAAACTAGGCCTTGAAAAGGAGACTTCCTACATACGTCAAGGAGGTACAAAATTGATAGATGAAAAAATCTCTAATATTTTTGTTTGATAAATTAAATTCATACAGATGTGATGTATTCCATTATATTAGTTTGGAAATTTATTTTTTTAAAAGAATTTTTAAAAATGATATGATTAGATTTTATAAAAAAATGATATGATTAGATTTTAAAAAAAAAATTTTTTAAATTAAATTTATAAATTAATATATATTTATATGATACGTTTAATTTATTTTATAATAAAAATAATTTTATAATTTACCATATTACATCAACTATCTTACGGTTCACCTTTATCAACTCTCCTCATCAGCTTTTCGTCAGCTTTTCCTATCAATTCGGTGGCGGCGAACTTGGATCTCTTTGGTTGGTTGCGGGTACGTTTCTCATGTTTTTTTGGATGTATATATGGAGCAGATAAAGCACGCAAACGTTGACGGTGCACTCAATGGCGAGTCTGAGGAAGTGTTGGCTGCTCTCTCGCCCTTACTCTTCTGCTTCTGCTTCTGCTTCTGCTGCTTTGCACTCTAGAGGTGGTTGTATCGCTACCTCGAGTTGTTTGTGATTATTTATAATGTTTTTGTTTCGTTAATTCGTTTTACTTCGTTTGTTAATTGGTTGTTATGGGGATTCTTGTGATTGATCATAATTTTTTGGCTTTTTTAATGATCGGATCATCGTTATATCCGATGTTTCTAAGACTGGTTTGCCTAACGCTACAATTTACATTACTTGATATAAGATCTGATTTTTTTTTTTTTTTCCTGGGAAACGGAATTTTATGAACAACCTGAAGGGAAAAAGATCTGTACAACCATGTTCGAGACACCTAGGTGTCTTTGGTTAAGATAAATTTTGAGATGTTTGGGAAGTCTTTAGAATTTTGTAAAGATGTGTTCTGTACTGGATTTTGTGAAAATATATAAGAACCATTTTAATAATTTTTTTTTAAATATATTTTGTTTTGAACTTGTGAAACTAGAGATAGAGCTGAAAAATTATTGAATATGCTTTTTAAGTGTAGTTTTTGTTTTGGTTTTTGTACTTGTAACTTTTTACTGAGATTTTAAGCAAATGATTGGATAAAAAGATAGAAACAGAAAAGTTCTTTACGAGATTAGAAGACGTTTAAATTGAAGTTGATTTTTTAAAAATTAAAAAAAAAATGCTAGCCAAATATCAGCCTTGTCTACTAAGACAAGTCTTAGTTCTGATTGGAAAAAAAAAATAAAAAAAAAAAAACCCCTCTGTTTCTCAGCATCTGAATGAAAGATTAGAAAATATTCCACTTTATTGAATTATTTTGTTGATGTTTTGTGTGTTTGGATGAATAAATGATAAAGATGATTAAACAGTGGTGCCAATGAGATTATGGTTGAAAAGACCAACGGGTTTGATGTTAAAAGGCAGGGATGTTTATTTCCATTTCCTTCTCTCATTTGCTTTGTTTCTCCCAAACTGCTCTCATTTATATCTACTCGTTTACTTTTGCTAGTCCTTTTTCTTGCTCTCCAACTGTGCTTTCCTAGCGTGGTAATGGACTATGCAGATTGGTTCTGTACCACTTTTAATTTCTAAAACTTAGGGATATCTAGATTTCTAAATCAATTTGAATGCTTTCGAGTAAAGAAAACGTCATTATTTCTTAAAATACATGAAGTGGGGAATGTAAATTTATTGAACAAATACTGTCTGTTTTTGTTTCTTTGGATTTGGTTAGGTGGTTCCAGAAGATCTTCATAGTCTTCTTTGATTTAATATTATTTTCTTCAGGTGGCAATATTTCTAGTCTGAGCAGAGGAATAAGTAAATATAGCACTGCTTCTGCTATTGAGGAACCAGTCAGTCCACCTGTTCAAGTAAATTATACCCAGCTTTTGATTAATGGACAATTTTCCAACGCTGCATCAGGTAAGATCTTGCAAGTGTAGATGTATTACGTGCTTGCAACATCAATTGTTAGGAAATGGGACATACGGAGACAAATTATACTGTTATTTGACATGTACTGAATATTATGCGATGGCTTCTTTTGTCCTCAGGAAAAACTTTCCCGACGTTGGATCCCAGGACAGGGGATGTGATTGCTCATGTTGCTGAAGGTGATACTGAAGATGTAAATCGAGCAGTTGCTGCTGCTCGCAAGGCATTTGATGAAGGACCATGGCCAAAGATGCCTGCATATGTAACTATACCTTATCTGTGCATCTCATTTTTCATTTGCAACAATTTAATGTCTCCAAACCTATACAATTGATTTCTTTATACACCCAGGAAAGACAAAGGATACTTTTGCGCTTTGCTGATTTGATAGAAAAGCACAATGATGAGCTTGCAGCCCTTGAGACTTGGGACAATGGCAAGCCATATGAACAGGCTGCTAAAATTGAAGTCCCAATGTTGGCACGTCTAATGCGATACTATGCTGGTATATAAATATAAGGAATATAGTTCTTCTGCTTATAGCTTTAGAGTGTTCCTAACAGTCTGTTCTATATTTATGAGATATCTAAGATTTATATAACATAACTTTCAGGTTGGGCGGATAAGATTCATGGTCTAATAGTCCCAGCTGATGGCCCATACCATGTGCAAACCTTGCATGAACCTATTGGTGTTGTAGGTCAGATTATTCCATGGAATTTTCCACTTCTCATGTATGGTTGGAAGGTCGGGCCAGCATTAGCATGTGGCAACACTATCATTCTGAAAACTGCAGAGCAGACACCATTGTCTGCTCTCCTTGCATCAAATCTCTTGCATGAGGTAGAGAATGAACAAAAAATTTTGCCTCTTCTTTTCACATTGGGGTTTGGTGTCTGGCGTACTTGGGTTCCAAGGCTGTTTACGGCTCAAAACATGTGAATTTTTTATCCACATACCAAATGTAAGATTTTTACTTCCTAATTTTAAAATTCTTGGGGTGATAAAGTGTGTCTTCCTTTTTCTGAAAAAAGGTTATATTTCTACCACCTAATTTTTTATACTTGAGTTGATAAATTCTTTTACATGATCATATGAGCGCTAGACTTATTAAAAAAAATATGAGCACTTATGTGATACTCTAAATGTCCGGTGTTTTCTTTTCTTTTCTCTCTCTCTTTGAAATAATGTTTCACAAGAAATGGACCTAAAACTTCTTGATTGAATATCTATCTCCGACATCTCGTAATTATTTCAACTGATTAAAAAGATGTATGAAGCTCTTGTTGAAACTTTTGTTCTGATACCATGCACAAGCTTATATGTATTGTATTTTTCATTCTTCCTTTCAGATAGACAGCACTTGATTTGTTTTAGACCGTACCTGACTATAAATTGTTTTAAATCTAATTTTTGTTCTGACTCCTAATCTTTGTGACAGGCTGGACTTCCTCCTGGTGTTCTAAATGTGATTTCTGGTTTTGGTCCAACTGCTGGTGCAGCTCTTTCTAGTCATATGGATGTGGATAAGGTGCTTTGATATCTTTTATATTGCATTCTTAGTAGCTGTAGTATGCCTCTCAACAGAGTAAATTTATCGTAAGGATGTTTAGCATGAAGCTGTGTCATTTCTTTGGTGAAATGATTAGGGAGCATACTACAATTTAGGAAATATTCTCATGTTGTACTAATCTCCGCTTATATGTCTACTCAAATCATAGTAATTTCTATGCAGCTTGCTTTCACTGGATCAACAAGTACAGGAAAAGTTGTCCTTCAAATGGCCGCAAAAAGCAATCTTAAGCCAGTAACTTTGGAACTTGGAGGGAAATCTCCATTTATTATATGTGAGGATGCTGATGTAGACAAGGGTGTTGAGCTTGCCCACTCTGCTTTGTTCTTTAATCAGGTTTGTTCAAGAAATTGTTTCGACCCAATAATGGGTCCTAAGGAAGTTAAAATCCATTTTATTGATCATGATTTTGTTTGTGCATTCTGCAGGGACAATGTTGCTGTGCTGGCTCTCGTACATTTGTTCATGAGCGTGTATATGATGAGTTTGTAGAGAAATCAAAGGCACTTGCTCTGAAACGTGCTGTTGGTGACCCATTCAAGGTGGGCACTCAACAAGGTCCTCAGGTGAGTGAGCACCAGTTCCTCCCATAGTAAACCCAACTTCAAAGCTTGCATTTATAATTTTTGCTATATATTTCATGGGTTTTTTGGTGCAACACTTCCATATCCAGGTTAAGATTTATTGTTCTTTTTGTCCAAAACAATTATCCAAAAGATGTTAGAATGCTATAGAACATCTTGGGAAAAAAACCAATTATGTCTTCTATGTACTACAAGTACACAAAAGATATTATAATGCCCAATTATATCAGTTATGGCCTTGATGTTTGTAACATTGATTGTTGCTTGCTTACTCAAATAAACCAGATTGATACGGAACAATTTGAGAAGATCCTGGGGTACATAAGATCTGGTGTAGAAGACGGAGCTACCCTAGAGGCTGGGGGTGGGAGACTTGGCAACAAGGGCTACTATATTAAGCCAACAGTATTCTCGAATGTTAAAGTACATCTTTTACTTATATCTTCAATTTCACCGCGAAGATTGAAATATATAGGGTTACAAAGCAACTAACTGTAATTTTATATCAGGATGACATGTTGATAGCAAGGGAAGAGATATTTGGCCCCGTGCAGAGCATATTGAAATACAAGTGAGAAACGAACCCTTTTTTTTTTTTTTTTTTCTGAAAAATATCATTTGTGACCTTGCATTTTTTATGTGCGATAAGGTATTTTGGCTGATTTCAGGGACCTTGACGACGTGATACATAGAGCAAATTCCACACCCTATGGGCTTGCTGCTGGGGTGTTCACACAGGACATAGACACTGCCAACACTTTGACGCGGGCATTACGTGCTGGGACTGTGTGGGTGAACTGCTTTGATACATTCGATGCTGCAATTCCCTTTGGTGGGTACAAAATGAGTGGGCACGGCAGAGAAAAGGGAATCTACGGTCTTTCCAATTACTTGCAAGTGAAAGCTGTTGTCACTCCATTGAAGAACCCAGCATGGCTCTGAATCCATGATTATGTTTTCTTTTTTATGGACTTTTCAAAAATAAAGAGAACCAAGGCCTCAAAGTTGGAGGGCATGAGTGATTGCATGACGATAAAGATGTTTCTTTATGATCCACTTTTGCAATTAATCTCGGATTTCTGTCTCCCTCCCTCTGTCAACTTCTTTCAGTCAAGTTCGGGTCCTTTCGCTTGATTAAGGATGTCCCGCACTTGTCTAATGAGAGTTTACTTGAAGCATCTCACACGCATCTAGCGAGTCAATTCGCTTGGTTGAGTGGTCTCACGTGTGACTAGAGAGCGCCAATTTTCCTCTTGTTCAACTAAGCATCCCGCAACGTGTTTAGCCAATGTGAAATCACCAGTCTTGGTTAAGCTAGCGTCGAGCGAAAAACTTCAATCAACCGTACATATCGTGAGTCTAACACAATCTAATTCTTCAAATTTTTAATCAATTTTGAAGTAAACTTAAAACCAACCATTTAAGATTGAAATTTACTTAAGTTTTGTTAAAAGAATATGCCCGTTAACGTCTTGTTTCGTACGTGTTTGGGCCAAGTTTTAGCAACTCAGGTCTTCAAAACTAGGCCTGCAAAAATAGAGAAGAATGCAACTAGGAGAGGGTGGCCTTGGAGCCAAAGAGTCTCTAATGCCAAAGTTAGTATCATCTTTTAGAAGTTTTTAAATAAGTGAGAGTCTAGGGATCAAAGAAAGTTTCTCATACCTGGGAGTTGCTATTTATACGAAGAGTCTGGGGAGGGGTGATAGATCGTGTCTACCACTATGGAGTCCGTATCCTTCGTACTATTCTTTTTGTCAGACTCATTTAATGCGGTGTGACTCTGCAACAGCATTATTAATGTGGTGTGTAGCTCAGGTAGTAGTGTCATTAATGCGGCATGGTTCCCTAATTTGCTTTATCTTTGGTGGTCATGCGATGTCCTCTTGTCAGAGGATCAAGGATTCTCCATCTTTCTCCTTCTGCCCTGTACAAGTTCCCATGAATGAAGTGTGGCTGAGCTGTATTAGGCTTGCTCATCCCATCAGCCATCATTGTTCAACTTTTCTTGTGGATGTCTTGGTTCATGGGTAAGCTTGAGCCATGGGGCAGGGTATCAAGTTGAAGCTCAATGGGCTTGTGAAGTGGGGGAAATTCCCTTACAGTTACCTCTCCAATTCCTTTCGAACGAGTCTTCGAAAGTGACTTCCGCTAAGTTGGAGTTGTTGAAGGAGAACTATAGGGTTCCTTGGATGGTGGAACTCCTGGTGCCTCTTCCTACTGAAGGGGCAGTAGATTCTGGATGTTACACCACCAAGGTTGCAGTGTACCCCGTCGTGTTCTCTTGTGTCCTTAGGATGCCCTTCTATCTTCCAGTGCGAGAAGTGTTGGGTTTCTTTGAGTTGGTGCCTGTTCAACTCCCTCCTAGTGCGGAGAGGATTATTGTGTTATGCTGCATCATCTAGCGCTGAGCGTTGAAGGAGGCCGAGGTTGACTACCTGGATCTTATGACATGCAAGTTTCTCCTCACCCACAATATTCTGAGGCAAGGCCGTCACACCTACTGCTTCAAACTAGTCCAGACGTTGGCTCGGCTGGAGTTGCAGTATACTACCATAAGGGGGTGGGATCGTCAATTCTTCTTTCTATTTAGCGAGAGTTCCTTGTCGGCCAGGCCAATTGGTGCCTATTCCCTGTTGATGCCATATTGGGGAGGGGGGGGGGGGGGTTCGTGGGCAGTGTGACAAGGGTCGTTGTCCCACCGCAACCCCGGACGAGAAGCTTAGGATCGAGGTCGTCCATACCTGGGTTAAGGCCCATCCAGAAGACATTTCTTTGGAGGCTCTGCTGGCTGAAGACAGCCTTCGTCGGTATTCTCCCCCCCCCCTCTCTCGGCCACCAATATACTTTCGAACGTAGGCTTTCAGTTAAGGGAGGTCACGTCTCGAGCCCGCAGTCGCTCTCCCAGCCCTCTTGTAGAGAGGAAAGGGAAAAAGCTCTGAAGGATCTCCCCCATCATATATGACTCCGACGGCCTTCCTGTTTCTCACGAAAGTTCTTCTGCCAAGGTGCTTGTTATTCAGCCCGAGCCGTCATCGTCCAAGAAGATGATGACGATCGTGAACTTTTCGAGTGTCGTGCTGCTAGCTCGAGGAGTTGTCGCCAATGTTGAACCTAAGCTGCCGGTTTGTAGGTCTGCTGCTAAAACCATCCCTACAACCCCACCGGGCCCTTTCATAATGAGGGGACTTTAGTAGTCACCCTAACCCTTGGCATGGCTCTCGAGCAGGCACTTTTGCCCCTGCCCGTGGAGCATTTTGCTAAGGACAAGGGGTCTCCTGAGCGGGTTCCCATCTTGGAGTCCCATCCACTATATTCTCCTGAGGTCAAGGTCACTTCAGCTGGCAATGAAATGGTAGGTACCATTGCTCGGGTCGAGGAGACTGTTGGTGAGGAGGTTGTTGATGAGCTCCCAGTGGACTTTCGGCTGATGGTTGCGGTGAGTCATGCCGACCGCATCCATAAGACAGATAACCAGCTCAAAAGGCTCTTTGCTGGGGTAAGATCTTTGCTTGCAAGCTCTTCTCACTTCCTATTTATTTCCTTCTTTGATTTTGACCTGGAATTCTATGGTAGGGCATGGAGCGTCTAGCAGCGTTAATTGTGGACGGCCGAGAGAAGATGGCTAGCGAGCACTCTGCTCGCTATCATAGTTGGCTTTATGTTGTGCCGCAGTGGAGCAGAAGAAGAGAGAATAGGTTTAGGAGGCTTTCGTTGACTTGTTGAGGTCCCAGGATGAGGTTGGCGTTTTTCGTCTTGAGGCGACGCTTGCTTCTAAGGAAAGGGAGGTGCTGCAGAAGTCTCTTGACGACTGTCAGCAAAAGCTTGAGTGGCTGTGGGCCAAAAATAGGGAGCTGTGCAAGTGACTAGACTTCGATAGTCAATTGTACAAGTGGCTGAAGAAGTTGTTTGAGGGGGCTTCCTAGCCTCTGACGGACAAGAGAAAGGCCCTGGAAAAGGAGAGGAAGCAAAGGAAGGACTTGAAAACTGATCAGGCCAAGCAAAGTGCGCTTTGGAGGCCTGTGATGCTACCATTCGTGTTCTGCAGGAGGAGCTGTTCATATGTTCGTGGTGTTTACAATAACGCTTGGTACCTCGGTTACAACGATGGCTTGGAATGGATGAAAACCCATATCCTCCAGAATCTCCAATGTGACCTACAGGTTCTGGGTGTGCCAGAGTTACCCTTGCATAAAGCGTCCCAGGAGTGGGCTATTCTCCTCAGGAGGGATTTAATCCCGAGCGCCCTTAGGGGTAATTCTGCCTGGAACAGTCCTGCCCACTGATGGTTGCTTCTCCTCGGCTGCACTCCTTGCAGCTCCTTCGATGGGTCTTACTCTTCTCTACTATTCGAGACTCTGGCTTCAAACCTCCTCTTCCAAAGCTCAACCTCGCCTTTTTCATATATAAATGCATTCTATTTCTTCATATCCTGCATCTAAACTCAACTTCAAGGTGACCTCTGTCCTGCTTCCCAACCTCGCCTTCCACCTTCATTTTCCCACAGTCCAGCACACAACACTCCTAGGCAGGCGGGCAGCCCCTGGCAGTGTCTTGGTGGTTTCTATCACTATACGACTCAATTAATTGCCTCATTACATCCATGTTGATTTTCTTAGAGGTAACCTCGGGTGTTATCGGCATATTGTAGTGATGGAGATCTCTGTTTGCCACTTCTACTGGAATATAATCTAATCAGTCTTTAGTTTGAGACACATTCACAACTTTCTGTCATACTTTGTTGACTTATGTTGTAGGTCATTGTAATTCGCTGCTTTACATTGTAAATGGCTATTTGTAACTTTGTGGCTTCGTGTTGTAACTTGTTCTTTGTAACTATGCGGCTTCATGTTGTAACTCTGCAGCTTCGTTTTGTAACTTGGGGTCATTAATGAGATTAGCTTATATTCCTGAATGTGCTTTACCCCACTTAGTCCTTTAGTTCTTCCATTCTACGTTGTTGTGCTTTGTTTTGGCATGTGATTGAAAGAAAACAAGAGAAGTGTTGTTAGTGTTCGTTGGCTTGCATCTGCAGCAGTCGGCTTGGGGGGATGGAAATCTCCCCTAAGAGTTAAGCCGCGCCATGGGAATTCATGTTGCCTCCTTGGGGGAGAGGCCAGGAAGCATCTTGCTAACCCGTCTCTATGCCCCTCTTAGTAGCACAGTGGTTGTGGAGTTGTAAGTTGTTTGGGTAGCCGAGTTTTCAACGTGGAAGAGAATCGTGCTACTAGAGTGGTGAATTTGGGTGAAGTAACTAGAAAACTAAACTAGGATTTTGAAGAACAATAAGATCCACCCACGATGTATGGAGCTGAATATATATATATATATATATATTTATATATATCAGTAGTCAATTTAAGAATTTTAATGAGAATGAGACTTTAGAAATGTAACCCTAATCGATTTGAAATTGAACACAAATATTTAAATTGGCCTTAATCTTCATGTCCAAAATAAAACATTCCTCCAATAATATCTTCGAGCCTCTAGAAGAATTTCTTGGGTCAATTTTTAATTATTTAGGGTTCACTTGGTCATAAATAGTACATGGGCTTTGACCTAATTATCAAGTCCAATAAAATTCATATTCAATCGTAATAATATTTTGAGTCCGTGACTTATTCAAAAATTACCCAATAAATATCAAATCTTCACATAAATAACAACCTAAAAAAAGTTTATAGATTGCGGCTTTGGCTAGGCTTGGATGTTACATCCTTCCCCCTTAAACAAATTTCGTCCTCAAATTTTGCTGCTCGAAAAGCAAAGTCTAAAATACTAAGTTGTTACAATCATTACATGCCTATCCCCATCCTAATGTTCCAAAATTTTGACCCTCCAATATTTTAGCCTCGTGCTTCACATATTTCCCCCTAGACATACAAGCTTACGCACATTGTATCAATTATCATACACTTAAGTGTCCAATCCAATTCAAGGTGTAAACTTCCACAACGTACTTGATAAAAAGCCTAATAATAATTTCACACAAATTCTTAGCTTAACCCCATATGAAATAGTAAATAGAACACTCTCAACATAGATATTTAACCTCCTATGAATAGTAAAAATAAACTCTCTAGAGTTAAGTCCTAAATGATCTCAAGTCATTAATTTCCAAACCCTCACCAAGCTTGCTTTCAAACCATTATACTACTAAAATCCACACTTCCGTTGCATACTCCGATAACTTTGCCAAGATGTCTAAACTAGGAGTCTATTCCATTTCAGCACCTACCAAAATGACTCTTATCAAACTTTGATAGCAATCCAACTTCTTGTCTCCCAAATCCATACACACTCAATTGTACTCTTAAATGCTCTCTTTCATTCTCAGCTGCAACAAACAACTTTAAAATTGAAAAGAATCATTTCTTAAAACCTGTAGAACATATAATCTCATATCCGATACAATCAATGGCCTAATATCTGCAAAGGCTATAACCTTAGATTTAAAAAATGATTGACTTAAAGTCAGAAAAATCTAGACCGTTAAATTTCATCCAACTAATTTTTTGAAGTCTGGAGGGTGTAAAAACTCAACGGGTTGACCCAGCTATCCCCAACAAAATGTATTTGCTGTTTTTTTCGTCACTATTGACCCAAATATATATAAAGAAGAAATTTAAAAGTTTAGCTAAATTCAAAAAGCCCAATGTGAATAAGAAATTTCGTGGTTATTTCTTAGAATTTATTAACAGCAACAACCTTATATGCCACCAACACCAACCGCGAGTTTAACGTCGTGCATCATGCAGAATTAGCTTGGTGCTTAAGCATGAAGAAGCTGCACTTTTTAGACCATGTTGGTTCGATCTCAAGAAGAGGCATCCAGATCATTAGCTTTACGGGGCTTTTAGAGCGCATCATGTTCGAATATCACATCAAGTCTCAATCATGGCTAGGCATCGACAGAATTAGCTTATGGCTTAAGCATTAAGATCAGCAACTTGAACTTTTTAGACCATGTTCGATTGCATTACAAGAATGTTGCTTTCTCTATATGCTTCTTTCTTTTTTCCATTGTGATTGATTGCTCTAATTACTGCTTTTAGTTCCCTCCATCATTCACTCTAATTTACACCACATAAAGTCAGTCATATTGCCTTCTCCGCCGCACTCTGTTAATGTTTCACTGCAGAAATGCTCATGATCATGATGTCGCTAAAACAGAGGTACGTAGTCGCCGCTTCTTGTGTCCATCTCCGATGTGGTTTTCACAACATATTCTAATAATTATCTTACCACCTCATGTTTACACATTTGAATGTTCAGCACAAGGCGTAACCGGAGGCCGGGCCTGATGAAGATCGAAAGCTATGTATTGAGAAAAGAATGATCGATAGAGGAACCCACCGTGCTTGACCACATCATCATTTCTGATATGTTCCTTTCTGCAAGAATTTATTTCCTTGTATTTCCATGTGCTTTCTTGTCATCCTACTTCTATCTTCCTTGGTTTTGAGTTTGTCTACTCGCGCAAAATTCTTTGAAGTTCTTTTTTTTTTTTTTTTTCAAAAAAAAAAAAAAAAAAAAAAAAAAAAAAAAAAAAAAAAAAAAAAAAAAAAAACTGAAACAAGAATGGAGGTCGTTGGTGCAATTGCATCGGCAATCGTAGAGTACATTGTTGGACCAGTTGGACAGTGGCTATGTTATTCATGCCGCTATGGCAGCAACATGGAGGATCTGAAGAATCAGGTTAAGTGTTTGCAGGATGCTAAAAATAAGGTGCAACACTCCATTTGTGCTGCTATAAGAAATGGTGAGGAAATTGAAGATGATGTCAACACGTGGTTGACGAAGGCGAGTGCGATTATAGAATTGGCCACCACGAAAATTCATGAAGGCGAAGAAGAAGAAGTAGAGACGAGGAGGTCTAATATTGCGGCATGCCTGAACTTGAGGCAACGACATCAGTTAAGCCAAGAAGCAAAGAATATAGTGGAAAATATTGCTGAACTTCTTAAGAATCGAGACTTCAACAGAGTTTCTTATCGTCCTGCTTTAGAAGCTGGAACGTCGGTGACTACAAGATACATGGATTACGTGAACTTGCAGTCGAGAATGTCAGTTGCAAAGGGAATTATGGAGGCATTGGAAGATGCTAATATCAACAAGATTGGTGTATGGGGGATGGCTGGAGTTGGAAAAAGTACATTGATGAGAGAAATTGCCAGGAAAGTCAATGAAGAAAAGTTATTCGATGAGGTGGCTATGGCAATCGTGTCGGAGAGTCCAGATTTAAGGCGAATTCAAGGAGAGATTGCTGACATGCTCGGTCTAAAGTTTGATCAAGAGACTGAAAAAGGGAGAGCAAGTCATCTACGAAGCAGGCTATCGAAAGACAAGAAGATACTTGTTATCCTGGATGATATATGGAAACAACTTGATTTGGTGGAAATAGGAATTATTCCTTCTGAAAGATGCAAAATAGTACTGACATCTAGAAATCGAGATGTATTAACTTGCAGAATGGGCACCCAAAAAGATTTTGCAGTTCAGACTTTATTGAAAGAAGAAGCATGGGACTTGTTTGAGAAGATGGCGGGTGAGTCTGTCAAAGATCCTAGCGTAAGAGGCATAGCAACTGAGGTAGCTAAAGAGTGTGCAGGTCTTCCTATTGCACTCGTAACAGTTTCAAAGGCATTAAAAAATAAGAGTTTAGGTGAATGGAAGGATGCCCTGCGCCAGCTAAGAAGACTGGCTCCCAGACACGTCACAGAAATGCTAAAAACAGTATATTCTCCTATAGAGTTGAGTTATAAGAATCTTGAGTCTCAGCAGCTTAAATCCCTCCTTTTGCTCTGTTCTCAACTGCGTGCCTTTGTTTTCTATCGTGACTTGTTGAAGTATTGTTGTGGTTATGGCTTTTTTCATGATGGCATTGATACATTGGAAGAAGCAAGAAACATGCTAGATTCACTACTTGGTAAACTAAGAGACTCTTGTCTGCTGCTAGAGAATTTCATTCATGGAATATTTCGAATGCATGATATTGTTCGTGATGTCGCTACAATAATTGCATCAGAGGATCATAATATGTTTGTCATCAGAGACGATGGTGGGCTAAAAACATGGCCAGATGTAGATTCACTCAAAAGATGTGAAGCTCTCTCTATTCTTGGTGGAGATATCCATCAACTTCCCAATGAAATGGAATGTCCCGAATTAAGATTCTTTCATGTTCATTTAGAAGATCGTTCTTTGCAGATACCGGACACTTTTTTTCAAGGGATGGACAAGCTCGAAGTTTTAGATTTGACAAAAATGCAACTTTCATCACTTCCTTCGTCTCTTCTTCTCCTTGGAAATCTACAAACATTGTGCTTGGATCAATGTGTTTTGGGAGACATGTCTGGGATTGGAGAACTCAAGAATTTAGTAATTCTTAGTTTTCTTCATTCTAACATTTCAAAACTGCCAAGAGAAATAGAGTCATTGGTTCGCTTGCGGTTGTTAGATTTGAGCAATTGTTCCAAACTCGAAATGATTCCTCCAAATGTCATATCAAGTTTGGTCAAATTAGAAGAGTTGTATTTGGGAAACAGCTTTGTTCAATGGGATGATGAAGGTCTCAATGATGAAAGAAAAAATGCCAGCCTTGCTGAGTTCAAGCATTTGTCAAATTTGACGAGTTTAGAGATACAAATTCCAGATGTCAACAATCTACCGAAAGATTTAATGTTCGAAAAGTTAGAGAGATACACAATATGCATAGGAGATGTCTGGGATTGGATTGATAGTACTAGACAAACCTCGAGAACACTAAAACTGAAGTTCAACCCATGCTTTCAACTGCAGTCTTGGGTCAAATTGCTATGGAAGGGAGCGGAAGATCTTCATTTAGACGAGTTAAACGGTGTTGAGAGTGTCATACCCGAAATGGATAGAGAAGGACTTCAGCAACTTAAGCATCTTCATATCCAAAATAGTGCTGAGCTCAAGTATATCCTTAACTTGAGAACACCGGTTATTGCGTTTCCTACCTTGGAGACGTTCGCTCTCGAGAATATGATTAGTTTAGAAGAAATATGTCACGGCAAACTTCGCTTAACATCCTTTAAAAACTTGAGAGTTTTAAAAGTGATAAGCTGTGATAAATTAAGATATGTCTTCTCATCATCCATTGCCAGGGGCCTTCCATTACTTGAAGAATTGGAGATAAAAAGTTGCAACAACATGGGTGCAATAGTCGTGAAAGAAGAAGAACGGGGAATAGAAGATGGATATATGATCTCGTTTCCTCGACTGGAAACCTTGGTGCTAGAAGACGTTCCAAAGCTTGTGAGCTTCTTGAGCACAAATAATTCATTCATGAGGGATGGTGGAGAAATCAGCCATGATCCTGACATGTCACTTCTACATGATCAGGTACTACATTTGACAGTTCATTTCAAAGTCACAAAATAGTTTACTTAAAAGTTAAATAATATGGGAACTTTTGGAAGGATAATTTTGAAATTATGAAATTTGACATATTTTTCAGTCTTTACCATAAAGCTTCTGTACCCAAAAGAAAATAATGAATAGTTCTGGATGCACTCATTTCAACATTGGAAAAGAAGAGCATACGAATCGAATTATAAGCCAGCATCAGTACTTGAACTGGATCCCCCTCCCCTCCTCAAATAAGCACTCTATAAAGATACGAAAGGCACCCTCCAACTGCACCTCATTATATATATATATATATTGATTTTTTGAGTGGATCATTGTTTCCAAATTAGTGCTATTTTTGTACTATTCCCCTGTTTAATCTTGCATGCGTGTTTTCAAATTCTAAGCATAGAGATCTTTGGGGTCGTTGATTGATACATGACATGACATTAATCCTGCAGGTTGCCTTCCATAATCTCAAAACACTACATCTAGATGGTCTACCCAAAATAAAGCACGTATGGAGTAAAGACTCCCAAATAATTTCCATGTTTCAAAATTTACAAGTAGTAAATGCTTGGAGATGTGAGAGTTTGAAAAGTTTATTCCCAGCCTCCATCGTCAGATATCTCAAGCAATTGAAGGAAATTATGATTGTTGAGTGTGGGGTGGAGGAAATTGTGGCAGTCGAAGGAGGAGGAGATCAAGCAGTAGCAAGGTCGTTGGTTTTTCCTCGAGTAACTTGTCTGCATCTTATACAATTATCAAGACTCAAGTGGTTTTATCAAGGAATGCATATTTCAGAGTGGCCAATGCTGGAAACGTTGTTGGTCATTGGATGTGAGAAAGTTGAGATATTGGCTTCCGGACTTGTGAGCTTTCAAGAAACAGTTCAAGAAAGCCCGCCTGAGATGTGCATTAAACAACCCCTTTTCTTGGTGGATGAGGTACAAGATTAATTTATTTATTTATTTTTTTTTAACAACAGACTATAATACTAAAATGAATTCGTCATCTTGGTCTACAAAAAGATATTATAAAAATAAATTTATAAAACGTAACTTAATCCATGTATTGCGTCAGGTTGTAATAATTAAACATGTTATGTTGTTATAATGGGATGTGGTATTTCTTAACTACATGAATTTTACAGATGTCATTTCGGAGCTTGGAGACATTGCATCTTATCAAAATGGATAAGTTGGAAATTTTATGGCACGATCAAGTCGCTGCGAGTTCCTTTTCCAATACTCGTCTATTAATGGTTATTGGTTGTGAAAATCTTTTGCGCATCTTTCAATCTAATCTGCTTACAACATTCCAAAGTCTAACTTCTCTACATATAATGGATTGTGGTTCTTTGGAAGCTATATTTGAACGACATGATGCTTTAACAGCCTCAGTGCCTACAAGTCTCCCGCAATTGGAGCATCTTACTGATATGACTCTATCTGATTTGCCAAAACTCGAGTGGTTTTTGGAAGGGATGCTGCATGCTTTGGAATTTCCGTCTTTGAAAAAATTGCAAGTTTTGGGATGTCATAAAGCTAACTTTTTTGCTTCAAAATGTTTGGAAACAAGTCATCGGATCAACCAACTTGAGACTTGCATTCAACAGCCAATTTTTGTAGTTGAGGAGGTAACAATCCAATCAACTACTCTTGCAAGAATCCCTGAATGATTTGAGTTTTTTGACCCAATCATTAATTCTACAATATGGAAAAAATGTCAATCTCTACTTAACTTTGGGCTTGACGATCGAACTTAGGACCTCAGTTTTTATAGCATGTAAAATCACGACTTGTCTAAAAAAATTCAAGCGAAGATATATATTTAATTATTTATACATATTTTAACAATAAATCCTAGGAATACTAACTACTCATCTTCTCTTTAATTTGTTTATTAATGTTCTGATTCTTTTATAGGTTACGTTCCCAGACTTGGAGGTTTTGATATTGAACTTCGAACAAAGTACCGTATGGCCTGGAAAGTTTTCAGTATTTCCATCCTTTCTTGCAAGATTACAAAATCTGTTGGAACTGCAAGTATATTATAGTGGATGGGAAGAAATATTCCCGAATGAACTTCTTGATCGAGAGAAATTAGTCCCACGACTAAGAAAACTCGAGCTCCATTGTCTTCCTATGTTAACACATTTGTGGAAAGGAGACGCACATGAGCCATGCCCAATCTTTCATACTCTGGACATTCTTCAAGTGTCACAATGCGCCAAATTGAAAAGCTTAATGCCACATTCGGTATCTCTTCAAAATTTGACAAATCTGAAAATATCGAATTGTCATGGATTGATCAATTTAGTGACATCCTCAACAGCCAAAACTCTGGTGCAACTCAAGGAAATGACTATAAGCGAATGCAAAAGGATTACAGAAATAGTAGCAATGGAGGATGGTGAAGCAAATGTGACGATTACTTTCAACAACTTAACATACTTGGAACTTGATAGCTTGCCAAACCTGACAAACTTTTGCTCTGGAGGTTATTCCTCTGTAATGTTTCCATCTTTGGAGAAAGTAATTATAAGATGTTGCACCGAGATGAAGACTTTCTGTCATGGAGTCTTAAGCACACCAAAACTGAAAGGAGTACAAGCAACAGAAGATGAAGATGATTTGCATTGGGAGCATGACCTTAATACCACCATACATTGGCTTTGGGAGGCAGATTATGATACTCGATTGTTATTTACCCAAAAGGTAAGCGCGCGTATTCATAATTTCCCACACAACTATATCATATACACCATGTAACATCTTATGATCAGTATATTACTATTCTGAACTAATTTGCTAGTAAACACTGTTAAAGCATATAGAAAGCGATGCACACCCAGATAAATTAAAGATAAGGGCAAGCTGAAGCTGCAAGATAAAGATCAGATTTTGCCAAATCAAAATTAATGGTGATAATGAAACTATTATTGTATCTGTAGAAACAATTGCAGCTACTATTAGTATAGAGATCATATGCATATGGCTTTGATCTTAATCAAGAGAAAAAAAAGAATTTTCAATCCAGCTTCTCATTGTTATAAGTTTGTGGTGTAGAAAGATATGCATGCAAATACCCTTTGTTCCTTCAATTCTTTTATGAAAAGCTGGCTAGCATCCTCAGTACTGATACATTAATAATGTCTGATGCTTTTATCATCTGTGAAGCAAGGTTGAGAATTCTGACGAAGAAGAAAATCATCAGCCATAGTATGCAGAAGCTGGAATCATGTCGCTTTCCAACGTAGAGTTTGTGGAACCAATAATCACGTTTCTTTCAATCCTTTGAAGTCAATTGGGCGGCCAGGCCAGAGCTTTCAATATTCCCGTTGTTAGTGAAATAAAACATATATATTTGATTAATGGTACTTGCTTGATCTATTATATTATATGTGGCTTCTATATATGCATGAAAGAATGCCAATAAAATAAAAACAGTTCAACATTGTACGTAATGGTTTGATGCAGTGTACACCTCATGAATTATGTTGTAAACTCTCATATATATGTGCATGACTATTATTTCTCCGTATGTTCATTTCGCTTTTGGACAATAATTTCATTTTGTTGGTAACTTTTAATTGATTTTCTTTTGATGTGGTAACATGCTATATATAGACAATAGAGAATCATATAGCTAGGCAGGTAATTTGGACTCTGGTGATGGAAAATGGTCATGTTTGTTGGTTGGAGAATTCTCCTTAAAAATGGGAATTGATGCTCATTTATCTTGCACGTTAATGCACTTCACTTCTTTTCAAAATGAATGCGCAGCTTGTACATCCTAACATTACTTCTTCTTCTTGTTGTTGCCATAATATTACACTTGTTAAAGGCAGCTTGCATATTCTAATATTATTCTTCTATTTTTTTTATATAGTTTATTAATTTTAGTAATTTCTTATAGTTCCTTTTTCAAACTCTATAATGAATTTTGAAGAGATATATGTGCAAATCTAGGTCCTACAAGATTCCATAATAGTAATGATCCATGTGCAAAAATGAACGCACTATGTACATTGGTGAGTCTCATGACACTTAAGGTTATCTTTAGTTGTTGGAGTGAGCTCAATTCATTCCAAACTAATCATTGATAGGACTAACTAATTTTTCAACTACATATAAAAAATTTAAATTTATCTCAACTTACTTCATACATTCAAACACATATCTCAATTTATTTATATTCAAACATATCTCAATAAAATTTACAAAATATTACTATTCACATATCATCTCAGATTATCCCAACATCTAAACACAACCTTAATTTTTACACTTGGTCACTAGCTCATTTTTCCGCAACTTTTTTGAGTGGTCGTAGGTTCTTTTTCCTATGAGATTCTCGATCCACACTATTTATGGACACCATTTTTGTCATCTTTGATTTAATGGGGGATTACTGTTCTTCTGCCTATCTTTGTAACACTCTGGTCCCAAATGAATCGGAGAGTTACTTTTGTCATTTAAAATCATATCTCACGTACATATATAGATTCCAATTTCTCAATAACACATAGATCTCATTGTTTAAACCAACTACTCCAAAAATAAGTAACTAAGAGCACCACAAAGTCTCAAAATAAATGTCAACCTTCCACAATACCCGGTCAACATAGCAAAACAAAACTACTTAATAAAGTTCTTCAATCACCAAAGTATCATCTTTGTATTTAATCTACTGTGCTCACATAGTCTTACCCATGCTCTCTATTTTTGAACTTCAGTTGAAACAACCAAAACATTTAAAAAAACATATGTTGTGAAGATAAGGAGTGAGTTATCAACAACTCAATAAGTAGAGAATATATACTAGTATGCAAACATAAGTATTTACAAAGTTCAGAATGCAGAACAAAAATTTACTTTCAAAATACAGAATCAAAACATTTGCTTTCAGAATACAGAATCAAAACATGTTATCAAAATATCAGAGCGAAACTTTCAGAAACATTCTTATTCAAAAATAATTTGGCATATCACAATCTGAGACATCATCTTCATATCATATCAGAATATCACATAAAGATAGAGACCATGTTTAACTCCCGTAGCAGGTTATAAACCACCATTATACCCATGGGGAGACTGTATACCACTATTATACTCATGGCAGAGCCTCAACGAGACAGATCAAAATCAGAACAGAATCATATACAAATATAGAATCAGAAAGTCAGGCCAAAAGTTTTTAGATGCCACATCATATCAAAATAAAGTACTGAACAGATTCAGATCATTTCACGTATTCCAAACAGATTCAAAATATGTTCACTTAATCAACACAAAATTTTTTAGATCTGATATTCGCTCTTTCTCACAGTTCAAAAACAAAATGCTAAAATAAGTTCATATCTATATCAGTCATTATAGAAAATACTTCATTCTTATACAAAGTTTTATTATTAATGCAAAACACATGAGTGAGGTTGTTTTCATATTTCTTTTCAAAACATATCATACACGTTTTTCATAAAATTAACCTTGGTTTTTTCTTTTATGCAAAATCTAGTATAAGAACCCTACTTACCTAGACTTTTTATCTTTTCTGAATTTTTCCTTAATAGTGTCATAATCATCACCTATAAAATAGACACGTAACTTACTTAAATCTCCAATTAAACACTTATTTCGATGTTCAAGATTTAAATACTAAAATAACATATTTTCCTAAAAATCTAAACTTTTCGTAACCCTCAAATATCATCACTCTCCAAATTAATCAACATCCATTAAATATCTTCAACAAATATAATAAAAAATCTAAATTATTTTCCACCTTCAAACACCTAATTTCTCTTGTATCAATCATATGGTAAAATATAAATCCTATGATCAACACTTATTGACAGGGGTAATTATATAATTTCTACAGATTAAGATCATGCAAGTTTAAATTGTAAAAACATATCAAAGGCATTACAAGAAGGGCATGCAACGTATCTATGGTTGCGTTTTCCTAAAAAGTGGCAGTGCTAGGCTAGCGTCTAGTGGTTCCTAGTGGCTGGGTTGAGAGGTTCAAGGATGGTGAGTCCTTCACTATGGTGTTGTGTAACGCCCCAGTCTCAGAGGTCGGAGAGTTAATACCTTTCACTTAAAATCATATCTCACAATATAGATGTAAACTCCAATTTCTCAATTACACATATATCTCATTGTTTTAAACTGACTACCTCAATATCATTAAAATAAGGCACCACCAAGCCTTAAAATAAACGTCAACCTTTCAGAATATCAAATCGAGAGAACAAAACAAAACTACTGTGATACCCCGTATTTTAGTGTATTTTAATTAAATGATTATTTTAATTATTTTAAATATTGGTTCTCTTATTTTAAATTTATCAAATTTCTCGTTGGATTTATTTTATGATTTTTAAGTTGTGAAATTTATTATGATGTACATTTAAATTGCTCTTTATTTTAAATTAGTTCAATGTTGGACTTTAAAATTATTGTATTGTTGGATTTTTATTATTATTTTATTTTAACTAGTCTCTGCATTTAAGTTATTTTATTCAACTTACTGTTTTAAAATTTTTTTCGTTGGATCAATTTTGTGACTAAGTTGTGAGGATTGAACCTTATTTCTTTCCCTCGCTTTTTCTTTTTCCCTTTTTCCTTTTCCCTCTTTTTCTTTTTCTTTTCCTTCTTCTCTTTCTTTTTCACCTTCTTTTTCCTCTGCTTCTCTCCTCCAGCGCGACACCCCATCCCCTCTCCCCCGTTCATTTTTTTTGTCAGCCCACAGCACCGCTGTGCGTCGTCCGTGAGCCACACCACCCCTCCCATTTTCTTCCCCTCCAACCGGCGACTTTCCCCTTTCATTTTCAGCTCCTCCCGTTAGCCTCCACTCACGGCCTCAAGCCGAGCGGATTTTGTGCTCCAACGCCCTCGTGCTGCCACCATTGGCCACCATCTTTTCACCACAGCACCGACGACCTCCCAACTACCTAACTGACCCATTCTCAGCCTAGATCCGCCACCGTTGAAGCCCCTTCATCCCCATTTCCTATTTGGGTGTTTTGGCCTTCAACACCGCCCATGCCACCACCCTCTACCAACCACCATTACCAGTAGTTTCACCAACACCCCTAAGCCCTTCCCTAGCCATCCCAAGCCTTCGTTTGTCCCTGTTCAAAAGTTGAGTTTTTTATATCGACAACGCTTGTCCATTTTTTGCACCGTTGCATTGTTGTGCCACCACTTCTAGCACCTATTTGATCTTTCAAAAATTATAATTTAACACTGTAAGTAATTTTTCAAAGAATTTCTTGAGATTTAAATATATTTTTGTACTGACAAATCTTTTGTAGTTTGGTTGGCTGTTTCGGGTTTAAATAATTGGTGTTTTGAGTTTGACGTTGGTTATAGCGGATATTGATGAATTTAGAAAGTGATGATATTTAGAGTTAAGAGAATTTTAAGTATTGAGGAATTAAAATAGGTACTTCAGGTGTAAATATAATATATTTGTTCATTGGAGATTTATTTAAATTACGTAAATTTTCTATAGGTGATGATTGATATGCGTTTGGCACTTTGTGAGGAAATTCAGAGAAGCTAAGAAGTACAGATAAGTGAGGTTCTTATACTAGACTTTGTAGAGAAGTAAAATGGAGTGAGGTCAATTTTGAAAATGTGCATGTTGTGTTATGAAAAGAAATGTTAAATTATCTCAGTTATTTGTTTTGCATTGCTCATGAGATTCTGTATAAGAATAAAATATTTTCTGACATGACTGGTGTAGACATGAGCATATTTTTGGCATTCTGTTATTGAACTCAGAAAAATATGAGCGAATATGAAAATTGATAATTTTTACATGTGACGTGAAAATATTCTGAATCTGTTTTGAAAAATGTGAAATGATATGAATCTGTTCAATACTCTGTTTTGGAATAATTTGGCATCTGAAAAACCTTTGGCATGACTTTATGATTCTGTTCTGACTCTGACTCTAATTCTGATATGATTCTAATTCTGTTTTACTCTTATATCTGACCCCGTCACTAGATACAATAGTGACCTCTAGCCCTGTCACGGGATACAATAGTGACCTCTGGCCTTGTCATGGGAGACAATAGTGACCTCTGCCCTACTACCGGATATAATAGTGGTTTTCTGTTCTGAGTGCAGTTGCTTTGATATTCATGGTGATTTATGTTCTGCTTGGTTTTCTGCAGAATGCACAACCTACCACGGGGGTTAAATATGAAATTATGTTCTGATATGATGTTTCAGTAATGCTATGTCAAGGAAATTTTGAATAAGAATGTTTTCTTAAAGTTCCGCTCTTATATTTTTGGTAACATATGAAAATAAGTTTTCTGATTCTGCATTCTGAGAGAAAATATTTGTTCAGCATTTCAAAGTCTGATAAATGCTCATGTTTACATACTAGTATATGTTCTCTGCTTACTGAGATGTTGATAACTCACTCCCTTATTTCCAATATTTTCATATGATTTTAGATATTTTAGCTGAGGATCAAGACTATGAAGCAATGGGTGAGACGACTTAAGAATAGTGGATTAAGAATATAAAGTTTCTATGAGTATTGGCGATTTTTGTTAAGAAATTTCATTGTGTTCTAATGACGTGGCATTTTGAAGAATTGATTATATTGAGGAAATTAGTTTGAATCAAAATTTCTTTATAATATTGTGAATTTAAAGTCTATAATTATATTGTTGGAATGTGAGTTTAAGTGACATGTAGAGAAGTTAATATTTTTTGGGTTACTGTATCGAGTTTGTGGTTAATTAAATTTGAAGTGTTTACATTTGATTTGGAACTTTTGGAAGTAAATCAGCAATGTTGGAGTTGATTATCAGGTAACATGAGTTAACTCTCCGGACTCTCGGGAACGGAGCATTACAACTTCTAAATAAACTCTCCAATAATCAAAATACCTTCTTTGTACTTAATCTGCTATGCTCATATAGTGTTACCCATGCTTTCTATTCTTGATCCTCAACTGAAACATCCAAAACATCTTAAAATATTGTGGAGATAAGGGATGAGTTATCAATAACTTAGTAAGCAAAGAACATATTCTAGTATGTAAACATGAGCTTTGTCAGAGAGTTCAGTGTGCGGAAACAAAACATTTCATTTTCATAATGCATATCCCAAAAATATGTTATCAAAACATCATAATGACATTTCAAACTATTCATATTTAAAGACCATTTGGCATAACATAATTGAACATCTTTATCTAATCATATAATTTCATTTCATATCGTATCATATCATATTATATACCATGTTTAATCCCCATGGTAGGTTTGTGCTATCTCAGGTGGCCAAACTAAACAGTACCATACTGTGAAACTTTTCCTTATTCATTATCGGAGTCCCGAGTGTGCACACAGGAAAGAACACCAGAAAAACCACTTTGTTTCCAAAGTGGGTGCACTCAAATCATATCAGAACTAGAATCAGAATCAGAATTAAAATAGAAACAGAAAGTCATGCCAAAGGTTTTTTAGATGCATATCATATCAAACAAAGTACTGAACATATTCATATCATTTTCGTCTGACCAAAACCAGATTCAAAACATTTTCTTATAACATGTACAAAAATTTTCGGACTTCATATTCACTCTTTTGTACATTTCAGAAACATGTCAAATATTGCTCATGTCTACACTATTCATGTCAAAAAATATTTTTCTCTTTCATATAGATTTCATGAGTGAATGCAAAACACATAACCGAGGTTGTTTCACATTTTCTTTTAAAACATAACACGCATATTTTACAAACCAACCTCAGTTCACTTTTATTTTTATGCAAATTTAGCACAAGAACCCCGCTTACTTGACTCTTCAATTTTTTTCTAAAAATCTTCTCAACAGTGTCAAGCAAAATTGATCATCACCTAAACATAATTAATACAAACTAGTAACCCAAATAAATTGACACATCTAAAATAAACGACACAATTAAACGTCTCCATGAAACTAATTTCCATAGTTCCAATTCTTCTAACCCAATTACTACTAAACGATAAAGTGACTTTCTGAACATTGCCTATTTAAGGCATTCACACTTAAATTCTACAAAATATTATAATGGTGTTCTGCCATAATTAAAATTAATCCAACTTAAAATTATAACCCATCAGAAAAATCAGCTGACTTAAGATATATATAAATAATATAAAACCAAGCCCAACTTAAAAATATATGCCCCAACTTAATAATCTATTACCATAAAACCCCACTCAAACAAAAGTCCAATATTACATCTAGCCTAAAACCAAAAGCCCATGTGAACAGCCTAGTAAAAGAAATCATCTAAGTGAGCAAGATAATTAAAACTTCAAAGCTTACCCTTTCTAAAAATAAGTTTTATAAGCCCCTTTTTATTTGAGAGCAACACAAGCGAGAGAGAAACAAGATAAAAAGTGCTGGCAGTAGAGGTTACCGAGAAAGGAATGACGTCGTGCCTAGGGATAGTGGCTTGAGCCAAAAATCACGATGGCGCACTCCACTTCCCACGTGCATGGTGGAGAAACTCTAGAGAGAGAGAGAGAGGGGGAAGAGAGAGGGAGAGTTGTTTGTTACTATTAACCTAGAGAGAGAGAAAGGGTGGAACCGAGAGGGTGAGTCCTGGCAAAGTGGTGGAGCTCCCGTTGTTGGCAACTGGGGTGCAGTGGCTGGCTTTAGGCTGACGGTGGAGAGCCTCTGTCACGAATCTCCAATACTAGTGTGACGAGGAAGGCTAACTAGTTCACCAAGCTTCTCTTCCATGTTGGTTAGTTCTCAAACGTGGTCGTGGAAGGAGAGAGGTTCACGGTCATTGGTGTTGGATGTCAACTGGGCGGTGTCCAACGGTGGAGGCTTGCTTTCTGACTAGTAGCGATGACCAAGCATGGATTTCTATTGGAGCACCAACTTGCTATGTTTTTGTTGAAAAAAATAAGGCATGTCGTTGGCATTGATGCTTGGAGGAACTGGGTAGTGTCGGTTGTTCGTGGAGGCAGAGGCTTACGATTTGATTATTCTATCGTCAAGAATGGGCTGCAGCATTGGGGTTTTCTCACTTTGCAGCAGCTTGCTGTTGTTCAGTGCGACAAGGGCGGAAGGAAGTCCAAGAGGGTGTGACGTCATGAGATGTGGGGGCTTCTAATTTGGCCATGATGGGAAGCTTCATGGTGGGTGGCTTTCTTTTCTCTCGGCTTGTTTAGGGGCCATAGTAGAGGAGTATGGTTAAAAGGACGTGGGGCTGGTGGCTAGTTGCTGTGTGTTTGGGTGGCTGCAATTTATGAGAGGGAGTGAAGGTGGTGCTGCTTCAACATAGTGCACTTCGGTGGAAGGCAGTGAGTGGCGCACGGTGGGGCTTTGGGCTTTGATGATGGTGGTTGGCAGCAACTCGTGAAGCTTGACCGAATTTGTTTTGGCTGTTAGGGGGTGGTTTCTATTTCTACTTCAAGTAAAGGTGGTAGTGGTTTCTGTTTAAGTACTTAAGGCAACGCCTGAAAAAGGAGTGGCCTACTGTGTTTGGGGCTCAAACTGTGCTGGTTTTTGTTGCTCACACGTTGAGGGGATTTCCAAGGACTTATTTTGATGTGCGCTAGTGTGTGCAGCCGCAATGCATCACGGTGGTGGGGCTGATCCTGCTCGCTGCCGCGGGAAGAAAAGGCGGCCTTTAGTTGTACCTGTCTCCTTAGTCTGCGGGGAGGTAGGCTATTTGGGCAGTTTGGAACTAGACCCGCTCTTGCTCATTGGCGTTGTGCATTTAATCCCTGATTGGAAGATAAAAATGCCATCATAATTTTATCCTTAGCTTTGTAGGAGTTAGACTTCGCAAACCCTGGCCCTCTGGTCTGTGACGCGATTTGTCTACCGCTTTTGCGAGATTGTTGATCCTCACATTCCTTCGTGCAGTATTCAGACGGTCAAAGGACGCGACCTGCTCTTCGTCGGGGAGAGGTTGGAATACATCACACCAAACCGCCTCTTTGTCCCCCAATGAGGTAATTTGGACAGCGATGTGGCTAGCTCGCTCCTTCGCCACAATAGGAGTCGGAGTAAGAATTTGAGCAGCCTCGGAGTTAGACCCATCTCCCTCGTGGGAGGGACAATGTAGACTTTGGCTCAACCCGTCCCTTTGTTCCCAGCAGAAGGTAGGTTGTTCGGACAGTCTGCTACTGGACTCACTCCCACATGTTGAATCTACAGGGAAGGGTGAGTTTTAGTCAGGCTGGCGCTAATCTCACACTTCGCCGTAGTGGAGGTCGAGGTAAGTTATTCGAGTAGCCGTGGGGCTGGTCCCACTCTCTGCTACAAGGAGACAAGGCGGCCTTTGGCTCGACACGTCTCCTTGGTCCACTAGAAGGTAGGTTATTTAGACAGTTGCTACTAGACCCGCACCCACCTATTGACGGTTATAAGGAAGGTAAGTTTTTGTCTTTGAGTAGTTGAAGACTACCTACACTCCATCAAGGAAGGGTCGGGATGCCTCAAGCCAAACAGCCCCTTTGCCCCCCGAGGAGGTAATTCGAACAGCAATGTGGCTGGTCCGCTCCTTCTCCTCGATGGGAGTCGGGGTAATTATTTGGGCAGCCATGGGGCTGGACTTGCTCTTTTTCGTAAGAGGTAGGTTGTTCAGCCAGTCTATTACTAGACCCGCTCCTGCCCGTTGACATCGTAGGGAATGGTAAGTTTGGGTCAGGCTGGTACTAATCCCACACTTCGTCGTAGTGGAAGTCGAGGTAAGTTATTCGAGTAGTCGTGGAGCTGGTCCCGCTCTCTGTCATGGGGAGACAAGGTAGCCTTTGGCTCAACCTGTCTTCTTGGTCCGTAGGAAGGTAGGTTGTTCAGGCAGTCTGTTACTGGACCCACTCCCGCCTGTTGACGCTTACAAAAAAGGTAAGTCTTTTCCTTCGGGTAGGTGAGGACTGACTCACACTCCACCGTAGGAGGGATAAATCAGTCTTAGGCATTACACTCATCCATTTGGTACCTCACGGGGAGATAATTTGGACAGCAAAGTGGTTGGTCCGCTCCTTCACCACAATGGGGGTCGGGGTAAGTTTGGGTCAGGCTGGTGCTGATCCCACACTTTGTCGTGGCAGAGGTTGGGGTAAGATTCTTGGCCAGCCTCAGGGATGGACTCACTCTCTGTCGAGGAGGGATAATGTGGTCTTTGGCTCACCCCGCCCTTTTGGCCCCGCAGGAGGTACGTTGTTCGGACAGTCTGTAACTAGAACTGACCCTGCCTATTGACGCTCACAATGAAGGTAAGTTTTTACCTTTGGGTGCCTGAGGGCCGACCCGCACTCCTCCACGAGAGGGATAGAGCAGCCTTAAGCATTACACTCATCCCTTTTACCTTGCGGGGAGGTAAATTGTTGATGGAGATTTTGTTGATAGAGATTACGTTGATGGATATTTCGTTGATGGAGATTACGTTAATGGAGACTTTGTTATGTCCCTAAAATTTAACATTGAAATACAACACTTCTTTCATTAGGATCTGTAGCATATGCACGAAAACATGAATTTACAATAATTGAGTTAGTTTAGCAATAAGATTTTCGTAGATGTTCAGCATTCCAAGGGTGCGGCAGCTCGTTTTCTTGGGAGTCTCGGAGCTAGTAGGAGCCTAAGCGGTTGGTAGCGATGGCCACGTAGGGGCCTTCCCAACAGGGGACCAGCTTTCCCTCGTCTCACGTTGTTGTTCCTATCTCTTTGAGTACAAGATCTCCAACCTTGAATACTCTCGGGTGCACCTGTTTATTGAAGCATCGCTCGACCCTCCTTTTGTTAGTGGTTATTCTTATCTCTGCCTCCAGTCTGACCTCTTCCAACAAATCAAGTTGTTCCTCTAGTCGTCAACCATTGGATTCTTACTCGAAGTACTAAACTCTGTAGGTGGGGATCCCAATCTCTACTGGCGGCATCACCTCATGGTTGTAAGTGAGGGTGAAGGGAATTTCCCCTGTCAGTGTCTTCACTGTATTTTTTTTCTTTACTTTTTCCTCAATATTTGCAAAAGGGTTTTTCTACTTGTCATCCAAATTCTCATCATCTCATAATGTGGCATTAGATGATTGGAGATTATTTATTATATTTTATTTGTGAGCCTATCATCTAATGTCACATCATGAGATAATGAGAGGATGATAAGAAAATAGATAATGAATAGATTTTTTCTTAACAAACATAGACAAGGACAAGAGCAGGGGCCTTTCATACCTTCTCTTTTCCTCCTTTCAAACACACAAGGATTATATTTTGAATTCTCAATCTACTCACTAAATTAGAATTTTTATTTCTTTTACAATATAACCTCCGCATTACACATTTCAAGGTATGGTACCCTTAAAAAATATATCACTCTAAGGATGTTTGTATGGTGGTTAGGGCTGATAAAAAAAACTTGGTAACTCTAACTTCATTCTAATCAAAATTGGAAAAATCAGAATCGAAGTCGAAGTTGGAACTTTGGCCCTCCAAAATTGACGTAGTCAAATGTGTGATGCCCCCAAATTCTGTTTGGGATCGGATGGACTCTAAAGTATCGAGATATGCAACACAAAGTTACATGCCCTGTTTTATGATAATTAAAGATGCAATGCATCTAACATGCATCTAGTAATCTGCAAAATTCGCAATGGATAATTTTTTTTTCTTAAGCAATACTATGCACCAAATGAGATATATCCCTAAAACATTGAACCATAATTCATAAACTAAAAGTGATAGACATTCAAGATTATGGCATAAGTCTAAAAGGTCTGTAAACACAAGAGTATGGGAGACAGCGATCCTTAAATGCAAGCGTAAGATAAAGTATCTACTGGGCTAATCCATTGAGTAGCTTACACAACTCAATTAGGGATGCCATAATACTATCGATAAATCGAAGCATGGACACTATGAGCTCTGAGTTGTGCCTTCATCGCCAAATAGACTATCTCTAATCGGTCAACCTCTAGTTCGTCTCCTGGTCTTGACGCATGGTTCCCCTTGAGCCGTACATCCCTAACGATATCGCATCACATCATAGGTATCTATACCTGTTATAAAAAAATGTAATATGCGTATCTCGTGTTAGGTATCTGCACCCACACAAGTACGTGTAACAAGAAATTGAAAGTGTGGGAGGCACCATCGGCGATAGTGCCTAACTTCACTCCGATGACCAATTAATGAGGCCTCAATTGAAACCTATTAAAGGTACTTGACACCGGACAGAATAAGGATATGATTATCCTAACGGCTAGTTAATCAACAAAACTAGGGATTGAGATTGAGAAAATATGCAAGACACTGAAATAGAGAAAAAACTCTAAAATATATTCACTAATGATAAAATTCAAAATTAATAAATAAAGCCCACAAGCCAGTCTAAATAGCTATAAAATTTGAAATTATAAAGATTTTTTCAAAAAGGGAAAAGTCATATTATTGCATGAAAATTAACTAAGTAAACAAGAATCCTGCCAAAATTTGGGCAAAATTGAAATTATAATCACTTCCAAAACCTAAAACGAGATATTTCCTAAGAATACAAAAGAAACATAAATATAAGATTTGGAAAAAAAAATAATTGATATTGCCCTAATCCAAGGAAGATTAAGCTTTTCTTGTCATATTTGCACAGATTCACCTTCTTAAGATAGTTCACTGTAATCAACATAAAATCAAGACATGGATACCCCATATCATTATGGGTGCGCATCATTTGTACCAAGTTGGAAACAACTCGTCCTCGAATTTTTGCCTTTGTTTTTTGGATGTCCAACTAAACTCATCTTTCTTTCTTTATTTGTAGTCCTGTCTCAAAGATCAAGGCAAAATTAAAATTGATTTGACCAGCTCGAAATAAAATAATATTGAACATCTCATACTCCAAAATTAAGTCTTTTTCCAACATCTAAAATTCAAAAACAATATTTTTTATATGAGAATTTGAGAAAAATTCCTCAAGTCCAAGAAAATCAACATAATTATTTGTATCAAAAGTTGTTTCATCTTCAAACTTCAAAACTTCATCCCCATTTTCTTTTTCAAAATTTTTTATGTTCTAAAAAAATAGTTACCTCCTCAACTTGATCATCTTCGTTGGGATAGATATAGTAGAAAGGTGGAGAGTTCCACTCTATGGAAGAATGTTCCTGGTCTTTGTGTTGTTCCTCCCAAACATTGTACTCTTGAAATGAAATAAAGCACGATTATGATACAAGATTTCAAAATTGGAGTCAGAATCATGATCATACATCTGACCCTCCATGTTTTGTGCCTCTAGATGTTGGGTTAATTCTAATATCTGCTTCTACAAATTTGCAATCATCACGTCTAGTAAGTTATGATCAAAGTGACGGGCTTCCTCAATCAGAACCTACCCACTCCAACCATGACTTATACCACCAACCATGAAAGTTGATGATAAATCATCCCAGGAACACACTAAAGCTCTGATGTCAAGTGACGCCAGACAAAATAATGATGATTATCTTAACGGCTAGTTAATTAACAAAAATAGGGATTGAGATTGAAAAAAGTTGCAAAACACTAAAACAGAGAAAAACTTTGAAATATATTCACTAATGATAAAATTTGAAATTAATAAATAAAGCCCACAAGCCAAGCTAAATAGCTGCAAAATTCGAAATTATGGAGATTTTTCCAAAAAGGAAAAATCCATATTATTGCATGAAAATTAACTACATAAGTAAACAAAAATCCTACTGAACATTTGGGTAAAATTGAAATCATAATCACTTCCAAAACTTAAAACGAAATATTTTCTAAGAAGACAAAAGTGAACGTAAATAGAAGATTTGGGAAAAAAAAAACGGATATTGCCCCAATCTAAGGAAGATTAAGCTTTTCTTGTCATATTTGCACAAATTCACCTTTTTTAAGGTAGTTCAGTGTAATCAACGTAAAATTTGGACATGGATACCTCTTATTGGTTTGGGTGTGCATCAGTACTTTGTCAACCTAGGAAACTTTACACTAATTTAGACACTCCAACGTAAACAAAGGAGTTCCACTTAGGGTTGTGATAAATATAAACAGACTTGACTTGACGTGAAAAAATGATTTTCAAGACACTCTATACTTGAGACATGACGTGACATGACATGAAATGAAAGAACAGATGAACTGACGTAACGTAACGTGACATAAACGTGAGATGAGTGACATGGCATAACATAGAACATACGAACATTTCATGACATAACATAGCATGTAACAGATGACATTTTGTAACATGAAATAGCATCTAACATATGAACATTTTGTGACATGGCATAATTTGTAACAAATAAAAATTTTGTAACATAATAAAATGTATAACAGATAAACATTTCGTGACATGATAAAATGTGTAATATATAAACAGTTCATGATATGATTAAATGCATCACGGACATACATGTTGTGTAACACTTGGGCCCAGGGCCCAAGTCCAAATGAAGTCCAACCCGGAAGGCCCAAGCATAAACAACGTTGTTTCGGTGAGTCTCTTTCTTCCCATTTTGATTTCTATCTTCCTCGACGGTTTTCTTTTCCTATTTTCTACATCCCGAAAACTTCTCTATTTTCTATTTTCTTCAGTTTATTTTCTTCTCACATCAAGTTTTTCCCTCTCAACAAGATCGTACTACTCTCAAACTCCCCCTCTACGATTTTTTTTTTTCCTTCTTCATCATTGTTAGGGCTACTGAGTTTGTGGCCTCCCAAATACCTTTTTGTTGCCATCGACTGGTTCCACACGGGGAGCCTCTCTTTCTTCCCCTCTCAATTCTTTTGTTCTCCTTTTCTTACCTCTCTGACATTTTCATGAATTTTCCTTGGGCGTATGTATAGTCTACTGTGGCCATTGAGCCTCGCATAGGAAGTGATAACATTGGTAAAAATCCATTTTCCCACCATCCAACTTCAGTCTCCTTATTATTTTTTTTTTCCTCTATTTATTTTTTCACACACACACCCTCTCTGTTTTGGTTTGTCGTGCATACACTCAGACCCCTCAATCCCTCATTACGTAGATAACTATCTCTTTCACTAGATTTCAGTGAGTTTTGGGCTTATAATTCAGTGGGTTGCTTTGAATCGGGGTTGTGCGAAGCCGATTGAGACTCTATTAGGTAATGCCCTTTGAAACATTTGATAGTGATGTTCATTAATTGCAAGTGTAAATCACAAGTAACACTACGACGTTGTGTCACAGGGCATTAACATAATCTTTAGGCAACGTCCACTCGCTTTCGTTTTCATCGTACTAAACTAGTGAATTTAGGTAAGTTAATCTATAGCAATAATATATTTTTTATATATATACACACTTGATATTATGATCTGTATTTTAGTTTTTATGTGAAGACTTTTATGTTTAGTTGTGTAGTGAGTGTGATATTTTTGGAATCACTTGGTTGGATTGAAATGTGGATAATATGAAATTGATGTGGTGGATGTGGGTATTTATAATTACATAGCTGGTTGGGAATAGCGGTGGCCAAGGGTGGAGTGGTGTTTTTGGTGTTGGTTGTCTTTGATTAAATGCATGTTGGTAAGAGATAATTAGTTGTATGAGTTGTGTTTGGTTGCTGCGTAGAGATTTTAGTGGCTGTGTTGGCGTTTAAATGCTAATGGTTTGAGGAGGGGATTGTTCGGGTTCAATTTTATGATAGACATTGAGTTAAAAAATGGGTTGTTTTTGGATTATTACTCAATAAATAGTAGCTTACTGAATTGGTTTATTAAATGTTGGGTATATGTTTTTTTTAGGTGGTATTACTGCTAGAGTTCCAACTCAAGGCGTAGATAATACACGGTTAGGTAAGCAGGGTTCCTATACTAGATTTGCACAAAAGAATTATCTTTGAAAAGAAATCTGAAAAACGATCTCAAATGTTTGTTCTGCATATGCATAAATCCTATATAAGAAAATGTATTTTTTTATAACTGGTGTAGACATGAGTTAATTTTAACATTTTATTTCTGAACTCTGAAAAAGAGCAAATATAATATCCCAAAAGTTTTGCTTTGATTAAATGAAAAAGTTTTGTGTCTATTATTCTTGGATATCAGAAATGTTCAAAAAGTGTTCAGTATTCAGTTTTGATACGATCTGAAAATCTTGGCATGAACTTCTGATTTTGTATCTGAATATGATCTGGTTCCGATGATGCTCTGTTATGTTTCCGTTAAGGCCCAGCCACGGGTATAATTGTGGTTTATAACCCTACCACGGGGGTGAAACATGGTATACAGCACAGTCACGGGTATAATGGTGGTTTATAACCCTATCACGAGGATCAAACATGGTATTTGTCCTGATGTAATACTCTGATATGCTACCAAGATGAGGTTTCAGTCTGTAAAATGCCAAGGGATATTTTTGAAATAAGAAAGTTTTCATGAAAGTTTCGCTCTGACTTTTTGATAATGTGTTTCAGCTTATGCATTCTGAAAGTAAATGTAGTTTCTGTTTCTAAAAGTAAATATTTTGTTATGCATACCGAACTTTGTAAATGCCCTTGTCTATATACTAATATATGTTTTTTGCTTACTGAGTTGTTGATAACTCACTCCTTAATTTTCATAATAGTTTTCAGATGACATTGATGGTTCAGCTGAGGATCAGTATTAGAGTTTGTGGGCAAGATTAGCTATGGATAGTTATTGGGTA
Source organism: Juglans microcarpa x Juglans regia (assembly GCF_004785595.1). Taxonomy (NCBI): domain Eukaryota; kingdom Viridiplantae; phylum Streptophyta; class Magnoliopsida; order Fagales; family Juglandaceae; genus Juglans; species Juglans microcarpa x Juglans regia. Next base: position 17,257,182 of record NC_054599.1, on the reverse strand, counting down.
CCTCGTGGTACTAGTGCTGTTGGTGGATTTATTTATTTAGTAGGTTGATTTCAATATATTTAGACGGTTTATGGAGACTTATGTCAATTCTATTTTATTCTATTTTGTTAATTGAGACATAAAAAGAAGTTGATATTTTTATTTTGGTCGTTGTATTGAGGATATGATATGTAAGTATGTGTGGTTTATTAAATTTGAAGTGTTTACGTTTGATTAGGAGTTTTGGAAGTATATATTTTTGGATTTTGAAATATATTAGCATTGTTGGAGTTGATTATTAGGTGTCAGGAGTTAACTCCCTAGACCTCCGAGGTCGGGGCATTACATGTTGTGACATGGAATAGCATGACATATATAAGAACATGAACAACTGTTCTCTTATGAATACACATACACAATATCCTGACAGTAAGTTAGAAGCTAACTTATAGTGAACGTAGCGTGACGAATTAAACTCATAAATTATATGAAATTGTAAGAAGAGATTTCTAAACGCAAGAAACTCCTCACTAACATTTTAGAAACATAAAAATACTTATTTAGAGTAAAACGACCATTTTACCCCTCTACATGTGGAAAAATAACCATTTTACCCCTAACTTAAGGATTTCACATACAAACTTCAAAACTTACCAAAATTTATATTCATCATGTAGATTTTCTCCTAAATCTAAATATCTAATTAGAAAAATTTGAAACACATCACAATTAGGACAAACATGCATAAGCCGAAACATGCATAGGCCAAAACCCTAAATTTTGTTGTAATTCTATCCAACCTCATTTCTCATGCTTAAACTGAAATATGTAACACAAAAAAAAAATCATATCCTATGCTCAAATAACATACTAGAACAACCAATAAAACTCACATCACAAAAACCACAAATTTCTTCAATACAAAACTTCAAGTTTTTAACCTTAAGCACAACCATTGATGTTCAAAGTTTTATCTCTTTTCAAACAACTCCAAGAATTCCAGAAGTTCAATAACATAGTCTCAATGCATTCATAACACATTCCTAAGAGCTATCATGCTTTGAATCATCAAGCCAAAACCACAAAATCTAACTTCAAACATTTGGCTTTCACACTTTCACCAAAATCAAAAACTATGTGGTATGGTTTTGATCGAACCATTAGATCTGAAACATTTCATGAAATAAATCACGAATGAATGACATCATATGGTTAATAATAAAGTCCTAGAATATATCTAAGCATCAAACCTAATATCACATAGCAAGATTTGCATCAAAACATAGATCTACTCGAAAACCTCAAATACAAGACCTATCTGAACCTTTGCATGCATAAAAATTCTCATCTTTAAAACTAACACCATAAATTTTCAAAATAATATCCTAACATGTAAATCAATGTCTTAAGAAAATCATATGCAAATATTAAAGCAATTGGAGCATGCTTTGACAACAAAAGATTCAAACTTAGTTAAAACATAATCTATTTTCAACTTCCCAGTTTTCAACTTTTTAGATCTTTGCAAACATCTCATCAAAAACTTATAACATGCAATGAATTCATTAAACCTGTATATTAGCATGTTAAATATAAACCATAAAGAAATCAGCCCAAGATGTAGCCAATAACTTGGTCAAAATCATCAAAATATCACACACTGTCCAAACTATCGCCTAGAATGACCTCTTCATTCTTAAACTAACTTTTCACCCATCAAATGACCATGAAAATTGACACACAACATACGAATAGAAACTAGACTCAAAGAGGAAAACAATATGTGATGATACTTTGTACAAAAACACTGAAAACAGCTTCCAAAAAGTTGAGCAAGTTAGGCCAGAAAAACTGTCTAAGAGCTCCTTTGGTTTTCTCTCCAAGAAAAGGCTTGAAAAGTGACCAAATGCAAGGGTAATGGACAAGGACGACACTTAAGCATCTGGAGGGTGATACGAGGTGTGTGAAAGATATTTTAAGTGAAGGGGTGTCAGCCAAAACCAGATGCTATTGTCCATGGTGTTCTGCCTACTACTACCGTGTGAGAGGAAGGGGTGAGGTGGCTCTTAGCCTTCCCATCAACCACTATTTGTGGCTGACTTGGGCAGTGAAAGGACTGCCATGACAAGGAGAAACTTCGTCCACAAGTTTTGCCTTGGTGGCTCAATTTCATGGGCCTTCAATTTAGGGTTTCAATGGGGTTTGGATTGCTATCAAACTCAAATCCAATTTTTCTTAGCCTAATAAAATTACCAAGGTTTAAAAGAATAAATAGTAATATAATAACATGAATTTGAGTGGTTAATAGTATGTGAAAGTGATTTAATCAAGTAATTAAACACTAAGCTAAAACTGGATTCAATTAGGGTTTGGATGTAAACTTTTGGGGTTTGGGGAAACCATTTGGGGTTTCGATTTTCACCAAGATTTTGAGATCTCAATTGGATTCCAAGTGCTTAGGGTTTCACTAGGGTTGAAACCTTCTTCGGTTTGGTACAAATTGGATGGTTGAATGGAATAGTGTTTTGCTTAGGTGGCATGATCACAAACCTTGATTTCCTTCACATTTCCATCTCAAGGTTCGTCTTGGTGCCAAGTGTCCAATAGTATTCAACAAATGTGGCTAAAATCTTGCTAAGTATCCAAATAAAACTTCTCGAACCTAATTTGGATATTTCACACTATGATTTTGAAAATATTGGTCTAGGTGCCAACATTGAGGCTACTATTCATTCCGAAAAAGTGAAAAATAAACTTTGCACTGAAAATCCTAAATAATCATACTAACGTTAAAGTGAAAATTGTTTATCAAAATTCAACTCTGAAGTTCTTTGAAAAACTCAAAACGCGTTTTTGAACAAGCATTATTCTGAAAATCGAACTTGTTTTATTACACTATAAAATCTTAAATATTCATCTGAGTCTAATAGTGCAGAACGTTTTTCATTCTAACACTTCTAAATACCTCAAATAAATAAAATCGTGAGTGGTAACACTGACTATGCTGACCGACTAAAACCAATGCGATTAGCCGAATTGTAAAAACTTTCGGAGTTTTTACGAGATTCCTAAAGCTTAAAAAAATTCCTCCGTTAAATTTTTGGCGGGCTATTACATCAAAGTCAAAATTCGAAATTGGCTGGGATTTCGAAAAAAAAAAAAACTTAACTCCGATTTAAATAGTAAAAGCTGGTTATATAAATAACCGCATGAGCAGTCCAGTTGGTTTATTGGTATTTCATTCTTTAATGAGGTCGAGCATGCACCATTTGTTTGAATGTTTCCATCTTTTTTCACCAATTAATACTCAAAACGACATCATTTAAAAATAGCGAAAATGTGACACTAATGATAGACAAGATAGTTTGATTCTTGCCGTGAATATGTTGTTGTATTTGTTGCACAAATCTGTGAAATCTTGGTTGTTCAATAGAGTCGAAATTCTTGTTTTTTGTTTGGATATTGAGAAAATATAGTTGTGCGAGAAAATGGACAAAAATCCCTACTCCAAACAACTCCGTTCCGAAATCAATCGAGTGGAGCGGACCCAGACTTGGCTCCGTCTCGAAATTTTCACTAATAATGTAAAAATATTCATTAGCAAGTGAAAAAGTTTTGACAGGACATTTTAATGGTGTTTTGTAAAGTAATGCAATCTATTGAAGATATATTTAGATGTAAAAGTTAAAATATATATATACACACACACACACCAAAGGCCACTGGCCACCTCTACGGGCAAGTAGAAACTTCTACTTCGGCCACCGCAATGACCGAGATTAGGCCACCTAGGTCAGCCCATTGCTAGCCAAGATCGGGAGCCCTTATCCCAACCAAGAATTGAGAGTTGAGTAACAACATATAACCTCCAAGTACTTAGTCTAAAATGATCGAAGTGTCCGGAGATAAATGCACATTTTACAACTCAAAACTTAAAAACTAACACGTATCCGCAGACCAAAAATACACCTTAAAATGATAAATAAATAAATAAAAAAGATGACCCCTCTTTAATGCAAAATCTTAACTAATGAGGGTTCTATGTAACAATTGATGATAGATGAAGGCTATAATGTTTTGGATTTCGCAATTCAGTACATCAAATGTAGAGCACGAGTAGTCAAAGGGAAAAGGTATCTTTCAAAAGTGTCCAGATGAGTTTATGGATGAACCCTATTCTCATTATCGAATTGGTTGAGGGAGAAACAAACAGAAAACACACCCTTTAAAGCATCCTTTTCAATATGATATAGCAATCCATCTCAAATTGGCTTTTCCTCTTGATAACCAATGTCCATTTTTCATTGATTTCTGCTAGAAGCAACAAAACAAATTCGAGAATCACTTACTGATGCTGAACCTGCAAGCAACAAAGCAACAATCAAATAACACAAATCTCATAATAGTTTTCACTTTGAAGTAAGGCCTGCCTCTACCCTCTTAATTTCATATATGAGCATCCTCCACATTTTGAGAACAAACATTTCGGCTTCATCATCTAAAATAGATTGTAGCAGTTCTAGCATTTGAGATGCTTTCACATGTTCTTGAGTACTGGATACAATGTAATCTACCAGTGTGGTTTCTTCCTCTCCTAAAAATTCTGCAATCTTCTTCGAAATCCATGGTCTCATTCTTTCATGCAGCCCATGCTGTTAAAAGTGCAAGACAGGAACGTGACAGTTAAAACATTTTGAAGATGGTTATAACCAATAAAAATAATAGTCTACCCCAATAACAGAACAATTGAAAAGCTATCTGCACTCTCTAAACTGCCAAGACTAGATTATATAATTTATAAGGGCTAAAAATAATCGGGAGAAGTATCGTGGGATGCTGGTTCATATATGGGAAAAAATTGAATACCTCTAAGATTTAGGCCTCGTTTGTTTTCACAAATGAGATGAGTTGAGATTAAAGTTAAAAGTTGAATAAAATATTATTAGAGTATACACTTTAAATATTATTTTTGTTTTGGGATTTGAAAAAGTTGAATTGTTCATTTTATTTTGTGTGGGAATTTGAGAAAATTTTAATGATGAGATGAGTTGAGATGAAAAATCACATGCATGGTATAGTTGGTTATCCTTAGCAGGTCCAACTACAACCTGGCGTTTGTGTCCAATTACCAGGTTCCCAAGCCATGTGGCAGCAATATCGACTATTACTCATGAAGAGAATAAGGGACCTCCCCCCCCCCCCCCCCCCCCCCCCCCCCCCCCCCCCCCCCCCTCCCCCCCCAAAAAAAAAAAAAAAAAAACTAGAAAAAGGTACAAAAGGAAAGAAAAATCTCAAGAATCCACACATCCAGCATATAATTCTGAGCGCTGACTGTTTCAAAACTTAAATAATTAATATTTAAGCATGGCCTGAGTAAGATTTCATACCTTGTCATACACGGCCCAGTTAACCTCATGTGAGAATAACTCTTCCTTGGTCCTTGGTATCATATCTATCAACTGCTTTAAACTCGTAAGCTTCTTGTTATCTGGCGTATTCATTTTATCCAGCCCTTGCTCCTGGTCAAGAATCTTCTCCTTGTCAACTCTGGTGTGATTCACATTCTCATCACCCTGGTCCCTACCCGGCTGGCTCAACTTGTGATTAAAACGTCTACTTATTTCCCTTTCTACATCAGGCTTATCGTCTTTGGGATTAACATTTGATATGCGCTTTGCAAATTCTGCTGCTGCAGCCAAATTTGGCGACAGTGCCCCAGGTACGATAGATTGGACAGCCTCCAGTTCCTCAGTTGAGTAATCAATCGGGACAAGGGGCCTCATCTTTTTTTCCTTATGTGCATCATCATCCTCCTCATGGAAAACAGAAGGGACAGCAGTTCGTCTTCCAGAGCCAACTAAACCAAACCCCAACTTCTTTGCAGGGGCATTACCAGCATGCTGTGTATCTGATGCACCAATTGACGATATGGTTGATTCTTCACCAGTACCATTCTGTACATTCGATTCACCTATCATTTCAAAATCATGGCCCATTTAAAATTAGTGGTTGATGGGGAAATAATAGCAAAAATTAAGCACAGAAAATATAAATCCAGTTACCTATATGGCTCTCGCAAGCAGAAGCACCTTCATAACCCTCTCCAAGAATATTATCTTTTATTTCAGTACTGGATGCTTCAGCCAACACAGTTTTTGCAATTTTATTTGTTACATTATTGGAAAAGACCTTTAATGCATCCTTCTGTTGCTTCTCATGCTGTTCCTCAGCTCTCCTCTTTGCCTCAGCAATTTCTTCCTCTTCTTTATACCTATTGGCCAAGTCATCTTCCTTCTCCCATAGCCTCCTCTTTCTCTTGTCCTCTAACATATTCCAGTGCCACCTTCTTCTTGAATCACCATCCTCATCATCTTCATCAGTTTTTATCTCCTTCTTCCGTTTACGTTCCCTCTCTTTTTCCCTTTCCCTCTCATACTGCCGCTGTTTCTCTATCTCTCTTTCTCTATACTCCCAGTCTTTAAGACACTCTTCATACTGACGCTCAGCCTCCTCAATTTTTCTTCTTTGCTCCCTTTCTTTCCTAACTCGCTCTCGCTCTGTTCCTCTTTCATATCTTTCAATCTCCTGGTCCTTCTCCCTTTTCAAATCCCGCTCTCGGTCTCTATCTCTGCTTCTCCTATCATACCTTCTACTCCTATCAGGTGAACTTGTTTCAGGCCTATCATGCTCACTAGCCATTTTGGTTTCACTAGTTATCTCATCATCATTTTTATCTTCAGCTGCATCTGTAAAATATGAACAAGCATATAATATTTTTCATAAAAAAGTATGAAGAATGATCAGTTTTTATTTCACAAGAAAAACATATCAATTTTCATACAGTACCATAAAACAATCCATTTCCACAATAAAGACTCACCGTTTCTCATTTCAGAGTCTCCATCCCTTGATTTAGCAGGCACGTCTGATTTTGAATTTCCAGGGCCGTCACCAGTTGCTTGTGGATGGGGAGGGGGTGGAGGCAGAGGTCTGGTCTTTAGTCTCTCCTCTATCATGCTTGTAAGCTTGTCCAAAGCCACTAGGTCAGCTTCCTTGTCCTCATTAGTTACAATTCCAAAACTAGCTAAATCATTATTTTCCTTGTTCCCCAAACCACTTTCCTCTTTATTTGAGTCCTCTACAGAGAACTTCAGATGTTCATTCTCCCCGACATTTACTGCAGTTTCTTCCCCTTCCTCAGGCTCTGCAGCTTGGGCATCTTTACGTTTCTTTGAGATTTCAGTTTGTTTATCAACATACCGTTCCAGATATTCTTTTGTTGCTTGATTAACATTTAACTGTCGATAAAATATTATGAGAGACAACATCAAACACTAAAAAATTAAAAATTAAAAGAAAATATATTCAGGAAAGAATAAGAAATGAACATCCATATTTTTGGAATACACAGAGATCAAGAAACTGCTCGTTTTATGATTTGGGGAGGTGAACACCTAGGTCCAGCATAACAATTTCCTCTTAACCCATGTGCGTAGGCAAACCCAAGCAATTAAGTCAGCATCTACAAAACTATTTCCCAAAATATTTAAAAAATTAACAAGATTAGTATAAATGAAACCTAGTAAGATGGGTTATTTCTAATAATCTAATCAACCTGGTGTTGAATACCAAAATCAGATTTAAAACAAAAACATAGCAGCATAAAAACACAATAATCATACTAACTAAAGACATATTTTTTTAAAAATGACGAGGAAACCCAGAGACCATGCAAACATAACATGTATTTTACCCTACTAAACCCCAGACCCGTGTAATGCGTCTCCATCACACAAATCAAGTAAATCATCGGCATTTCACCGATGGAACGTGGCCCCTAGAAATTGTTTGACCTAAGGGTTCAAACCTTAGACCTAGAGGGAGCATACTACCAAGGCCAAAGCCCCTACCACTGGAGCCAAACCCTAGGAGTTATACTAACTAAAGATATCTTCTTTTCTTTTCTTTTTTTTTTTTTTTTTTTTTGATAAGTAATAGATAAATTTTATAAATGAGAATGAAATAGGCATATCCCGTGTACACAGGAGGTATACAAATGAACACCTACATACATTCTATGAACGATAAATTAAAGACAAAAAGTCATGCACATTGTTCCCATTGACTACAAAAGCTGAAAACCAAAGCATTAAAAGTGTGTACAAAGAAATTCTGCAGCTCCGCCACTGTGCGCTTCTTATCTTCAAAACAACGCTCATTCCTTTCTGACCAAATGCACCACATGATACACAATGGGATCATCTTCCACACTGCTGCCACTTGAGAACAACCTTGAATCATTTTCCAACAGCCCAATAAATCCACCACCCTCGACGGCATTACCCAAGCAATATCAACCCTTCTAAAGATCCCATCCCACAGCACCCTTGCCACCTCACAGTGTAATAAGAGGTGATCCACTGATTCTCCATTCTTTTTACACATAGCACCAATCCAACACAACGCATCCCCTCTTCCTCAAATTGTCCGTGGTTAAAATCTTTCCAAGAGCAGCAGTCCATACAAAGAAAGCTAATTTAGAAGGCACACGAGACTTCCAAATATTCTTCCGGGGAAGGGAGCGTTAGCTTGTGATGTCAATAATTTGTAATACACCCTGACTGTACATTTATTATTGTCATTGGACCTCCACTACATTCTATCTCTCTGTGCCGTGAGGTGTCCCATGGAATATATCAATCTAAAAAAATCTGAGATAGTGCACAATTCTCAATCATGAAGGTCCCTAGTAAAAAGGATATTCCCCTGGTAAGAGCCGTGGGAAAATACCCGCACATCCGCCACTAAAGCATCCCTATAGCAGCAATACGATAGAGAGCTGGAAAAATCATATCAAGAGTGCAATCTCCGCACCACACATACCGCCAAAACCTAATTCTAGTACCCTCTCCGGCCACAAAATAGATATGTTTTTCAAAGCATGGTCATCCCTTCCTTTTAAATTTCCATAAGCTCACACCATACCCCTCCTCCTTTCACTCCATTGGAGCACCAACCCCCCCCCCCCCCCCCAAAAAAAAAAAAAAAAAAAAAAAAAAGAAAAGCACTTTTGTGTCTAGCGTCAATAATCTCCTTCCACGATGACTCCCCCTCCAAGTGGTATCTCCATAACCATTTCCCCAATAAAGTTTTATTGAATGTTCTCAAATTGCACACTCCCAAGCCCCCATTCGAAATTGGGGAACATACGGTAGGCCAACTAACTAAATGGAATTTCTTTTCTCCCCCAGGCCCCCCATAAGAATGCCCGAAAGAGTTTCTCAATCCTATTCACCACCCATGCCAGCAAAGGAAACAAAGATAAAAAAATAGGTGAGGAAATTAGTTAGGGTGCTCTTTATTAAAGTGAGATGACCCCCTTTCAATAAATACACCATTTTCCAACCTGCCAGCCTTTTCTCTACCTTCTCTATTATCCCATCCCAAATAGCTCTAGCCTTAAACGTTGCTCCCAACGGAAGGCCCAAATATTTCATAGGCAACGAAGACACCTGACAATCCAAAAGGCTTGCTAAGCTATTAATGTTGGTCACCACACCCACTGCAATCATCTCGGATTTACCAAGATTCACCTTAAGCCCCGACACTGCTTCAAAACATAATAACAATGCTCAAAGCGATTGAATCTAACTATGGTTCGCTTCACAAAAAAGTACGGTGTCATCTGCAAATAGGAGATGTAAGATGATAATAGAATCATTACGTCATTACCCACCTGGAACCCTAATAGGAACCCTACTCCAACCATGGCCTTCACCATCCGGCCGAGTACCTCCATAACTATAACAAACAAAAGAGAGGATAAAGGGTCTCCTTGCCTCAAACCACAGGAACTGTCAAAAAAACCCGTAGGAGTGCCGTTAACTAGAACAAAAAAGCGAGCAGTGGAAACACAATGTCTAATCCATGAGATCCACCTATCACCAAAACCACACCTCCCGAGCAAGTATAAAAGAAACTCACAATTCACATGATCATATATCTTTTCCATGTCAAGCTTGCAAAGGATGCCTGGAACTCCATCCCGTATTTTGTGATCCAAACATTCATTTGCAATAAGAACTGAGTCGAGAATTTGTCTCCCACGAATAAATGTGTTTTGAGGCTTGGAAATAATTTTTCCAACACTAGACTTAATCGACTAGCAAGAACCTTCAAGATGATCTTGTATACCCCACTAACTAGACGTATAGGACAAAACTCCTCATTTGTCGTAACCCCATGTTTCTTTAGAATGAGAGCAATGAACGTCGCATTAAGGCATTTTTCAAACTTTTTAAAAGAGTGAAATTCATGGAAAACCTGCAGCATATCCCCTTTCACAATGTCCCAACATTTTGAAAGAATCCCATCGTAAAACCAACCAAACCCAGCGCTTTGTCCTTGGCCATGCTGGTAATGACCTTATAAATTTCATCTTCGTCAAAAGGTCTCTCCAAGTAGCTTGCACTCTGCAAATCAATTACCTCAAACAACAAATCATCAAGCTTTGGCCTCCAACAAGCCAATTCCCTACTAAAGATATCTTATTCAAATCAAATAGTAATGAGTCAATGACTCATCCAAATCACCGCACAAAGTAGTAAAATGATGAACATAAAAACTTTTGTGGACAATTATTTCACAAGCTTAGGTTTCAAGGTCTTTGTAAGACCAAGGGCTGCAATTTCAATTATCAGCAACAAATCTCATTTATAGATGTTATATGTAGGTAAATCAGTTAAAAAAACAAATCGCCCATTGGTCAAAGGAAAGGAGAGGTCCTGATTCCAGGACAGAGCCATATGATGCGAGTGTATACTCTTGAACTCAGGGAGTGAGACCCTAAAAAAAGTTCAAGAAGCTATGAAGAGTGGTAAACTCTGGAAGGAAAGATGGAAAGAGGGGAGTCGGCTGATAAAGATGGATGGTAACGATTGCGTAATATAAATTTTTCAGCCTCATCATTGAAAGCGGCTTCCAATTGAATCTAAGAAAAACCAAAGAAATCACAAACAGAAATCTTGGCAACAAATAACATCCTCAAATGTTATAAGTTCTAATACTATTTTTAAGTGAAGTATTTACTATTTCACCTCAGGTTTAGTTATTGAGCTTAGGAATGTGTTCTAAAGGCCTTGGCAGAACTATATCTTAAAAGAGTTAAGATTTGGCAACTGCATAAATCCAAAAGTATCTTTTATGATTGAATGCCCCAGCTGATCTACTTATTTAAGAGGCACAAGATTAGAGGGATAATTTGGATGCTAGGTCATTAGTGATGGAGAGTGGAAACGGGCATTTAGTAATAAATACTCTGAAGAAAATAGACTTCCAGAATGCAAACTTCGGTCTCAGACTCACGTAACATTCAAGATGAGATAAAATACTAACAGAACAATCAAAAATCTGCACAAGAAAAATATCAACGTGGAAATCTTCACATACCACCAATTCTTGCCCATCAATATTAAATTTACTAAGTTGACGCAATGCACGAAGAACCCCCTCAGCAGACTCAAATTCACAGAACCCAAATCCTTTAGGAGTCCCGTCTGTGGGATCTTGAGCACGTTTCCAACTTTTGATGGGTCCACAAAGCTTCAGAAAATGTAGAGAGTTCAGATAGTATACAAAATGAGAAAGAACACAGAGTAGTGGAGTATATATAGGACACTGACCACAGAAAGTCAACAACCTACCTGAAGGAGAGACAGAATAAAATCATTTTCCACTGTTGATGCAATCTTACCAACGTAAACTGTTGTTTGTGGTTTCTCAGCTGGTGTAACCATAGAAATAATTGGCATAACAACAGGGGGTATAATGGGGCGAGGAACTCTAGGAACCCCTGGAATTGCGGGGCGTGACACTGCTGGAAGGCCATTAATCACTCCTGGAGTGCGTGGAGGAAATGGAGGACGAACCATAGGTGTGTATGGAGATGGATAACGAGAAAGTCCTGCAAATGGAAATAATTACCTATGCAAATGCATCAGAACAAGTTAACGAACAAAACACAATAAATATCAATCCCATCACCAGTCTACATATATACGAAAAAGTATGTAACGAATAATTGAATGTTGTTACCACACATCAAAAGCATTTAAGAGATGGCAGCACAGGCATGGAAACTATCACCGGCTGAACAGATAACCTGAAGGAAATGTTAAAAAGAAGGATCCAGTTCATAAACCATGGATACATAAAGCGGGCTTACCTTATGAATTCATTTACAACATACTAGCCTTCTCACACCATCCCATCCACCAAGTGCAGAGAATTGACATTTAATTATCATGAGACTTCAACCATCTCATGCACAAAGGAAATTTGATAGCACAAAACTACATGTAAATTTCGTCATATTCATCTAACAGAAGTGTAGAAGCGCAAGGTGCAGCATGAATAGAAAACGAGGGAGCTGAAACTGAAAGAATTTCAATACCTTAGAACACAAGTCAACGAGCATTCAGTGGCAAACATGGTCAGCTTCTGGCAAATCACAAACCCATGAAAGGGAAAGTGTTCTCATAACTACCAGAAAGTAGCCTCTAAAATAAACATGCAACATGACAAATGGGATAATATAACTTTCTGAAACCTGAATATTCTTTAATGCGTAATCTCAAAGGCTTTTTTTTTTCCCATTAAAACAATGTTAATATGAAAGACAAACAAGGAAACCAAGCAAAAATATGCCCATACCAAAAAAGGAGTTGTAGAGTGAGGTCTCTAAGCAAAATGAAGCCCTCCAACCTTTCCCACCGTATTCAATCAAGATGCTGTAGGAGAAAAGATACTGTCATCGATACCCCTTAACCAACCCATATTCTGTAAATCTTTCCCAACTCATCTCTAAGAAACACTTCCCCAATATATCATACAACTAACCTTAATGTACTTTAACAGCTATTTCATATGTTATTTTTAATAAAAACACACACAATCCTGTCAAAACATATTTATATGAAAAGGTTAGACAATCTTGTCAAAACATTCAAGAGGAATATAAATTGCACATAAAAAAATAATTATATTAGTAACTGGCAATAATGGATACAAGAAATGAGTTCATAACCCTTCTAGTCATCATCCTATCATTCCCTCGATATGATATTAACCGATTGAAAATCTATTTGTTATTGTCAATCATCTGATGCTGCGCCAAGGATGATGGTTAAAAGGCTTACTAATACCCTCTTTGATTGGTGTACGTAGCAAAGATTATAGCTGATAAAACAACGCCCAACAAGAACTTCAAGAATGACATTATAATTACATAAATGAGGAGTTCGGAGTTCAGACGTGAAAAAAACAAGAATTTGGCAATGAAAATGCAAACATTTTCGTCGAGAAGGTAAGAATATACATGTACAAACATAAAGAGACAGAATAACCCACCGGGAGGAGGTATAGTACCCTGAGGAACCGCTGGGTACCCATTTGGCATCGGCGGCGGGTAGGGCCTCGGAGGATGACCCGGCGGAAACTGATAAGGCAGCATCGGCTGCGGCACAGACATCGGACCCGCCCCAACGCCGCCACTCACCGCCATGCTCACGCCGGGGGTATGAACCCCGCCAGGGTTCTGGTAATTGGGGTTAGTCAAACCGGGACTCGGCATCGGCAAGAACTGCGGAACCGGCCGGAATGAAGGTGCCACGGCTCCGCCGGAGACATGAGTCGGCGCATAGGAGACCATAGGCAATGGTGGAGGCGGCGGCGGAAACGCAGAGGCTAGAGCGGGAGCGTTTGAAGTAGGTTTAGCAGTGATAGGTGGGGACGACGGAATCGACGATTGTTGTGGTGGTGAGGAGGCGGGCGCCGAGTCGGGTTGGCTTGATAAGGGATTGGGGGTGTCGAGTTCGGGTTGTGAATGATTGGGTTCTGGGGTTGCAGGAGGGTCAGCCATTATTAGAAATTTGGGAAAAACGAGAGATCTGCGACTCACGACGGAGTCACGGGGCACAAAAACAAAATCTAAATTGCGTTTAATTTCTGTACTGAGAAAATGGGCATCTTCCTCGTTGTTTTCGCAATAATTATCAACTCATTTCATTTTATCGCATTTAATCTAATTATTATAATTTTTTTTAAATTTTACACAAAATATAATAAATAATTTAACTTTTCAAATCTTAAAATAAAATAATATTAAAAAAATATATATTTTAATTATTCATCAATCTTACATCACACATTTATTTTTTTTTTTATCTTTTTACTTTTTTTCTTTAACAAGTATGTAATATAAAAAGGATAAAAAGAATAAATTAATTAGTTTAATAAAAATTAAAAAAAATAAAAACAACTTTAATATATGCTATAGACAGATAAATAAAATGAATCTTCTTAAAAATATTAAAATCCAAAAACTATACATAATCTAATGTGTGAGGTAGTGAGAGTATATATATTATATAGCCTAGCAAAAATATCATTTTAGCTCAACAAGTTTAGAAATAAGGACTCGTTTGTTTTCAGAGATGAGATGAGATGAGATGAGTTAAGATTAAAGTTAAAAAGTTGAATAAAATATTGTTAAAATATATTTTTTAATATTATTTTTGTTTTGGAATTTAAAAAAGTTGAATTATTTATTTTATTTTGTGTGAAGATTTGAAAAAATTATAATGATGAGATGAGATGTTTCCTGTAAACAAACAAGGCCTTAATACCAACACTCTTTGAGACGGATAACACTGTTACAACCATTCATAGCTACTACTTCTACGCAAACTCTTTGTAAAAAATAAGTTACACATTGACTTCATAAGTCTTCATTCAGCAAAAAAGTCAACTCAAAATTTTAATTCAAAAGAAAACTGATTGACACATTAGCGTATAAAATTCCTTTTATTAGGTTCTCGTGCAAATGAAATAATTATGTTTCTAATTTAGTTGTCTGTTAAGCTGTTGCAAATCGATTCATTTCATTATCTTAAACACACTTTTTAAGTCTTAAACATGCAAGATTTGAGAATAGCATTGTTGAAATTCTTTGAAGACAACATAACTTACTCTTGGTTGCAGTATAATTGTTGCTTCGAGCATCTGCATTCATTTTACTCTACAAAATTACAACATTAAAAATAAATATAATAACATCCCGAAATATTAGAACTCTTAACTATAAAAAAACATGTTCAAACCTACACCTAAAAATTATAAGATATAGGAGTGGGTGGTGGGTGGGCCTCTGCATCCAGCCCACCTACCCCCAACACCCCACCCCCACCTAGGATTTATCTCATTTGCCTGGCCCACGAATATATATATATATATATAATAAAACGACATCGTTTTAAATTTTTTAAAATGGTATTGTTTTATTATCGGGTTAATGAAATCATTTCCCCTGTCTCGAGTCACTCTCAGCCTCATGGACTAGTTCCTTCAACCATTTTTCTCTGTGTTGGTGTTCTATATGACTCATATAAGACTCAATTTGTTATATATTGCGGAGGTTCACCATGCTCAATCTCTCTACCATTTCCTTCTCTTCCACTTTGACCAATATGAGTTTTCCTCGTACTAGTAGCTTTATTAGGAAATTTGGCAGCGCTTGGGATGATTTTAGGCATAGTGTATTCCCTTTGGCTATATAATCGTGTGGTTTCTAGAAATTTAAAACTCGATTTCCTCAATAAATTCTTCAATCCAAATGGCAGAGAAGTTTCCAACCATTATCCCAATACACAACGGAGACCATGTAGCTCCATGTACTAGCAATGTCTTGCATATGTAAGTATCTCTTGAAACCCCTTTTCCTTTTCTTTTTCTTTTTTTTAATGGAGTATGGAGAATAAGATTGTTTCAATGGAGGATGGAGTTGTATTTTAGGTGTTGTAGAGTTTGATTGGTGTTTTTTTCTGATTCAACTTAGGTTGGATGCTATGAGTTTTAGAGTTTCAATTTGAACCTCTAATTTATGTTAGGGTTTTGGAGACTAAACCCCTTAAAATAGTTTGTACTTTGTATGATGGGTTTCAATCTGAAACCCTAATTGATTTTGAGGTTTCACTTTTGAAACCCCAAGTTGTTGTGGGGTTTCTGAAACCCCAAAATAGTTTTTGTGTGATTTATATGATTTTAATTTCTGTTTTATTTTTGCATCTTGTCATTGTCAGGTGTTTGATTGTTTGTTGAACCTTTAATCTATAGATAGTGGGTCAAGCCCGAATATTAGAACTAGTGCTAACTCCTTTACACCTATTCCTACCCCTACATCCATGATCCCATAAAAGAATAAGCTCATTTTGATAGTGTGGAAACACTTTACTAAGTTTGAGGGTAGTGACCCGAGTGACCCACAAACAAAGTGTACATCCCAATTGAAAAGCTGTTTAGAATAACAATATAAGAAGAGTCTAACAAGACGTTCTTTAGTTGAAAAGATTCAGTCTAGATTGGAGATTGGACTTAAGAAGATGGAGGAGAATAGTGGGCGAAGTACGTTGTAGGGATTTGTAAAGTATGATCTAGAGGGGTGTATGAGTCATTTAGCTCATACGATCGTAATAGACGAGTTACCCCTTCAATTTGTGGAGGGTGAAGGGTTCCAAGCCTTTACTAAGTACTTGGAACCTAAGATTAACATTCTTTCTTGACGCAATGATGAAGGAGGCTCTTAAACTCTATGGTGTACATAAATATTTATTAAGAAACAAATTGAAGGGTCAAAGAGTTTGTCTTACTACTGATACATGGACGTCCATCCAAAACTTGTACTACATGTCTTTAAATGCTTTTGTAGATAGATATTGGCAGTTACATAAAAAAATTATGAAGTTTTGTTTAATTGCCAATCACAAAGGTGAGGCCATTGGAAATGTGGTAAAGTTCGCAATAAAGAAATGAAGTTTGGAACGGGTTGTGACATAGCAGTTAACATTGTCTTGTTTAATTATATCGCAGTTGAGTATTTGAAGAATAATATTTTAGAGGACAATATGCCAATATTGAGTGGTGAGTATTTCCATGCTATATATTGTGCACATATCCTCAATTTTATTGTAACTGATGGTTCGAGTGTTCACGAGTATGTTGCAAAAGTAAGAAATACGATGAGGTTTGTTAGATCTTCACCGGGTAGGCTTGAGAAGTTCAAGATATTTGTTCGTGCAACAGGCATTGAATTCAAGAAGATGTTGTGTCTTGATTTTTTTATAAGATGGAACTCAATATTCTTGATGTTAGAAACGATCGAATAGTATATAAATGCCTTTGATGTCATGGGTGAGGAGGACATGCAATATGTCCACTACTTTAACAATGACAAAGGGAGATCAAGGTGACCCATCGATTATGAGGTGACATATATCATTTATGGGTCTTTGTATGTAATATCCAATGAATATTATCAACGAGTTTGTCAAGTGAAAGAGTAATTTAATGAAATGTGCAAGAGTATTGATCCTACTTTATGGATTATGGCATTAATCATGAGGCTCAAGTATGAAAAGTATTGGGGAGATTTGAATAATATCAACATTTTCCTATATGTGGTTATTGCTCTTAACCCGTAGTACAAAATTGATGGCATGGTGTATGGATTGAAAGCACTAACATCAAGGGAAGGGCGGATTATGAGTTATGAGTTTGTTGAATTATGACACCCTCAATAGGTTGAATTATGAGTTCGTTGCATACAGGAGTATTACTATAGAAGTTTCACCATCCACCGCATCATTTACTCCTGAAATCGATAGGCTAGAAAAATGTAAGTGAGGTATAAGTTTTGGCTATACCCTCGAGTTTCGAAAGAATTTAAACAATCAATTGGATTTGGAGAGACAATTGTCGGTGCACATACAATTATATGCGGAGTAGTTTGATATCATAACTTGGTAGAAGGTAAATCTAGTCAAGTATCACATCCTTGGAGATATAGCTCTCAGTATTTTGGTTATTCTTATTTCTACTGTAGCCTTAGAGTTTGCGTTTAGCACTGATGGGTGCATATAGGAGTGGGCTTTGATTCTGATGAAGTCGGAAAGCCCACCTTCGATCGAAGGTATTTTCGGACTCTGACTCCACTGGGAGTTAGATTCTGACTCCGATTAGAATTTAGAGTTGGCTATCATAGCTCTAAGCTCCAATCTAACTTGGGTCAATCCAAGGCCTAATCTCTATTTGGGCTCCCCATTTCTGAAAACCTGTTACAAAAATTAAAAAAAAAAAAAACAAAAAAAAGACTAAAAATCACCAACAACCCAGTGAGCTTCCCATTTCTGAAAAATACTATAAAAAAAACATAAATATATTGAGTAAATTACATACATTACAAAACAAAAGAAAAAAAAAACGCATAATCACAAACACAATGTAAATTAAAAATGCTTGGAACCACCAAACAACCACCAAAATTACAATCACAATCACTATAATCACAACCAACCCTAACCAACTTCACCAAAGT
Source organism: Juglans microcarpa x Juglans regia (assembly GCF_004785595.1). NCBI lineage: Eukaryota > Viridiplantae > Streptophyta > Magnoliopsida > Fagales > Juglandaceae > Juglans > Juglans microcarpa x Juglans regia. The sequence continues at coordinate 17,238,776 of NC_054599.1, read as the reverse complement.
CATCAACCAATTTACAATGTAATAATATATCATAATAAAAAAGGCTATAATTTACAATAAATAATTATTAGCACCATCGGCCTCAAATTCCAAGCACCCTACATTGTTTTGGAAATTTAAAAAAAAAAAATTATACATTAAACTACTTAGCCAGATTAAACATACTAACATTAAAGTACCTCACATGAAAGTTAATGATCTATTGGATAGTCTAGACTCCATCCCATGATGTGTCCATCTCAATCATTTGTAATTATTTTGGAGTTCACAGCTAGGCCTAAAAAAATATAAAAATTATAGCTCAAATAATAAAAACATTAAAAGTATGTAATTAATAATTTGAAAATGAAAGTTAAAATCATAAAGTTACCCGATTCAAACTTATAGTTGTTGGCATCATCAGCAATATCTAGTCCAATAGGTGTTGAACTTAGACAGGTTTGTGTGCAAATGAGGACCTCCATGGTGGTTGGAACCAATGAATTTCGATAAGCATCCAACATGCGACCTTTGATGCTAAACGCTAACTCAAAGGCAATCGTAGTGACAGGAATGACTAGCACATCCTAGGCTACTCGAGAAAGAACTGCAAATTTAGTATAATGAACCTCCCACCAAGTTAATATATGAAATGTAGTACTAGGTGCCTTGACATCTTCCATAAAATAACGTTCAACCTCAGAATTACATTGAACAATATTCTTCGATACTAGGATTTGATGATACTTTTGCATCAAAACAATTGAACCCCTTCTTGTTTGTCATCTAAGGAAGATGTCAAGCCAGTCGATCATGAGGAGCTACCACATTGGCTTGAAGACTAACCATTGTTGTTGTAATGGCTGTATAAGTCATCAATATTATTCATCAACACTCTAATAAACTAATCAGTCTTCTCATCATCAAGGATGTCCCTAAAAAAAATTTTACAATAACCAACTTATATAGAGTGTCAAGAATCGCAACCATAAAGAATAATCTGTCTATCTTCTCAACATCTCCAATATTTATTATATTTGAATTTCATCCTCATAGTCGTACCATTCAACAATTTGACAGTGTCATCACAATACTGTTGCAAGTGGTCATAAAGTCTCGAGAGCTCCTCAAAGTACATATTTGCAGTACAACATTTGGAACCAGATATGCACACAATTATGTCTTGAAAGAATTTCAAAAATTGAATAAAGTAACTCACATTCGTCCAATCAACAATATCTGGCCCACGAGCCCCCTTCTCCCCTCTATTAGCTCCAGCAAAGCATATCTCAGGCTCCTATCCTCGGCTTCCATCTTCTTGAACGCTTTTTGTTACTTTTGCACTACATCCAACATTGTGTATATGGAGTTTCATTGAGTGGGAACGTCCAAACTCAACATACTAGAAGATGAGATCTCAAGTTGTTCGACTATAACCTTAAATTTGCCAAGCCTTTGGGGGAATCCTTCACGTACCTCACAAGTTTGCAGACTTTGATAATTGAATAATCAACTTCATTCAACCCATCATTAACTATGAAGCTGATGATATGAGCACATCATCGAACATAGATAAACTCATTGTCACGAATTGTATCATCTTTTACTGTCGTATTCCGCTTGAACCAATCTATTGTAGTGTCATTGGCACTGACATTATCAACTATGATACCAAATACTTTTATAATCCCTCAATAATTTATATAGTCATCCATCTCATTTCCAATGAATAAACCATTGTGATCTTCAATCTGTTTAAACCCAATAATTCACTTATGCAATGTCTACTCATTATCAATAAAGTGAGTTGTGATACACATATAGCTAAGATTCTCTATGGGCATCCATATATCAATTGTAAATGACACACTCTGGTCAGTGGTAATAAACATGTCTTTCATCTCGGCCTTCTCCTTGGCATTCATTTTCAAACAATCTTATATTACCGTACATTATGAAGGCATGAGAAATCAGGGCTCAAGAGATTGCACAAATCTACGAAAGCTTTTTCTCTCAATGGTGCGAAAAGAAATCTCATTAGTAATGATCATTTCAGCAAGTAAATCACTCAACATCTTCTCACTGTATCGAATGATTGATCATTTCTTACTCTACGTACCATCAATGGTTGTAGAAGTTTCATAACTGATCTTCTTCTGATCATTGGCCACCAATCCCTTGTGTATTTTATATCGCTAGCAACTCGTAAGATGTGTTATTAATACAGAAGTGCATTGCTTCTTCGAATGACAACCATAAAGTCACCCAGTGGTTGCATCTTGCTTGAGGATTCTCACGATCACCGAAAAATTTGGTGAAATGTTCTCATGTCCACGACTTTTTTTTATTAGGTCATGGCAGTCGACCGACATCAATATCCAACTCCTCTTCATTATGAAAATCATCATTTTCTATATCTATAAATACTCGACTACACAAGAAGTAACTACTCTAGATGTGAGTCTAAGGGTTGAAGTATTTGCTGGTGTAGGAACTGTAGCATCTCCTTGTGGACGATGGTCCCGAGTAGGTATAGCATCCATATCCATATCAATTACACTTATAAAATAAATAAAAAAACCAATAAATACATGCTACGAAAAGAAAAAATAAGGAATTTAAGAAGCAAATAAATTAGAGGGAAAAAAATCTATAATGTGTGTATATATATATATATATATATGCTGTAACGTCCATTTCAAAAAATAATATAAAAGAAAAAAGAAGTCTAATTAGTGGTCGTCTCATGTTTTGATTTCAAAAGGGGATAATACTATAATTAACTAGTTTTATTTTCTAAACCAAGGCCATGAATGAACAAGACCATCAAGAAACTTTGCATTAGTGTTCTTTGTCAGTATTCACAAAAAATTGTACATCACAACCTTTATGAATGTTCTTAATGAAAGCTTCAACCTTTATTAGCTGTTAGGAGTTCTATCTGATATTCCATGAGAATTCTCCTAAACTTGAGAATGTTAATTTTTGTAGGATAGACAACATTAAGAAGTTCTAATGACTTTCAGATAATTCAAAGTAATATGTATCCAGAATATATTGTTGGAAACACATTAAGACCATTTCACAGAATTTGGCCAGATCACTCTTTACTAGAATACGCGCAACTACCACACCATATGGAATCCAGGAATTGAGATTCTTTTTTTGTTAACAGACGTGTAGTGGTGGCCAGCACTGAACATGTATTTTATTTTTTAAACCATATGTGTGTTGTTTTAAAAAGAAACAAAAAATGCTAAAAATCACATAGATTTAAAAGAAAATATACTAATCACACATATGCATTGTGGAAAGACAAAACTTATTTAATTAAATTAACCCATTGTTTAACTGTGCAGTTTATGTAAACGTTTTTAATAAATAAGATTTGATTATAATTTGAGCTTTGAGCATCATTATTCCTAATAGATTGTATGAGCTTTGAGCATCATTATTTATAATAGATTGTGTGATCTGGTGGAATTCCCAATTCAAATCCCCCAATTTTTAGAAAAACTCTAGTATGAAAATCAAAATCCTCCAATTCAAAGGTTGAAAATTGAAATTCAATAATATTAGTACAAAACTAGGCAGCTCTCAAACAACGAAATGAACTCAATAATAATGAAATCCCCCAATTCAAAACCCCCAATTCGGAGAAAAACTCTAAAAATTTTCAAATCCCTAAAAAAGGGACAGCCCTCAAACAACAAAATGAACTCAATAATTAAATTAAATTTACATTAAATTCAGTGGCAAAAATAATTGGAGAATCCCTAAAATTTTGGAACCCTAAAAATTGAAATCAATAAAAATTAAAATTAGGATGCCAAAATATACTTACAGCGTCGCGATAACTGATATGAAGTAGTCGACGATGGGGCTGGGCTCAAGACGGTGTCGTGACAACAACAAAAAGGAGCAAAACGACTGAAGGGCATAGAGAAATAGAAAGGAGAGAAAAGATTCGCAAAAGAGTGAGGGGGAGAAGGGGGTCCTGAGTTTTGGACCTCGATGTGCACAAAACAATGTTGTTCCACTTGAAATGGGATGACATAATTTCAGCTAGTTAGTTAACTATCATATGTAAAACGATGTTGTTTAACATTTTTTTTAAGGTAGAAGTTCGGAGTCTAAGTTTGGAGCCCATATGGATTCCGACTTCAAATTCTGACTCTGTCGAAGTTGGAGCCAGAGCGAGTGTTGACTGGTCGGAGTCAGCGGAGGTTTTGCACAACCCTAGATGCATATTGGATCTATTTCGGAGTTCATTGTCTTCTAACATTATGGAGGTTTTGATTTGCACTAAGAATTGAATCACATTAAAGCATATTCAAGTTTCAGAGGTGGTAAACTTTGCAAAGAGCTATAAGGAGGATGATATTAATCAGTTTGGAAGTAGTAGTCGCTCTTAATTCATTATTTTACCTTTGCTTATAATAGGTTGTATTGTATTTATTTGACAAACTTAATTTCAAATTAAATTGGTGCATAGATAATTTCGGGAAAGGAGGCTCCATCTCAATCTACATCAGTCACAATTTGACTTTGATACACCACTATTGCTTTGTTAACTTTGTTAGTTAATTTTTTGTAGTTTGTACATATTCTAATATTAATAATGTTATTAATTAGTATTCTCATTTTTTTTCAGGTTTATAATGTTGCTTACGACTTGGAGTATCCATCTCATCTTGCTACAAGCCTACATGTTCATATTGTTACATTTGTTTCTCTTTTCTAAATGTATTTCAATTATTTAAACATTGTTATTCATTCAAATTATTTGACAATTTGTAATACTTTTATACTAATCTGTAATAGTTTTAGATTAAAATTATTAGTTAGAACTTAGATCTTAACAGCTTTATGTTTTATACATTTAATTTTAATTTTGTGTTTTATGATTTTAATTTAATATATTAGTAAAATAAGGTTTTAGGCCAAATTTAGCTCAAAAAATGGATTTTAGACTCAAAAATAGCTCAAATACATGTTCTGAGCCCAATGGGCCCATTGGGGCCACGGACCAGGAGGCCAATCCCCTTACCATTCAGACGGGGGCACCCGCCCAGGTGGAACGAGCTTGGGGGGCCAAGCCCATGCAAGAGCGGGAGGCAGAAAGAACCAAGGGGGCCTGTCCAGGGGATATAAGCTCCTAATAAGATGCTTGTAAAAAATAATTAATAGTTATCCAAAAAAGAAAGAAAATTCTAAAGATAACAGAACACATTTTGACTTCGCACATCTTTAAATGTCTTTTTATATACTTTTTGTGTACCCTATTTCATTCAAAGAGAATATACGTAAACTTCTGCTCAGATGCTCTAAACACTTCGCTCAAAAATCACACTACACAAATCACCATCCGAAGCAATTTTGCTCCCACATATCAACCTTGAACCACCTCTCTCTCTCTCTCTCTCTTCTCTCTTTTTCTCTCTCTTAGAAAGAAATTCGAAGGATAATAAACAATGCCACATCAGCATGGTAAGATCAAATTAGAATATACATGTAGTATTTTTCAAGTTTTCAAATGGTTGTGCGAAAAAGAAAAGATTTCAGGCTAGCACTCGTTCTAGTATTAGTGTAATACCATCAAGGAATAACAAAAACAAAACCAGTACAAGTCTATGAGCAATAAGAGAGGTAGCATCTAAAGTTAGCATCCTCTTCATTCAATTGAATGCTTTCTGAACTCTGTTATGGGAAGTTATGGTCATGACAACCCTCTTTTTTTTGTATAAGTTGGTCATGACAACCCTCTTAGGGCATCAATGTGTTTTCTCCGCTGGGTGTAAATCTAGCCTATAAATTATGGCTACAAGGCCACCAATAACAGGACGGGAAAGGGAAAAATGGTGTAACTACTAAAAGGAAAAAATCATATTTCATAGAGGTCAAACACTCAAGCTCAGCTCCATATTATTCTGCTACACAAACAAGTCCAAGGTATCAGAAAATACCATTTTTTTTTGTTACCAAATGCATATGTAGATCCTTCAGCATCATCTTTCTTTTTTTTTTTGCACTACTTGCACTTGCACCAATTTGGCACAACTCATCATCACATTCTCGAAAATAAATCGCATTCACATATTCACTGCCATTTGAAATTGGTCTGGTACACGGAGCAAAGGAGCCTTGATTGCACCAGGCTTGCCAAGCTGACCACAGGCAGCCATCTGATCATCACCTCTACTAAGTCGCAAGAAAACAATGCACCCTGCTTCAGCCAAAACATTTCGAAACTCAATCATCTTTGCCTCACTGGTTGGTCGAAACTGGGATCCAGTATGAGGATTGAATGATATAAGATTGATCTTGCATGGAATGTCCTGAACAAGATCAATAAGCCTCTTGGCATCCTCAATGCTGCAAACAGAAACACAGACTAAGTCAATGACTGGCGTTTTAACATAAGATATTGTCTGGATCTCTTTGCTTGGAGCAAAAAAAGGAATGCAAAAAATGTGTGGCATTAACAAAAAAAAAAAAAAAATTGAATAACACCAGAAAGATAACTCTAGAAAAATTCTGAAAAATTCAGGCCAAGCACAAGGAATGGAGAACAGTGACTAAATGACCTACATATCCAGTCCATCAATAGCTTGTTAGCAAATGGATACTTTTTTCTTTTGATAAGTAAGAATTTTATTAGTATGAATAAAAGAATAGGCGAATAGCAAGTACACAGGACATATACAAAAGTAAACACCTAGTTCGAGCAGAGAAGAAATAGATACAAGGAAGCCATGAATATCAAGCCCTTTAAAATCTACAGCCATTGTCCAAAGAAAAAACATGTTGAAAAGGACTTGTTAGCAAAGGGATACTAACTAGGGAACATCACTAAATCACTGAAAAATAAGAACAAGGTCATGCATAGCAATGGCATGATGTCTTCACTTTGACCAGCATAACACATGGCTATTGTAAGAACCCACCACAAAGCTATCAGATTTCCAGTAATATCATCTGTCCCACAAAGACACATCCCCTCCCCCACCCCCTCTCTCTTTCTCATGGAAATCTTTTAGATTGGTTATAATAGTGCATAATATCATTTAAGTGTGGCTCTTGTATATGTCCTGTGCACTTGGCTTTGCCTATTATCAATAAAATTTCTTATTTACTGATAAAAAAAATAATATCATTTAAGTCAAAGCCAGTGCGATAAGCCACAAATATTGTTGGATGAACCACATAAAACTATGTAGCAGCCTTGCATGATAGCTGGAAATGGCAAATAAATGATATATCCAAGTCAAAAATGTGGAAAAGCAGAAAGGTTTATCCGACCTGTCATTCACTCCTGAAAGCATTACATATTCAAAGAGAACTTTGTAATTATGCTTCAAGCGAAGTTCCTCCCGAAGAGTCTGAAGAAGCAAGCCTAATTTATATTTGCGGTTAATTGGCATTATCCAGTTTCTGACCTGTAATGTTTATGGTGTAAGTGAGGCAAACCTTCTTTGCACTTGTGTGTTCTGCATACCAGATAAATTGTAGTAGTACCTCATCAGTTGTTGCATTCAAGCTAACAGCTAAAGCACAATTGGATTCACGAAGAAAACGCCTCAGCTGAGGAACAAGCCCACTGGTTGAGACAGTGACCTTGCGAGGACTGAAATAAAGGCCTTGATCATGCACCATAATTTCTGCAGCTTTTATGACATTGTCAATGTTGTGAAGTGGTTCTCCCATTCCCTACAAATACAAGCACATACCCTATTATAAGAATACTTACATTACTTACAAAAAGAAGGTTCATATTTTTACATTACTTCTTTCTCTTCTCTAAGTTACGAATTTCACATGTATCATACACAAATGAAGAAAATACAGTTGCTAATTTGCTAATGGCCTTTGTGACATCTAGTTCTGCCACACGCAACAACCCCCCCCCCCCCCCCCCAAACAAAAAAAAAAAAAGAAAAGCAAGGAGTGGCAGTGAGATCGGAGGCTTAATTGAGTCCCTGTGAGTGTGTGACTAAATCAAGAGAGCAAAAGAAGAAGAAAAAGAAAATACAGTCACAAGAACAGACAACTTCTGGTCTTGAAAGTCTAGTCAAGCATGTATGAAGGATTATATAGCTAAAAGATGAAGAGAAGCTAAAGCAAATGAAATTACCTATAAAGAACTAGTTCAAAGTGTTTGCATGCCTTTATCATAGTCATTAATACAATGGATGTAGCCCCTTAAACTAAAAAATTACCTATAAAATGCATGTCGTTTCCTCATAAAAAGTGATGTTTTCTCTTTCTATCGTGAGAAGATATAGAACCAAAGCAGCATCAATAGAACGTATAAAATACCTCAATAAAAATTTCAAACCACATATGCTTCACAATTACAACATTTACTCTAGAACAAAATGCACTACTGCACCATTGCAGGAAAAGAGAATTGCAAGGTTGAATGGATGAAAGCCTTTGTATGCTAATCGATGTTTGGATTATGTTTATGTTGGCCAAAAAGATCCAGGGTTATGAAATTGTGTCTGGAAAGGTCGACTAACCATAAATACAACATTGGTAATGGAACCAACTTCACTCGTGAGTAGACGCCGGGCAAATACAGCTTGCTCTACTATCTCAGCTGCAGTTAAATGTCTCTTTAAACCCATCCTGAAAAATATGTTGATATTCAAAATACATGCAGCTTGTCTAGGACACTAGAAATTGGAATATATATGTTGCATGGTTCCAGGAGAAAAATAAAAGCTTGCCTGCCAGTGTAGCAAAATTGACAATTCATGGCGCAACCCACTTGACTGGAGACACAAACAGTAGTCCTGCCCTATCACAAGGTATGACAACTGTCTCTATTACCAGGTCATCTTCCAATTTAAATAATATCTGCAACCTCCTGCCATTTTTCACAATCAATGAGAAGATTCTGAAGAAATGAAAGTAATATTTCTAAAGACAAATAAATAACATGAATTAGATGTGCAGCTAGAAAAGGAAAAGATCATATCTACCTTCCTAGTTCCATCACATGCTGTGAGAATTTCTTTCAAAGATAAAGCCTTGAATTCAGCATTTTCACACAACATTTTCTTGAAATCTTTGTTCAAACCTATCATACAACACAGACTAGAATTCATAAGACTTAACAGGCCAATCAGAGGGAGAGAATATTGACCTAGAATTATATATATATATATCTAACCATCGCATGAACTTAAAATTGACAAATATATTAAATCAGCAGCCAACCAAGTTACTAGGGAGATTACATAACAATGCAGTGACATATTCTAATATGCTACTGAAAAAGGTAGTAGAAAACCTTCCAACTCATCACTGTGATGTGCCCAAATGTTATTTCCATAAAGGCGCTTCCATAGCATTAGAGCCTGACCAGGTCTGTATCCTTGTAACTGAACCCAATTCTGACAAAGCAAGTTCTCACTATTAGAAATATTAAGTCTTGAGATTCAACCAAGAAGATCTCAACCAAGAAGCTCAAAGTATAGATATTTCCATGAAAATGGGAATCCAATTATACTTCAGAAACTAAAAACAATACACAACCAGGCATATCTTGTTTTGAAAAATTGCCCACATTACACTTTTTTTATAGGTAAAATTGCCCACATTACATATAATGTAATTTCTTATAAGCATTCAGGTATCGCTAATTTAGCACATTGAAAGAACTATTATTTCTCTAAATAGCCAAAAAAAGATTCTAAAAGCAATGAAAAAAATATATCGTAAACACCACTTAACCATGTTTAAATTGAAGATTTTTCCCATCTATTATGAGAAATGACATATATAGAGTTAACTGCACCACCGTAATGGAAGCAGCTGAGTACAAAGAAACAAATAAAGGAAAACGAAAAGCAAATCGGATAAAGATTAAGCTCAGGAATTACTTCGAGCTCAGAGTATTTCATCCCCTTAAGAAGCACCTTGGAGCCATCTCCCGAAACTCCAATTCCACCAGCATATCCTATCCAAAATTAAAAATAAAAATAAAAAACACGCCCCCACATTAAAAAAAAAAAAAAGAAACCATGAAATCACAAATCCAAAATCATAAATTGATTTATGGAAACTCCACTCAATACTATTCCATCTTCGTAAAACGAATACAGATGACGTATAGGTAGACTCACCGTATTGAGAGGAATTATGGTGGACGGAAACGTGAGGGGTCGGAGGAGAAGAAGCGACAGTCGAAAGCGAGCGACGGGGGAGGGAGAAGACGAGGGAAATGAGAGAGAGTTGTGGTTTGGGAGATGAGAAGGAGAGGGGGGATTGGTGCAAAGGAGGGGAAAGAGAGGCCATCGAAGGGTTCGAATGGAGCAGATGCCTCATCATCCACACACACCCCATCTCGGTTTCACTATGTTTTATTTTTTGCGTCTCGGACTCGAAGTTATTTACATCTTTATCGCCACTATCAAATAACACTTTATTTACCTTCAAAAAAAATAAAAAAATTGCCAAAACAATCATTCTAACAAATTCTCTTATAAAATTCTCATTTCATCTCATCATTACATTTTTTTTAAATTTTCATACAAAATATAATAAACAATTCAATTTTTTTAAATCTCAATTCATATTTTTCAAATCTCAATATAATAATAATATTAAAACATAATATTTTAAATTCTCAAACAAAATATAAAATTCTCTTCTCACCCCAATCCTGCCCGAGTTCGATACTTTCCTTCCCTAATTCAAAAAATAAAAATATAAAAATAGCACTTTATTAATAACACCTTGTTAGATTCTTTCGTATGTCCCTTTTTTTTCTTTTTTCATTTTTTCTTTTTTTTTTTACCTGAAACAATAAAAAACTAAATTTTATAAAATCTATCTCGAGTAAAAATTCATAAAATATATATATATATATAATTTTCGTGGGTTTTCTGAATTTCGGGTCCCAGGGTAATTGTGGTCTGGCCAATGAAGTATACTTGCCTCGTGTTTAGAAATAGGAAATATAAAAAAAACCTTGTGAAAAATATTCTTCCAAAACCCATTTTGAATAAGTGCCGTCATTTTTTAAAATTCTCATAAAAATATTTATCAAAAATTTCAAATTCAAGTAAACTTAACTTCATATCATTAAATTATTAATTAGGCATTTAGTACTTCTTGAAAAATTCATTTTTGACCGTTATAAATATGTAAAATTCAAGCTATTTCTCTCCCGTTCTAAGTCCTAGAGTTGGACCAATCTCTAGACCTCCAAATCACTTGATCTTGAGTCCAATCTTGAATAAGATACGCTGACATGAGATAAGTTCCACATTCAAAAGGTTTCCAAGCTTTGCCAATTTGAGTAAAATTTTACGAAATGTCAAGCTTGCATCCACCCATTCACCCGTCATCTACAGATAGGTTCTATCATGTGAGTAAGAGATGCAAATTCAGCTGATGATATTCCCAACAAGAACAGAAAAGACTAATACAAATACATTCCATCACCAAACTGCTCGAGTCTTGATGTGAAAATAGGCTAAAAGATGAGCAAAATAATTCTACAAGAGGTAAAAAGAAGTAAATTGTAATACAAGCTGAAGAGCATTTTTCGCATACTGACTTCTTCTGATAACACGATTGAAGATAAATTAACTCAGAAAAGTTGTTCAATTTTGTCCATCCTTTTTCTAGTGTTGCCCTTGTAAGTTCTGAACTCTGACCGAGCATGTTTACTTTTATTCCATCGAAGGACCCAATACCACAATATTAACTTCGAAGGCACAGTTTGGCTTCTATTGTCCTCTAGCTGGTTGGTGTGTCCAAGGAAGGTTTTGATCAGATGATATTAGCAACTTGCCATATAGTGCAGAAAAGCAACTAGTCCCTGCAAACCAGATTTAAAGAAGTGAACTGTTAACCACCCATAATGCTGAACGAATTCACTGAGCTATCATGTGACATACAGGGAGTGAAAGGTGAAAGGTGGGAGCAAAGTTGCAACTTGCAACAAATGTTGGTTAAATCACTAGGCGCACTTAACTGCAAATGCCATTTAGAGCCTAGACACAAAGTACAAGTGCGCGCTTGATTGACGTAAAGCACATTAAATACCATGAAAAAAAACAAACAAAGACGCAAGGCACACCTATGATATTTGATAACCATAATCAAACTAAAGTATATGGTTCAATCAAAATATACCAAAAAGCTCAATATTTTAGGTATCTCGGGTTATGCTAACATAAGCAATCAATCAACCGATCTCGAAAACCAACTTGGAAGATTATATCGGGTTCAAAGCATACACATAAAATGAGACATTTTTTGATAAGTCACATCAAATGAGACATAATGTGGTGATGAGACGTAAATGATCTTCAATGTCAACTAAACACTAAAAAATATTTGTTTACATCATTTTCTTGGTCTAGAAATGAGTTTTAGATTGTGCTTGGATGTTGAACTGAGTTGAGATGAGTTGAGTTCTTTATGAATAGTAGTAAGTTGAGATAGTGGAATGAGTTTTGTGGAACCCACCTAAGATGTGTTTGGATGTTAAGATGAGTTTATATGTATTTATGGAAAGTTGAAAAGGTTGTGGGTCCCGCGTGTAAAGAGGTGTTGAGTTGAAAATGGTTGTGGGTCCCACATATAAAAATGTCTTGAGTTGAGTGATGTTTAGTGATTTGGGAGTTGTGTTTGGATGTTTGGCTAGGCTTAAATTTAAACTCAACTCAGATGAGCTCAACTGTTTTCATGTTCCAAACGTAGCCTTTTTTTTTTCAAATTACAAAAGCGCACTATTTTGTACTTTCAGCTCATACAAAAAAGCACAAAAGAGAGCCCCTTAAAGCACACTTTTGTAAATGTGCTTTGCTTTTGTTAAGTGAAACACTTTGGCATTGGCAATTTGCGCTTAAGTGCACTTTTACCAACAATTCTCAGAACTCCAGGTTTAATGTGATGATTTAAAATATAGTAGGCATTGCATAGGAAGTATAAGGAGAAACGAAAGGGTGACGAAAATCATTCATTCAATATGAAATTGAGAGAGGCAGGTCATAGGTCACAAGAATCACTAGTAAACTAACATTATTCTTCAGAAGGAAGATCTAAAAGTCAACAGAAGAAGAGAAAATGAGTGGCAGCCCTATTGCATGATCATGTCCATACAGGCAGCAAGAAGAGACATGATGATCCAAGTGAAACTGACCACATCGTACTTATTTATCTGGCTATTTCGTTGATAACATTTATCTTACTAGTTATTATAAAATTTATCTCACAACTTAAACATCTCCAATCCCAGCCATCTACTATTACTAACTTAAAAATGACTAAAAAGGCATGAAAACCCTCACAAATCATGGCTAAAAGAGCATGAGCAGAATTGTACTGTTGCATGGTTATAGTACCCTTGTAGAGTAACAAGTGCAGGCTTACAGTACCCATGAGTAATATTGACAACATATTTGGAACAACATACATTAGAAAATTTGTCATCCTTCTGGGCATTTTACATGGATGACATAAAAATTATAAAAAGAAAAAAAGAAACCAACTCTGATACTGGGATATAGTTTTGGACAAAGAGCCAATGCAACCAATTATGTATTAAGGAACCTTCTAGATTTCTTGCATTAACAATATCCACAGAGAGAATTTCTGTCCATGTAGTACTAGCAATGACAAAGTGGATGGCAACGTGAAGGTGAGGGAAGCGTTGGAAGCAAAAACTCTATAACCCTATGGGTTTAAGGGTATATAAAACAGGATTCATTATATAGTCTGAAGGTAACATCTCTCCCAGTAATGCTGTAAGTACCGTTTACCTTATGTTCTACTAATTTAGATTACCGACAGATAATGAACATTGTTTTAGCAGCCTCATTTCACATGCTGACAAAAATACCCTTAATCGCACACACCAAACATTATAAATGGTGATGAGATTAAAAAGCTTAAACTCCTAGACTGCCATATGGGAGAAAAGTGATAACGAGAACAGGTTCAGGTCAGTGGGAAACAATTTGGTTTTTATGTCATTTTAATTGGTATTGTTTGGCCATAATTATTATTAGACTAGGAAGGCTGGAATACAAGCAACTCAACACGCATGCATTTCAGAGTTATGAGAGAGTCAATGGCATTTGAGATGCCCCAGCTCTCAAGTGTCTGAAGCGTATTGCTTAAAAGAAGGCCCTCATAATTATTTGTGTTCTAGTGGACTATGCCTATTTCAATATTAAAAAAATATCTTCTTATAAAAAAAGAATTACTTTTGAGTTAGTGCTAAAAAATCTATGTGCCAATTATGATGCATTTCATAGAATATAATGTAATTTTATCATCAGCCTTTGATGTAAGTGAATGGATTTCTCAGAAGATCTAAGATAACAAACAAGGGCATTTTCACCCTCCTTTTCAGTTTACGTATAAGTTCTGGAAGGATGTGAGCTCACTGAATGAATGAAATGCCTAGCTGCTGTGAGCTAATGAAGCTCTGGAGAAAGGAACACCATGTTTGCAACAACAAACATAATAATGAAGAACACATTACCAATGCTTTAAACTCCTAGCTTAATAATAGTAGAGAACCCTAGGCTCAAGATGCAATGTCCCAGAGTGAGTACAGGATGTTGTGAATGGGATCCCACATTGTCTGGGAGAATGAAAATCTCGTCCTTTCTAGTGAATGAGATCCCACATTTTTCGTAGAAGGTGCTTTGATCATTATAAAGGCCAAGAACTTCTCCCTCCCAAGAATAGTGGAATACCATTCACCAAATCCTATACTCAATCCAGGGTTTTACACCAAATGACCATACCAATAATGAGTTGTTGCAAGCAGGTTAGTAATTAGAATTTTAAAGCATTAGTTGGATTGATTCTTGGGTCAGGCAGCCCCCTTCATCTCGATTAGCATTTCAAGGTGGAAATCCTTAAATGCATGAATGTTAGGTGTGCAAATACGGGCTTGAAGGAGAGGGAGATTCTTCATGTAGAGAGAATAGAGCTTACAATGAAAGGAAGACAAACAACGGCTATTGAAATAGTGATATGTTAGGGCAATGGACTGTGGATCCACAAAGAGCAATTTTTGGTTTCCTAAATCAATCCATGAGAAATAGTGATATGTGTGTGTTTTCACACAGCGCATGTGTTTAAGATCACACGAGTAATGCTAAATACAGTCATGAGTTATGCAAGCGCCGTGCACTCCTTTAGAAAAAGAGTGGAAAACTTTTTTTCACGTGGATCTCATATTTACTCACTTTTTTTAAAAGGAGTGCACGGCGTTTAGGCACTCTATAACTACAAATATCACCCCCACACACACAAGGCACATACAAAACAAGATTCATATATGAATACCTTGAAAAGGGTTTTGTTGACTAATTATAATACCAGAGAATGAAAGGCTCACGTACCAGTACTTAATCAATCCATCCCAGCCGCATGTTGCAACCTTGCTTTGTTCTAATGGATGCCACTCACACCCAATGCATACTCCCTCATGGCATTTAAGAGTTCTGAAGACTCTGCATGTCTTCCAATCCCAAAACCAGCATTTACCCTCACCATCTCCAGACATAACGAACCGTCCATCAGGTGAGAAATTGACCTGGCAAGCATACCCGGCCACAATGTGCCCGGCAAACCTCTTCTTCTTATTGAGCTGAAACCTCTCTCTCGTGCCATATATAAGAATCTGATTATCCAAACTCTGCGCGGCAAGATAATTCGTACTAGGGTGGAGCGAAATTGATGGCATAGAGTGCATATGCGGCTCACTAATATACTTTATGACCACAGGAATCCCGAATTCCCATACACGAAGCGACTTGTCATCGCTTGAAGTAACAAACCTCCTGTTATTATCGACAAAAGTAATGGTATTCACGGCTCCTAAATGCTGATCATACTCTTGCGTAATCTGTGCCGTGTTCATATCCCACTGAACAATCTTCTTATCGCTCATCCCCGCCAGCAAGATGTTCTGTTTATCTTCGTCCGGATTAAGCCTAACAACGTACGGAATCTTCCCGGTACTGAAACTTGATATCACTTGCCCGGTCTCTGTATCCCAGTACTTGATATTCTTATCATACCCGGCAGTCAGAAACTTGGTGCCGTCGTTACAAAACCAAATGTCCCGAACCGCCTTGGAGTGGCCCATGTAGGTCCTCATACATTTGCCAGAATTGAACACATCCCAAATCTTCACCTTCGTGTCCATCCCCGCTGACAAAATCAAATGCCCGTGTTTCGGGAAGAACCGGATTGCGGACACGCCCTTGGTGTGGCCGCTCCAAGTGTGCACCAACCTCTTGGGTATATAACAATGTTCGTTCGTGGCCTTGGCGTCCTTGGGCGGCGCGATCCAAGACCTACCCTGATAATCCTTCTCCTCCTTACCATGGAACGTGCTCTTATCTGGAACAGTCTCGCCCTTCTCGCCGCCTCTCTCTCTTTCTTCGCCCTTCTTCTTCGCGTATTCCTCAGCGTACTTCTTCTGCTCCTCCGTCAATTCGGTTTGTTGACCTTCCTTCTTGCCTGCCCAAGGACTCTTCCGGTTCTTCATCAACCAGGTGTCGCTCGCAGGATTATCAAGCTCCACCTTGTCGACGACTTCTTCGGGGTCCTTATCCTCCTCCATTTCCTTCTTCTTCTCTATCTTCCTCTTCTTCTGCTCGTGCTGCGGTATGCTGTAGACGGAGATGGAGTCGTTTTCGCGCAAAGCGTCTAGATCTCCGACGTAGTTGTTGCCGGCAGAGGCGGAGGGGTCGGCAGCGTAGCCGTACTTGTGGAAAGTGTTGTATTGCTCGTCGAAGACGAAGGGTTCGATGGATGCATCCTCGACGAAGCCAAGCTTGTGGTTGCGCATGCCCTGGGCGATGCCATCCTTGGCGTAGGGGTGGGCTGGGCCGTAGATAGGGGCCCAGAGCTGGTCGTAGGTGGGGTTGAAGGCGACGGCGTGCTGGACCGGGTCGATAGGCCGGGACAGGGCTTGGTGGGACTGCGCCACCGTCAGGGCTAGCATGGTGTCGTCAACCTTGGGAGCGGCGGACTTGCCGGGGAGGAGGCGAGGCGGGGAGGCTTCCGGTGATGGCGTGTTGGGATTAGGGTTTTGGTTTTGGTCCTCTGGGTCGTCGTGTTCGACGTCGTTTTGGTCAGTGTAGGTGCGAAGGAGATCCATCGGGGGCAAAACCCTCTCTCACTGAATTAACCCTAATGTTGCAGGTGGTGTTCTTCGTTCCCGAACCAGAGAGATCGATTCAATTCACTGCTTCCCCGATTTAGATGCTCTGAAATCTTTAGTCACTCAGGCATTTCGCCCTAGCGTCCAGTTACGGGAGCATTACAAATATTTGGCATCAAAAATAGTTTTTCTTTACAAAATAACTTTGAATTTTTTAAATAAAAATGACTTTCATTTAAGAAAATAAAATTTTGGCAACAAAATTTGATTTATATTTCTCACTTTACTCATCCTATGCCACTGTCGCTGGGTGGAATCGATATGGTTTATTCGATTTTAAATAAATTTTAAACAAAACTAGTATAAATCGATTTTATATTTTTAAAAATTGATACTATACCAGTTATTCTCTTAAACGGATACTTCTGATTTTATCAGTTCTGACCCGATTTTTTGATTTTTCATATATATTAAATCTATAATATTTTATACTTATATATATATATAAATATTAGTAATACACTAATACTATTAGTATATATAGTATACTATCGGTATAATACTATTACTATATGTTAGTGATAATATAGTAATTAATATACTAATATATATTAATATTTATCAAAATAAATATGTTGAGAATTTATTAAATCATAAAATGTAATTAATATATATTTTATATTTAAAAATATGATCAAATAAATGTTCATGTTTAAGATTAAAATTTTATGTTATAAATTATAATATAACATTATTTCATATATAATTATAATTTATAAAAATTATATATAATATAAAAAATATTATATATAATATTAAAAATTAATTAAAAATATATAAATATGCAAACCGATCTAGTCCTAAAAAATATAAGATTGAGACCGGACCAGTTATGACTGATTTTTAAAATGGAGGAACTAGTCTCGGACCGAACCAGTCCAAAACCGGACCAAACCAACTGGTTCGAGCCGATTTTCTGGTTCTTCGATTTATTTTTACAATCCTAACCATCACTCACAAATACTATAAATAAATAAGAATATTAAGTAAGTTGATCGTGATCAATTTGGATGAATTTAAATTGTTGAATTCGTTCATTAAATGAATTGTTTATAAAATTAAAATTATGATTGATTATTAAATAATATAAGATTTATAAAATATATATATACACACATTTTTATATAACTAGGTGAGGACCAACGTGCAAAGCACGGTTGCCTAGTTTGGGTGAAATAGATTTGTACAGATTAGTAATGTGCACAAACAGAAAAAACAATATGATTTTTTACAAAAAAAAAAAAAAAAATGATTAATGAATAATTTAGTGCATAGCTCAGAAAATGAAAAGATTAGTTCAATGGAAACCCATTCGTCCAATGACATGCCTAAGTAGCAAATTCGGCAAATTATCTGCAAGCAAGAGATATAATAACACCACGCAGACTTGCAAATTCGGCAAATTATCTACAAGTAAGAGATATAACAACACCACGCAGACTTGCATCGACTCATTGTATTTTCTAGTTGGATTTCTCTAGGGCCCTACAAATAATCTGCAGGAGCCGTTGTGAGCTTCGTTTGGTTATTAAACTCATCTCAACTTATCATTACAATTTTTTTAAATTTCAACACAAAATATAATAAACAATTCAATTTTTTCAAATCCAAAAATAATAATAATATTAAAAGATAATATTCTAACAATATTTTATCATCTCAACTCAACTCAACTCATTTTAACATCTAAACGCATTAATCTTCTCTAGTGGCAGGTGAGAAATCAAGAGAAGTCCTGCTTCTAGAACCTTCAATTTCTACTGTGCCAAGCCACGTATCC
This sequence comes from Juglans microcarpa x Juglans regia, assembly GCF_004785595.1. NCBI lineage: Eukaryota > Viridiplantae > Streptophyta > Magnoliopsida > Fagales > Juglandaceae > Juglans > Juglans microcarpa x Juglans regia. The sequence goes on along the minus strand of NC_054599.1, from coordinate 17,219,802 downwards.
TTGCTAACTTGGAAAATCGGAAGAATTGAACTACTATAATGTTTAAATAGCAAATAGCATCCTTACACATTTGTAATGTTGTATGCCATAACAAAATGTATTTCAACGAGACACAAAACCATAAGTTATACTTTCCAAACAAAATCTAGCAAGATAAGTAACTCTCTTTAGATTCAAAGTCAAATAGTTTACTTTCCTCTTAGTTTCATTTACCTGGGTTTCCAAGGTTGCATTCTCCCTATTTTGCATTCACCATCACATGCATAAGCCTTACCAACCTACTCCGCATCTAAAGTCCCTTCTTTTCTGAAATTATAGAGACCTGCCGTAAGCATTAAACAATAGTAGCTACTAATTTCATTAAAATTAGAGGTCTTTGAATATAATAAGGCGTGTACACTTTACTTGTAATTTTAAAGAAATTAGTAATTGTTGTTAGTTAATGGTCATGCAGAGGTTTATGCTAATCCTCTGGAGCAATGCGATCTCACTCTGCAACGAAGCAATGTAATTTGACTTCTCTTGAATGATCTTTTCCTTCTCCACTATAACATCTTCATTTGCTTTCTATTCTTTGGATTTCTTGTAAATTTGGGACTCTTCATTAAGAGACAGAGAAAGGGCATCAAAAAACAAATGCAACACAAAATAAAGTACAGTTTGTCAAACTTTCCACTCATAAACACTCTCAATTAAGCCTTAGTACAAATAAATGGCATCCACGCATGGATCGTACTACCTCACGTATACATTTGGACGACAAAAAAGAAAACTTCCAATATAGAAAACAAAGAATTTATATGATCCAGATGAGTCTTTCATAAATTCAATGGGCCTAGAGAAACAAGACTGATTTATGACACGCCAAAGGTGCTGAAATAAAATTCAACAACGACCTAAATCACCAATTTAAGAATTCCCAAACTATGGTTCTGTCAACAGCCAGATAATTTTAGCACCTCTTGTAGAAAATTCGCAAAACTGAGAAGAAATGCCCAATTTGACTCTTCTAAAGCCCTGCAGATAAGCAATCAGATAAATAGATCAACTTAAATAAGTTTCAAATGCGCCAAACCTGGAAACTGTAAAAGAGGCAAATAAAGAGAAACAATTATATCAAAACCTTAAATACATAGTACAACAAAAGCATATATTTTTTTCAATGACCAAAAACACAGGGAAAAACAAAAGAAATGCTCATATATGAAAATTCCCATTTTATTTCCCAAGAAAAAAAAGCCCCGAAAGAGGCTAAAACTAAACATGTTACATTTTTTTTTTTTTTGCCTCTTAGAAGAAACAAGCTACCAAACTCCATTGGGTCAAACAGGTGCAATAGGCTCATTTGCACGAGGACCATTATCTTCAATGGTCCCAAACCTTAAGATTCCAATCTCTCCAAACTTCCATTTCTTAAAAGTGCGCACACTTGGTCAGTGATCAAAGAGAGTGTGAGAAACAGAGTCCCCGAATAAACATTGAATGAAAAAAGGCTCTAAAAAATGGTATGCAAATGGGTGAAGAGAGTGACCTCCGGAATATGTAGATAGTGTCTAAAAATGGAAGCGTTCCGAAAAAGCCTCGCCATAGACTGTTCAGACACCCAAAACAATTAACTTCTTCGAAATCCACTTAACGGACGAAAATGAAAGAGACAAAAACTGAAATCACTACACTCGATCAAACAGGGGCAAAAATTGGCGCCCTTGAAAACCAAAATATCAGTAAACCCTAGATTCAAATGTCAAAAAAATAAAGTAAATAAAGCTTTAAATGATTAAAAAAATTCAAAGAAATTAAACCCAAAACCCCTAAAATGCAAAACCATCTAGACAAACCCAAATGCACGAAACATAGGTCCAGTAGAAACTACGAAAATCCAAACCCAAAATACGATCAAATTCGAAACACGATCAAATCCAGCTTAATATTCGCCGTGAGCTTCTTCAAACGTAGTGCAGTGCCGACCGCCTTTGATTTATCAGCATCTACGGCAGCTCCACCTAAATCCACCACCAACCCCTAAATGCACAACTCAAACAAAAACTCAGATTTCAAACACACTCAAGAGCACATGCAAAAGCTAAAGCTTTGAAATTATTTTACCCAAAGACAGCGACGACACCAAGGCCTCGCCTTCGATAATGAAACCAGCTCATTTATCCGCATCACAAGCATCAATGGGCTTTGGCGAACCAGTGTTTAGCAGATCAGGGATTGCAGATACGATTCATGAAGATGAAGAGAAAAAGAGAAGATGAAGAGACAAAGAAGGAAAGGATTTTAGTTTTTGGAGAGTTGTTTGTGTCGGTTTGTATTTCATTGCTGATTTATTCCTATGCATTGTTTTCGATTTAAAGTTATTATACTGGAGGCTTAACAAATTATTGCAAACAGAGGATTAACGTAAAGTTAATGCAAATAAGGAAATTCTATTAAAACAAGAAAATTCCGTTAAAATAAGGAAATTCTATTTTGTAGGCTCTTTATATATATAAAGATATTATCTTAATGAGTAATATTAGATATAGTTATATGTTGTGTAAGCGTCATACACTCTATTTAAAAAAAAGTGAGGTCTATTATTAAAATATTTATTTTTTTGTAGGTCTCATATTTATTCATTTAAAAAAAATGCACGGTACTTACATAATTTATAACTACAAATATCATTTCTCTATCTTAATTTTATATTTAAAAATAAAAGAGTTCCTGATATTATGTGTATTACTTGAAACCTGTGAATATGACCATTTATATTTCTATTAGTCCTACTCACTTATATGAAAAATAATAATAATTTTTTTCTCAAAGCTTCTCTCATCTATTATTATTCAATAACTCTAGTATGATTATTTAATAGGTATGTTTGATTATTGAAATCAGATCAGCTCATTTTAACTCATTTCAAATTAATTATTAATGGAACTCACTATTTTGTCAACTTCCTATAAAAAGTTAAAAAGTTAAACTCATCTCAACCTACTTCATACATTTAAACACATATATTAATCTATTTACATTTAAATACATCTCAATGGGAACCATAAAATACTACTATTTACATATTAACTTAGATCATCTAAGATCATCTCAACATCCAATGGCAGCCAAATTTAACCTCAGAGCTGTAGCAGGGGCACTTTAGCCAATCAACTACAACAAAACTTATGCCATACAACCTAATTAATCTTTTATCATAGGTTTATTTGCCAAATGGGACATGTCAGATTAGTTTGCTACAAATCTGACATGTCGATTTGTTGTGGGTTGAAGAAGATGGTCGAGAATTATGAGAGCCATTGGTGCAGGAGTAAGAAGTTCGACCACCACCACGGCCCAAGCAATCACCTCTGCTCCTAGTTGGACGGCCTCCATTTTCCAATTGATGTACATCCCATTGAGTAGTGAATGTTGCGGAAGGTTCGGATTGAGTCTCAAGAGACTTAACAATGAGATCATGATTGTGAATCTTAGGTACAACATCCTTAAAACTGGGAATTAGAAAGTGAGACATAATGGTGGTGGAAAAGGAAGAAAAACTAGGACCTAATCCTCAGAGAAACCAATGCACTTTATTCGTATCAACCAAGGGACAACTCATGGCTAAAAGTTGATCACACACACTGTTGAAAACTCGAGAATATTCAGCAACATATCGGATACATTTCTTGAAGAGTTGAAGTTTATCCTTCAATTGAATCTCCCTAGTTTTGGATTTGTGAGAGAAAGAGTATTCAAGAACCCACCATGTGTCGTAGGAGAAGGTGGTCACACTCATAGCCTCTTCAGACCAAGAGGAGAAATCAGACTGAGGATCAGCTGTTCAGTCAGTTTCCATGTCGTGTGAGCAGGATTTAAAACCATGTGACCATCTTTGTCCAAAATAGTAGATGGCGGTTCAGTGATGGAGCCATCAACGTAAGTTATGTAACCTAGGAGACGTTGACAACTAATGAGGGATGAAATTGACTCTTCCATAAGAGATAACTAGTGAAGGTTAATTTGGTAATAAGCATGTGTGCCATCATATTAAAAGTGAGAGGATTGAGAGAAGAGCTTTATGAAGGCATGGCTTGTTCATACCATGTAAAGGTTTGTTAAAACCTTGAGAACGAATTGAAGGAGAAGAACTCTTAGCTTGAAGTACCGAGAAGGGAGTTTGTATTCCTTTTTATAATAATAGATTTTACATGGCAATATATTATAACATAATTAATAGATCCTTGTGATAATGCTAGACCATAAACCAGGTGGTTGTACAAGGAAATATTGGTATTTCCAAGTTTGTATGGATCTAGTGCTGGTAACATATATAGATCTCTTTATCGCTGTATGGAACTGAAGCCTTATTAGTTGCCTTAACAATTACAGATGAATATATATACCTTGAAAAATACAAGATATTACAAAAAATAAAGTAGAACAATAAACGTACGCTACTTATTTCAGGTGTAATAACTTGAGAAGTCCAGCACTCTCCGCCGTGAGCAATCCTCATTTGAGGACAAATACAATAAAATTACAGATTTTTATGATCTCTACTTAAATCTGTGATCTCTCCTTAATAAACATGAAAATTACTTGGGAATTCATTTGAATGTTGTAAGCAGCTAGTAGACACTACAACATAAATGAGTTTTTTGACGGTTTGGCAATTGTGACAATACCCAAACTGTCACGGTTTATGGAAACCATCACTGAAGGTAGTTGAGAAATTGCATTACATTCAAACGTATACATATTCATGTTAGAACGTGCCTTGGACATTCAAACGTTGAGGCTATTTACATGCGAACGTGGAAATTTTTGGCACCAACGTTTGAACGTTAATTGATTTAATATTAAAGTTGGATATTTCAAATTAAAAAATATTGAGAATTGAAGTGCAGTGATTTAATATTAAAGTTGGATAAGCTAACATTAAAAAGATTGAGGATTGAAATTCAAAACCAGTAGATATATTAAATAATATTGTTCATTATATATTATAAAAAGAAAATACTAAATATGATAAGATTTTGTAAATAACATGATAGAAGTGAAAAATACTCAGTACAAGTTGTTTACATATTTATTAAAATCTTTAGTCAATGTGTTGACCTTTTCGTTTAGGATATCTATTTGATAGCCAACATCCGTGACAAAATCGGTGACATTCTATTCTATTGAGGTAATCTATCAGTCGATGTACACTGTAATATTTGAGACCATCGCATCAACCCAAGCAAAGCGTGCATTGAGCCAAATAGGCCACGCATCTTCCATAGATGTACTTGTCAGTAGTTGTCTAGTACTCCCAATATGGGAAGCAACATCGGGCCCAGACTGGATTGGAGGAACAATATCTCGTGCAAGGCTAAGCTAACATCGAGCATGCCCCCTTCCCTGTCAAATGCTCTTAAGGTGTGTGGTCATGTCGATAGGGCTGATCTACTCTGTCAGCCACTCCTCCGCCTGGGGTTGCACCATTTGGGCCAGTAGTAGCTTGGTAATAAGGACTCTATATGGAAAGTTGTCTGTAGAGACGACGCTCGCCTTATTATGGATTCTCTTAAAAATACGAAGTGGAAAGTCAATGAGCTCTCCACGTGCCACCCGTATAAGGAACTGTGCGCAAGTCTGACTAAATGTCTCCTTATGTGCCACAGGATCCACATTTATTGCAATAATAAGATACAACGTGCAAAAAAAAGGGAGGAGTTGCACCTGGCTGAAGGAGATCTTCCTATCGAGTTGCTCTCGGTCTCTCCTAGTGAGGATGTATAAATCCTCATCTCAGTCATCATCCTCCTCATCAGTATCCTCACCTTCCGACTGGTCAACTGGGCCAGTAGATGATGCATAAGTGCCTACATTTACATCTACTTGGGATCCATCCCTAGGCTGAGCATCTCTTACAGTCGATATCTCAGCTATGCGACAGATCCCCATAAACTCGACGATGACATCCATTAAGACCTTGAACTGAACACCGTGTACTATCATCGTGTGAAAAGATGCATCTTGAGGCATGAAGTACATCTCCATATAAAACTCCCAAACTATTGAAGGGTATATGCTACCCCTTAATGTGCAGATACTCATCCAGTCTCTCGTAATGAACACGTCTCTAACGCTCTTATGGTCCTATATGAGTTTGTCGAACTAGTTGATCATGACTTCTCGTTCGGACATCACTGTTCGAGCCCTAATTCGAGATGTGTCCTCACTTGTTCCTTCTCTCGCCCTTTTCCTAGTCGTTAAAAGATGAGCCATTTCCTTAAACAAATGAAAAAAATTGAGCAATATTAGCACTATGATGCATATTATGTACTGTAATCTAAATTATTTCAAGAAGACGTTCGAACGTAAAATATCACGTTCGAACGTTAACCTTATATGTGCGAACCTTTTAAGTTTTACATTCATACGTTAATTTCCTCTAGGATAAGCATTCCAACGTAAGATGAGTTAAGTTCAAACGTGATAAAGGCAAATACACGTTCGAATTAAACCAAATATACGTTTGCACGGTATTAATAAAATAAATAGAAAATTATTACATTCAAAAGTACAAAACAAATACGTTCCCATGTGAGGAAGCTCTTGAACCTATTTATTAAGATGTTCAAATGTACATTAACTATTAGTTTGAACGTTTTTGACCTTTCTGGTAACTGAAAGGTTTTACATTAGAACGAATGTTAAATAACGTTCGCATATAATACTAACATTCGCACATATGTGCCGCTCAAGAATATGAACGATTATACGTGCGAACATTACAAACGTAGGTTTAAATATAAAATATACATTCGCAGATACTCTCAATACGTTCGCACGTACTATAGAACGTTCGCACATTATTTGGTTAACGTGCGAATGTTTATGTAGTCTTACTCATTTGAAAGATATAACGCTCGAATATGAGGAACTAACGATTGAACGTTATGAGACAGAAATGGCTGAGTTGACTCAGTCATTACCTAACACCTCAAACACAATGAAAGTGGCCAAAAGCCACAGTAGAAATGAAGTATATACTTCAAGAAAGCTTTCTATAATAGTCATTTGGCCATTGGCAACTCGTAGTGGTCAAAAAATCAAGATGAAAGTCCACCCACCAATGAGTTTTGGAAAGTCTCAAAACCTCCATTAAACATAAAAAAAAAAAAAAAAAAAAAAAAAAAACCTACTTAAAGGTTAAAGAGGGATGCCTACCCCTTTTGTGACGTTTGTGGTGGAGTTTGACGACGGCAACAACGGATTTGGCGGCTGTTTGCGATAGAGACTACGAGAGGAAAATGAGAGGATTCGTTTGAAATGCAGTTTCGCATTCGGATGGAAGCTTATATACACGTAACGCTCGAACGTTATAGTGTTAATGTGCGAACGTTACAGAATGAGTGAGAAAGCCATCTGAACGTTGCTATTTTAACGTTCAAACGTTTGTCACTTAATTCCTAAGACATGTGAACATTATATTGTTACATTTGAATGCTTATCACTTAATTCCTGATACATTCGAATGTTATATTGGTACGTTCAAACGTCTCTAGAATAACTTTTTATAATTTATACTAAATAACATATTATTTATAATATAATATATAATAGTTGTTATATATTATATAATCTAATAATATTATTATTGATAATATAGCTATTTTATAGTGTGAATATGTGATTATCGATCAAGAATATTATTATTATACTATATGTAATATACTTAATATAATATACTTATACACTATGTACTAATATATATTATAATATACTATACATATACACTATGTACACTATACTTATACACTATGTACTAGTATATATACTATACTAGTCTAGTGTTGTTAATATATTGATAAGGTATAATTAACAACTAATGTTATGTACTAACATATTATAGGCTAATAATATATGTTATACTAATAACAGTATGTACTAGTATATATGTTATACTAGTACATAGTGCACTAGTATAATATATATACTATATATACTAGTTTAGTGTTGTTAATATATTAATAAAGTATAATTAACAACTAATGTTATTTACTAGTACATAGGGCATTAGTATAATATATATACTAGTTTAGTATTGTTAATATATTAATAAAGTATAATTAACAACTAATGTTATTTACTAACATATATTAAGCTCATAATACAAACTATACTAATAACACTATGTAATAGTATATATGTTATACTAGTACATAGTGGCACTAGTATAGTATAATAGTCTAGTATTGTTAATATATTAATAACAATATAATTAACAACTAATGTTATGTACTAATATATTAACAACTAATACATAGTGAGTCATATAAACAATCAATCGAGGTTATGTTCAGTCATGATATTAATATTCAACACATGGATGAAAATACTGAGCAGGATGACCTTAATGAACGAGATGAGATGGAGGAGATGTTGGGTGACATTGAAGCTGTGATGTTTATGGATGAAATAGATGAGGATGACTCAAGTGACCGAGGGACTAAATCAGAGGATTTCTCTACAATGTGGGAAGATGCAAAGCGTGAGCTTTATCCTAGATGTACAAAACATAGCAAAAGTAATCAACATGGTTTTGGACTTATTTAATGAGGTGCTTTTTAAAGGTTCTGCATTGCCAAAGAATTTTTATGAAGCGAAACAATTGAGAAAGGAGTAAGGGTTTGAGTACAAGTCCATACATGCATGCAACAATAATTGTGTTTTATTTTGGAAGGATAATGAGCAAAAACAAGCTTGTCCCGTATGCGGAGAGTCGAGGTGAAAGGGTAATAAAAATATTCCGGTGAAAATTTTGCATTATTTCTCGCTGAAATCCAGATTGCAAAAGTTATATATGTGTAAAAAAAAAAAACTCAAGATATGAGATGGCACGAGGAAAAAAGATTTAAGAATGACGAATATATGAGGCACCCAACTGACTTACTTGCATGGCAAAGGTTTGGTGATCAATACCAAGAGTTTGGCAACGAAGCTCGCAATGTGCATCTAGGACTAACAATGGATAGATTCAATCCCTTTGGCAATATAAGTACAAGTTACAACACTTGACCCATAATGTTGATTCCGTATAATCTTCCACTATGGAGGTGCATAAAGGTACCAAACATTTTGTTAACTTTACTTATCCCCGACCCAAGATCACCGGGGAATGATATTGACATATTCATGTAGTCGTTTATTGAAGAGTTGAAAGATCTATGGGAAATAGGAGTCAGAACTTTTGTTGCATATACATCGATATCTTTTCAAATCAGTAATGTGGACGATAAATGATTTTTCAGCATATGAGAATCTTTTCGGTTGGAGTACTAAAGGGAAGTTAATATGTCTCACGTGTAATAAAGAAACTGCAAGTGAGTGACTAAAATATTCACAGAATATGTGCTTATGTGTCATCAATGGTATCTATTAGCAAATCATGCATGGCGAAGGGAAGATGCTAAATTTGATGGGAGAGTTGAGGACAGAACTGCACCGAAGGAGTTGATTGGGGACGAGATAGTCGAACAGCTACTGGAAGTTAGAGCGAAAAATTTTGGCAAGGTCAGAGAAAGAACAAGAGAAAATGAGGCGCAGCAAAATTGAATTGGACAAAGCGTAGTATTTTCTTTGACTTACCATTTTGGCCATCATGCATGTTGCGACCTAGTTTGGATGTAATGCATATAAAGAAGAATATTTGTGATAATATTTTGAGGATATTGATTAGCATTAACAAAAAAATGAAAGACACTATTAAGACGAGGAAATATCTTGAGAGAATAGGAATTAAACATAATCTGCATTTGCGAATGGAAGGCATTAAGATGGTTCTGCCGCATGCATGTTTTACGATGACAAGGGATGAGAGGATGGATTTTTGTAAATGGTTGCAACGTGTGAAGTTGCCAGATGGTTATGCCTCCAATCTTGGTAGATACGTGAGCCCTGATGATTGAAAAATAAGTAGACTGAAAAGTCATGATTGTCACGTATTTTTACAAAAATTGTTATCGGTGGGAATTCATGGGAAACTGACTTCTAATGTATGTGTCGCCAAAACTGAACTTTGCATGTTTTTCAAGGATTTGTGCTTTCGGATAATAAATCGAGATATGTTACGGAAGATGGAATAAGACATTGCTATTATAATGTGTAAATTCGAGCAGATCTTTTCACTATCATTTTTTGATATAATGGTCCATTTAGCAATACATTTACCTCAGGAGGTACTGTTAGGTGGCCCGATGTAGTTCCGTTGGATGTATCCAATTTAAAGATATTTGGGTAGATTGAAGCGTACTGTTGGGAATAAAGCCCGACCTGAGGGTTCAATAGCAAAGGCTTATATATACGATGAATGATTGACATTTTACTCTCTATATTTTCGTGGTGTTAAGACACGATTTAATCGTGAAGAGCGGAATGCTGATCTTGCTACTGCTCCCCCTCGTGAACTATCAATGTTTTCCTATAATGTACGACCCTTCGGTGCACAAATGGGATACGACTTAATTAATGAGAGTTAGAAAAAGTTCAGTGGTACGTGTTGAATAATTGTCAGGATATTGATGACTATCTCGGGTAAGTCGCTGCATACTTAGAATAATTTTAATTAAAAAAATTATTATATAACTATTGTGTTCAAATATGCTATTCTTTTGTACTTCTATACAGTAAGTACATGGACAAACTTAGGACATAAGACGTAAAGAATATAAAGGCGAGATACGAAGAATAATTTCCTGGATGGTTTGAACAATGCGTATGCATTTTTAATATCCCATGACTTAAAAATTATTTTGAACCATTTTAATTCTTGTTTACTTTTAATAATTTTGTTATTATTTAAATTGTTAGATTTTGGAATAACGTGTTAATGATCCCTCATTAGTTTTTTCTAAATTGCATGCATACAGGTTTTGAGGTTATAGATTCCATACTATGGATTGTGAACATAATCGAAAGATGCAAAATTGTGGTGTGTTGGTCGAGGGAAGTCATGAAACATATGATATTGACTACTATGGTATCATACGTGACATTATTGGATTGAAATACTTGGGTGTGAATGTGACATAGGCTTTTAAATGTGATTGGTGGAATATAGGCGGTGGTCGAGTTTCGATACATAGGATAGTCACTTTACGAGTGTCAATACTGCATGTAAATGATACAGAAATTATCTATTCGTATTGACTTGTCAAGCTTCTCAAGTCTATTACGTGGTTGATCCAATTAAAGGAGCTGATGAAAATAGTGGAGAGATAACTAGACGAGTCGTACAAAAATTTGTGCCTCAGAATATCTATGATGCAGGAATGGTAGCGGATTATGATCATTGTGGAGATGAAGATGACACTTTGATTATAGAGGCCTACCAGGAAAATGGATAGGGTATTAATTTATTTGTTGACCTTGGTGCACATGAACTAATCCCCTTATGTAGAGATGACGTCCCACCCGTACATCTCGACCCATTCATATTAAATGATCATTCAGTTCATAAAGTAAGTGAAGAAGAAGAATAAGAAGATGAAGAAGAAGAAGAATTCGAAGAGAAAGTCGATGAAGAAGAAGAAGAAGAAGAAGATGATAATGACAAAAATGTTATTGAAGTCGATAATGAAACAAGCATGAAAAATACATCTGGAGATGAAGAATAAAAGAATTAAATATTTTATTTACATAGGTGACAGTACATTACATTTTTCTTTATAAATTATTCTATACTAATTTTTTTTTTAAATATTAATCATTTCAAGGATGCCACCAAAACAACAACGAAGAAATGTGCCTCCTCCCCCAAGTCCCGAACTCGTTCATGACTTCCCAACTAAGGACTCTGCCCCTGAACAAGTTGATGTACAAGAGACAGACAACCAGTCGACACCTACCAGTAAGAAAATCTTGTTGATAATTAATTATATTTCATTACATTGGAGACTGTATTTAATAATTTTAAAAAAATTAGCTAATGTCTTGTCACGTCGTGGATGTGACTTAACATGCGACCTTGCTCTGGAAAGAAATAGAAGGCGCCGAAAAATCAAGATCAACATTTCTGATAACTTCACTGGAGGATATGTTGGTACACTAGTCCGAACTTATGCCCCATTTTATGTGTGATCATGGAAAGATGTTCCGAATGAGGTGAAGGTTCACATTCTGAGTTTTGTACTGTGAGTTTATATACAATCGTAAATTTTTTTAGAGATGTTTTGATTTCATATTTTTTACGCAATTCACTTCTTAGAATAAATTCGACCTCAATTTTGGCCATAGCTAGGAGTGCAAACTGTGAATGAGTTGATGGCTACATTATATAGGCATCACAAGGGATGATGTTATGACCATTTCAAGAAATTCGAGATGTTGGAAGAGGCTGTTCCAGAAAACGAAGTTAAACGATTGTAGGAAGTATTGTGATCTTTTTGCAAGTCTAGATTATCAGGTATTTTTAGATTTATTCCCTATAAGTTATTTACATCTATATTGGTTTCATATATTATATTTAACATTGTTAATTTCTCCTGCAACACTTATGTTCTATCAATGTATAGAATAGAACGGTTTTGACAATCCACTATCGCGTCGGTTCAAGGTCATTCTAACGTCTTGCTGATAAAATAGTAATTAATAACTTATTAAATTCACTCATTTTTATAATATTCTTTTATTTGAGTACTAATATTATTTTTTAAAATTACTAATGTGGCTTTGTTAGAAATGTGATGATCCTGAAAATTTCTCTTTCATTCATATCTATGCTGCTATTCACACTGATGAGCATAGTGAGTGGGTTGATCCTGTCGCTAAAGATAATTAAGTAAGTGAGGTTATTTTCTGTGAATAAATTATGCAACATGTGAATTCATATTATATTTGATTTCTCATTTCTTTTAATATGTTACTTATTGTGTGTTTTTGTTATAATTGTAGGAAAAATGATTGAGATCTAATTAGCCTCTGAGGAATCCTCTCCTTGTGACAAACATATTCACGCAAGTGCTCGGGACCAAGTCTGGTTTGTTAAGAGGTTTGTGATGTTCTTTCAAGCGTGTCGATTCATCATCCACGACCTCGATTTCAGAAGTTAACAATCTTACTAAAGACTTAGATGTAGCACGCCAAGAAATTGAGCATATGAAGTCGAGACAGTAGGATTTGGAGTCTTTCTTATCGCGATAGTCTGATTTAGAGACATGTTTGCAAGAGCAACAAAGAGACCACGATGAGAGAATACGCATTAAAATCCAATAGCAAATACAGAGGGAGATGATGATCCATATGGAATGTGTTATGTCACTTCAGAGAGATCATTGTGGGCGAAAAAAGAAGAAGAAATGATCAATATATTATTGTCATCATTATTATTATAAACTTTTATTGTCTATTTTTGGAACTCTATAAGACATTATTAGTTGTTATATTTATGGTGTAATATGAAACTATATGTATACTTTTTAATTTTATTAAATTACTATTTCTGATCAGAACGTTCGCATATAAAGAACAAACGTTCGAACATGGAACTAAATGGCTGGTATTACACCAAATTATTTTGGAGTGGGCTTTTATATTGTTTGATGAATATATTTTCATATTGGGCGTGACGTCTTTATATCATTTCGTGAAAAATTATATTTGTAAATCGATGTATTGAAAATAAGCTCCTTAAAAAAATTTAATTATTGACATATATATAGTAAGAAGAATTTAATTTAAACTGTTCTTAAAAATAAAATTATGTCGTATCAATATTACGAAAAATACCATCTAAAACAAGATTCAAATCTCCTTAAAACTCATCTACGATACCAAATCAATATAATACATGAAAATGATAAATTGATCAATAACAACACCCAAAGTCTCCATAATCATGCAGGAGTTTTGTGCTCAATTACATCATTTATTAGGAAGAGAAATTAACAATGATCATCAGAAACAAATTAAGGCATACACGCCATTAATTTGCTGCCACTTATTTCACATGCGGTAGTGTAGCAACATATGTATGTATCGACAAAAGAGGCTATTCCAGAGGGGAAGCTCTTCAGCTAACGTTATTAATTTTCTGACTCCCACTAAAACAATTTGACTGGAACTAGTTCCAGTGGTGTTCTTTTCTGGGTAAGGCCGGGACCAGTCGATTCGTCCATGTTAATGTCCTCCTCTTTCATCCCACTAGGTAATTTCCAATCAAAACAGTACAAAAGATTGGCGAGTGCAAGCTCAACTGTGGTCGTTCCCATATGCATCCCAGGACAACCTCTTCGACCAGATCCAAATGGCAATAACTCAAAGTTTTGCCCTTTATAATCAATAGAGCTATCATCGAACCTTTCTGGGTTGAATTCTTCTGGGTTTCTCCAATATTCAGGGTCTCTTGCTATTGCCCAGTTGTTTACTTGCAGCAATGATTTTGGGCAAATGTCGTAACCGCTGATCTTAAAGGGTGCCATAGTTTCTCTTGGAAGAAGCATTGCAGCCGGAGGGTGCAATCTGAGAGTTTCTTTCAATACCGTCTTGAGGTAAGGAAGATGAGGTGTGTCGCTTTCTGCGACTTTTCCTTCGTTACCGACGACATTTCTGACTTCATCTTGTGCTTTCTTCATCACTCGTGGGTTCCTTGCAAGCTCTGCCATTGCCCATACAGTGGTAACTGCAGCAGTGTTGCTTCCGCCTACAAATATATCCTGGTACACAAATATGAGGGTTAAGCAGAAGGTGATCAGAACCGTACATATGTTCATAAAGATATCAAATACAAAGTCTTTTATTATTATTATTATTGTATTACTTTTTTTAGTCAAGATCTTTTCTTATAAAGTTTCAATTGAAAAAAAAAATATTTATTATTGTCCTCAAGTGTTGAAATAATATATATATATATATATATATATATATTATAGACTTGAAGATTGTAAGTGGGAGCTGAGAGATATGAGATATATGTCCTACATGATATTTATCCCCTTGACGTGTTTTTCTCCCTACCATTTGAGAATTTTATACCACAGAATTCATTTTGTATGTATATTTTTCTTCTAGTTGAAATCTTAAGTTGGGATAATAAGTAGAGAGATTATGCTTTTGTATATTTATATTGAGGATACCGTAATAAATAACAATGTATGGGAGGAAAGGTTGTGTTCTTACGAAGAGGATCGCCTTAATGTTATCTTTAGTGAACGGAGCTCCACCAGACTTGGCTTGCTCCCTTTCTATTCTCAGCAGCACATCGACGAGGTCTTCGTGTTCATCTTTTGTCTTGTCGGGATTAAGATGAAAATCAATTGCTAGTTGTAGAAAGCTATCCAACTGATGGAAGATCTTGTCAAGTCTTTGAAATCTACCAGAGAGCCTGTCCACAATCCATCCCACGTATGGAAAGAACTCAGATGCACTGAAGCTTGCAAGCATGGCTTCAGCCTCATGAAGAACTTCTTGAAACTTCTCATTATCCAAATCACTCCCCCGGAAGCTCTTTCCAAAAGCAATCCTACAGAGAATACTTGCAGTAGGAGGCAACATCTTCTCCAAGAGATTCACAGGGGTTGCAGAAGATGAAGACTGAGATATTGAATTCACAAGCAAAGCCACTTCTTCTTCCCTGATGGAACGATATGACTGCACCCTTGCCGCGCTAAAAAGCTCAAGAACACAGACTTTCCTTATCTCTCGCCAATATTCGCCATAAGGTGCAAAGACTATGTCCTGATAATTGTACGTCAATTTTTCAGCGCTGGCTAAGAGAGGTCGACTGCAACAGTCGAGATCACGAACTTTCAAGACCTCTTTTGCAGCCTCAGCAGAAGATATAACAACAATCGGTTTAGCACCGAATTTGAGGAGCATCACGGGGCCATATCTCTGGGCGAGTCGCGACAAAGATTGATGAGGCAAATCACCAATCTGGTGCAAGTTGCCTATAATGGGAAGGCTTGGAGGGCTTGGTGGAAGGTTTTTGTTTTGCCTCCAACCATGAATTTTGTTTTTCATGAGTAGCAGAATGGGGAGAAGAAGGAGAAGTGGAAGCCATATGGGTACAGCGAAAACAGCCATTATCGATCGAAAGCTAGCTTTTATCTTCTTGATCTATTACGTAAGTACGTGCAATGATCGAGATTGCTTGCTTCTTGGATAATTTGTGGCCTCAATATATAGACACGACGACAGTATCTTTTTTTGTTGTCTGTATACCCTGGCTTTCGTCTCTCGTCAATTGATCTTAAATGATGTTTGCTGGCTGCTGGGTCCGTCCGCTGAAAAAGACTTCAAAGAAACCCACGACATGTATATTAATCACGTGGCTGAACCAACTATTTTATTTCGTGGATGATTTTTCATTAACTCCTGTAGAAAGATATTTATTGGTTATATATTTATGATTATAATCTATATATTATATATGCTGAAAAATAATAAAAATACAGTTAGTAGTTAAGTTGATATTAGGATGCCATACAATACATGCAGTCTTCAACTTGTGTAGAAAACATTTATTGGTTATTAATTATATTTACTATTTATTCAATGAAAAATAACGAAAATACAAGTATTAGCTGTTAATTATTATTAGAAGCTCATGAATGCATGCATGACCTACTGATCATGTAGAAAATGGTAGTGCATTTCTTAATAGGTTGTATGAAAATAGTACTAAAACATATTAAATTTGAATACTATTAGATATAATCTTGGGAGTGTGAAGTCTCGTGTATTCTCTTTGAAAAAAAATGAAGTCTATTATTAAAAAAATAATTTTTTATCATGTGGTTATCAAATTTACTCTTTTTTCTTAAAGAAAGTGCATGAGACTTATACATCGTAAGATTGTATTCTTATAATGTAGAATGTACATTTCTCTTTGAAATCAATTCTCATTTTATTATTTTTTGTTTTCAGATATATATAAATATAACACCCTATCAACACCGTTAACGAGACAGAAAGTCATATCAACTATACGTACCATTGTATTATTAACATGGTTGATATTGTTCATAAGCGAATACTATCATTTCAACATTCTAGATACATTTTCATGACATACCCAAACCTCCCTCATTTTTATTAATTCTTATCTACTTTCCCTCTTTCTATTTTTTTTTCTCTCTCTCTCTCTCTCTGATTTCATATATACATTAACATCCAATATTGAACATCCTAAACGTGACAGAAAGTCGTCATGTCAACTGCCATTTTATTTTATTAGTAATTAATATGGTCGATGTATTTCATAAGTACTTACATTACACTAGTAGGCTGTACGCATTTCCCATCTCTTTAATTCTCTATATATAGTTTATTTCATAAAAATAATTATCGTAATAATACATCGAGCTGAACAAAATTTGTATCCGTTTTCAACAACTAGCTAGACTTGTTGATCTAGAACACATGCATGCATGCAGTACTCTTCATCCGATCGAAACTTCCAATTTCAACCCAAGCGACCGACTAGTCCTATATTGGGTTCTAATATTATTCTTAGATATATATTTATTTTAATATGATAATGACCATTCATTTCTCTCATGTAAACTATATTTATATTTCTTGTAAAATATATATCCATGATCTGGTCTTCCATATGGAGTTCATGAAAAGATAAAATAGAAGTCTCATTCAAAAGTTTCATCCTAGAGCGCAGTACGTTGATCATCAGACGGTCTAATTGAATTCTCTCAATGACCATATATATATATATATATATATATATATATATATATATATATATATATATATATATATATATACACGCTGACGGCCTAACCATATTCTAGATTATAAGGCTATGAATGTACTCCTGCAGGTTGCGTTTTAGCTAGAAACCCAGAATTAAAGACGTAGGAGGACTTCCTAGAAAGCAGTTTGGTAGTCAAATTCTTGACTAAAAGAATATTTCTGGCATGGAACGTCGCCATAGTCCCGCGGGCCACTTGCCGGCGATCGAGATTGTTGCATTAAGAATGAAGATTACGTAACTGCGCGCACGTACCCACTGAAGCTAGATTCAACCAGCTGAACGTACGTACGTATGTACAGATCAAGTAATTAATAGTTTGTTATTAAGTTAATTAAGCACCCCGCTTCAGTATAATTAACATTTAACCTCGTTTGTTTTTGAAAATGAGATTAGATGAGTTGAGATTAAAGTTTTTATATCCCTACTCCTACTATCACTACAAGAAAAAGGCACTTTTGCAGTGCCACTTTTCATTGCAAAAAGTGGCTAAAATTACCTAAATAAGTCTTTTCCGACGATTATTGTTTCGCTGCATGTTACTTGCCATTGTTTGTTCACTTGAACGTCTGAAATCGTCACAATAACTATATTTTTTTTCATGGCAATGGAGTCATTTTCACGGAAAGCGTCTAGATCTCTGACGTGGTTGTTGCTAGCCAAGTCGGAGGGGTCGGCAGCGTAGCTGTACTTGTGGAAAGTGTTGTATTCCTCATCGAAGACGAAGGGTTCGATGGATGCATCCTCGACGAAGCCGAGCTTGTGGTTGCACATGCATTGGGCAATGTCGTCCTTGGCGTAGGGGTGGGTGGGGTTGTAAATGGGGGCCTAGAGCTGGTCGTAGGTGGGGTTGAAGGCAACGACGTGCCAGATCGGGACAGGGCCTAATGGGCCTGTGCCACCGTCAGGGGTAGCATGATGTCATCAACCTTGGGAGCGGTGGACTTTCCGGGGAGGAGGCAGGTGGGGAGGCGTTTGGTGATGGCTTGTTGGGATTAGGGTTTTGGTTTTGGTCCTCTTGGTCGTTGAGTTCGATGTCATTTTGGTTAGTGTAGGTGTAGAGGAGATCCATCGGGGGCAAAACCCTCTTTGACTGAATTAACCCTAATGTTGTAGGTGGTGCTCTTCGTTCCTAAACCAGAGAGATCGATTCGATTCACTTCTTCAGCGATTGTAGATCCTTTAAAAGCTTTTATCACTTAGACATTTCACTCGTAGCGTCCAGTTAAGGGAGCAACACAAATATTTGGCATCAAAAATAGTTTTTCTTTTCAAAATAACTTTGAATTTTATTAAATAAAAATGACTTTCATTTAAGAAAATTAAATTTTGGCAACAAAAGTTGATTTGATTTAGGCCTCGTTTATTTTCGTAGATGAGATAAGATTAAAATTAAAAGTTCAATAAAATATTGTTAAAATATATTTTTTAATATTATTTTTATTTTAAAATTTGAAAAAATTGAATTTCTTTATTTTATTTTTTGTAGGAATTTAAGAAAATTATAATAATTAGATGAGATAAGATAAAAATAATTGTGAAAACAAACGAGAAATTATATTTCTCACTTTGCTCATCCTATGCCACCATCACACACAAATACTGTAAATAAATAAATAAGAATATTAAGTAAGTTGATCGTGATCAATTCGGATGAATTTAAATTGTTGAATTTGTTTATTAAATGAATTGTTTATAAAATTAAAATTATGATTGATTATTAAATAATATAATTTTTATAAAATTTATATATATACACACACACACACA
Organism: Juglans microcarpa x Juglans regia; assembly: GCF_004785595.1. Classification (NCBI taxonomy): domain Eukaryota; kingdom Viridiplantae; phylum Streptophyta; class Magnoliopsida; order Fagales; family Juglandaceae; genus Juglans; species Juglans microcarpa x Juglans regia. Next base: position 17,200,292 of record NC_054599.1, on the reverse strand, counting down.
TTTTTATATTATTATCTTAATTAGTAATATTAGGTATAGTAATACGTTGTGTAAGCATTGCACACTCATTTTAAAAAAGAGTGAGGTCCATTATTAAAAAAATTATTTTTTTATGTGAATCCCATATTTACTCACTTTTTTTTTAAAAAAATGCATGATACTTGCATAATATATGACTGCAAATATCATTTCTCTATCTTAATTTTATATTAAAAAATAATAGAGTTCCTAATATTATGTGTATTACTTGAAACTTGTGAATATGACCATTTATATTTCTTTTAGTCCTACTCACTTATCTGAAAAATAAGAATAATTTTTTTCTCAAAGCTCCTCTCATATATTATTATTGAATAACTCTAGTACAGTTATTTAATAGGTGTGTTTGATTGTTGAAATCATCTTAAATCATCTCAACTAATTTCAAATCAATCATTGATGTGACCTACTACTTTTTTAATTTCCTATAAAAAATTTAAACTCATTTTAACCTACTTCATACATTCAAACACATAAATAATAATAGTCTTACCATTCTTCTACTAACATTCTGCTACTCTTTTTAATTTTTTAATTCTTTTTAAAAAAATTTCTTTTACTTAATGGTTAAGAAAGTGACTATTAATGAAATTGTATATTTTTTAAATTTTTTCTTAATGATTAAAGATATTAAAAAAACACTTAGAAAAAACAAATACACTAAGAATAGTAAAGTGGTGGTAAAAGGGTTGTAAGTCTATCATTACCCCAAACACATATCTCAAGCTATTTACATTCAAACACATATCAATGAAATACTTAAAAATTACTATTTACATATCAATTTAGATCATCTGAGATTACCTCAACATCCAAACGCAGCCAAATCTAACCTCAGAGTTGTATCAGGAGCATTTTAGCCAATCAACTACGACAAAACTTATGTCATACGACCTAACTAATCTTTTATCATAGGTTATATATATATAAATATTATATATATATATATATATATATATAAAGAATAATGATTTGTACAAATCTCACACATGTCTTTTATTAAAAAAATAGATCCTATCATAATAATCTATAAACAAAATTACTTCTTTCTAATGAAACTCACTTTCTTACAAAAAGCCCGTGAGACTTACACACCTAAAACTTGTATTTTACATAAAGATTTAATTAACAATCCAAATAAAAGGAAAAAAACAATAGCAAATACATACCTAGATAAGTTCAAGAAAAGAAGATGTTGGGAGAAGGTTATTACAAATCACAACGTCCTAGCAAGGGGAAACAGAAGGAACACAATAAGATCTTGAGGATTTGGTGTAATGGTTGTTTCATGGATGGGTAAAAAACAGAAGAGTATTGCAAAGTCTACTATAGAAGTTGAGTACATTGCATACAATACAATGGTAAGCAATGAACCCTAGATCAAATGCTTTATTCATAGTTTAAGGTTGGATATATATGCAAGATCGTTTAATGTGTTTTGTAATAACAATATTAAAAAAAAAAAAACACATTCATATGAATTACAACTATATTCAAGATTTAGTAGAAAGAGGAGAAATCAAGGTTGACTTCATTCTATAAATTGAAATGGTAGTTGATTCTATGACCAATAGATTGCCTTTAAAAGGATTCAAAGAGCATGTAGCTCATATGGGATTAAAGAAACACCTAGGTTACATAGCTACATGGTCAAAGGGCATGATTTGAAACAATAAGGGGATGGTTGGATGAACAATCCTTCCTGGAGGGACAAAATTGGTCATTTATAGATAGGAGGCACTAATGAGATATGACTATTACGGTTCATATGGCAATAAATGTAACGTCCCGTCTCCAAGGGGTCCGGAGAATTAACTCATGTCACCTAAAAATCATTTTCCAACCACATAATACATACTCCAATTTCTCTCTATCACACAAAATACTAATTAATTCACATCAATTACTCCAGTATAATTATTCTAAGACAATACAAAGTCTTAATATAAACATCAACCTCCCAACAAATCACATCATCAGAGAACAACAAGTTTACTGAATAAAAAGCTTCATACTCATATAAACCTTCTATGTTTAATTCATTATTTTTAACTCATCTCACCCATGTTCCATATTCTTGATCTTCAGCTGAATATTCAAATTATCTGAAAAATATTGTGGAGATAAGCGTTGAGTTATCAATAACTTAGTAAGCAGAGAACATATAACAATATGCAAACATGAGTATTTACAGAGTTCAGAATGCAGAATAAAATACTTTTTATTTTCAGAATCTAGTGTGAGAGCATGTTATCAAAAATATCAGAGCGAAAGTTCAAAAATATTCTTATTCAAAATTTCTTTGGCACATCATAACTGAAACATCATATCAGGATATAATTTTCATGTTTAAGTCTCGTGATAGGGTTGTGCAAACTCTGACAACCAACGGAGCAGAAACAGAATGTGAATCTTCCCCTTATCATTTTTGGAGTCCCGAGTGTGCACATAGGAAATACTACGCAGAAAATTACTTTATTTCTAAAGTGGGAGCACCAGAAACAGAAAAGTTCGTATCAACCCAAAAAGAGGCCACAGTTTTAAACTCGTGGTATGGTCAGAACAGAACAGAAACAAAATGTCATGCCAGAGGTTTCAGAAATCGCATCATATTATATCAGAGTACAAAATATTTTCATAATAGAGCAGAACAAAATCAAATCACAAAAATATGATTTATGCACAATTTTTCATATTTACTCTCTTTTGCATTGTTCAGAAACAGAATGCCAAAATTTTACTCATGTCTACACCGGTCATGATAGAAAGCACTTTATTCTTGTACAAAATTTCATGAGTTATGCAGAAACAAATAACTAGGATCGTTTCAAATTTATTTTCATAACATGACATGCATCTTTTTCCAAAAATCAATCTCAGCCCATTTTATTTATTTTTATGCAAAATCTAGCATAAGAACTCTGCTTACTTGGACTTCTTAGCTTTTCAGAATTTTCCTAAAAAATGCTGAACAAAAAAATAATCGTCACGTATAACATAATCACGTAATTCCCGTAAATTTCCAATCAAACAGGTATTTCAATATTCAAGCCTCAGAAGCTAAAATAACTTATTTTAATCCTCAAAATCTAAAATTCTCATAATTCCTAAAATACCACCATCAATTTCTAAACTCATCAATATCTAACTTAATAACTTCGACTAAAACATTAAATTCTAACTTATTTACTATTGGGATCTTACTATAATTTATAAAACTAAATAACATAACTATATCGAAATCATTATAAGTAGAAAATCATACTTTTGTTTAAATAAAAAATATTCTTTTAAAAAGATTCAAAATAAGATTTTGCATTTACTGATCATTACAAAAGTTTATCAGTATATATTTACTTAATAAATATTCCGATAAAAATATTAGTCTCTTAAAAATACCAACTTAACAAAATAAATCCACATGCACCTAAGTCCAAATAAATAAAAATCACATGCAGCCCACGTTACAAACACAAAATACAAAATCAATTGATGTTTTCAAAATAAAAGGGCAAAATGGTAATAACACCCTTCACCTTCCAGGCTACCTGAGACACATAATAGTTTCCTTTTTAAGTAACTAACAATAACAACAAAATAAAAACAAAGAGAGGCCAAAACGTGAGCGGTGGCAGGGACTTACCGAAGGAAAATCGAGGCAGTGGCACAGTGGGAGCGTGATGGATGCTGGGCTGAGGTGATGGTGACTTTCCTGTTGGCGTTGCATAGGGAAAGAGAAAGAGAGAGTGCTGAAATGAGGGAGAGGGAGATAATGTGAGAGAAGAGACGGAGGGAGAGCAAGCTGAAAGAGGGAGATACGGTGAAGGAGTGTTGGTGTCTTACTGAGAGACTGAGGTGGCATGCGGCGGACTGGGAGCGACGGTACGACGGCTGGTGGCGTGGGTTGGTAGGTTGATGGCTCACGGTGGTGGAAACAATTCTCTATTTCTTGGTGTAAAAACAAGAGTGGTGTGTTTTACGGATAGATGAGAACCGGCCGAGGTTCACAGAAGGGCGGTGGGGCACGGTTGAGTGGTGAACTCAGAGTGGCAGAGGTACCAGCATGGACTGTGTTCTGTGGAGTTCTAGCACATGGATTGGCTTTGGGGTGGCTGTTTACTAGATGCAAACCGAGACCTTTGGTTTGGTGTTTTAAGGAAAAACGATGGCTCGCTACAGTGGTGAGGTCTAGACTGAGGTTCATATAGGGTGGACCAATTGGGCGATAACAACTTGGGGTTGCAGTGGGTCACAGAAGCAGATTCACACTTTGTTTATAGTGAAAGAAAACGGAGGGTGATGGAGACTGTGGTTGACGACAAGGGTCCTTGCTAGCGGCAGCGGAGTGGAGATCTCGGTTTGACCTTCTGTGAAAAAGGAGGACGAGTGGCAATTATTCTAGGGTTGAGAATGCTTAACATATATATAAGATATATATATAGTAAACAGATAAAAACCTAGAGAAAAAGGATGAAGGGACATGCATGAAAATGGAAAATAGACTTGAAACCGAGCATGACGGAGTCTAGAATCGTTTCCACAGGCTTGGGCTCTTTAGCCTAAAAAAAATATTTGGCCCATGGGCTTTTTCCCTAAGTTTTGGGCCTTGACTCAATTTTTTTTTTTAAAAAAAGAAAAAACACTTGTTCCATAAAATCATCGGCTCATAAAAAGATTTTTCATCCGATCTAAAAATATTTAAGGAAATTATTAAAATAGCAAGCCCATGAAAAAATTCGTTATTTGCCAAAATACAATTTTGACCTGCAACCAGTATATTAAAAAAAATAATACTCGAAAATTAACTAGGCTCTTCATATGTATAAATCCAAAAACAAAAATATTTTGAAAACTACTCTTTGCTAGACCCGGGTGGTACAGTAAAAGTCCACTCATGTACTATAAAATCGCTGATAAGGTAATATTGGAAAATCTCATAAATGGTGTAGATTGACATATATATATATATATATATATATATATATATATTAAGAAGAATTTAATCTAAAATGTTCTTATAAATAAAATTATATCGTATCAGTAGTATGAAGAATACCATCTAAAACAAGATTGAAATCTCCTTAAAACTCATCTAGGATACGAAATCAATGTAATACAAAATGATAAATTGAACAATAACAATGCCCAAAGTCCCATAATCGTGCAGGGGTTTTGTGCTCAATTACATCATTTATTAGGAAGAGAAATTAACAATGATCATCAGAAACAAAGTAAGGCATACACGCCATTTGTTAGCTGCCACTTATTTCAAATGCGGTAGTGTAGCAACATATCTATGTATCGACAGAAGAGGCTATTCCAGAGGGGAAGCTCCTTAGCTAACGCTATTTTCTGACTCCCACTAAAACAGTTTGACTGGAACTAGTTTTAGTGGTGTTCTTTTCTGGGTAAGGCCGGGACCAGTCGATTCCTCCATGTTAATGTCCTCCTCTTTCATCCCACTAGGTAATTTCCAATCGAAACAGTACAAAAGATTGGCGAGTGCAAGCTCAACTGTGGTCGTTCCCATATGCATCCCAGGACAACCTCTTCGACCAGATCCAAATGGCAATAACTCAAAGTTTTGCCCTTTATAATCAATAGAGCTATCATCGAACCTTTCTGGGTTGAATTCTTCTGGGTTTCTCCAATATTCAGGGTCTCTTGCTATTGCCCAGTTGTTTACTTGCAGCAATGATTTTGGGCAAATGTCGTAACCGCTGATCTTAAAGGGTGCCATAGTTTCTCTTGGAAGAAGCATTGCAGCCGGAGGGTGCAATCTGAGAGTTTCTTTCAATACCGTCTTGAGGTAAGGAAGATGAGGAGTGTCGCTTTCTGCGACTTTTCCTTTGCTTCCGACGACATTTCTGACTTCATCTTGTGCTTTCTTCATCACTCGTGGGTTCCTTGCAAGCTCTGCCATTGCCCATACAGTGGTAACTGCAGCAGTGTTGCTTCCGCCTACAAATATATCCTGGTACACAAATATGAGGGTTAAGCAGAAGGTGATCAGAACCGTACATATGTTCATAAAGATATCAAATACAAAGTCTTTTATTATTATTATTATTATTATTATTATTATTATATTACTTTTTTAATCAAGATCTTTTCTTATTGTCCAAGTGGAGATTATATATAGTAGTGAATAAGAAAGAATTTATATATATATAAATTATAGACTTGAAGATTGTAAGGGGATCGAACTCCCACTTACAAGGCTACGTAACATGAATAAAGATATAGATCAGTCCCCTTGACGTGTTTTTCTCTCTACCATTTGAGAATTTTATGTCCGGGTAAGAACTCGAGGGATCCTTTCCCAATACCACAGGATTCATTTTGTATGTATATTTTTCTTCTAGTTGAAATTAAGTTGGGATAATAAGTTGAGAGATTATGCTTTTGTATATATGTTCTGTATACCTAAAGATCAAAACTTGAAGCAAAAATAAATTAGGAAACCGTAATAAATAACATTGCATGAGAGGAAAGATTGTGTTCTTACGAAGAGGATAGCCTTAATGTTATCTTTAGTGAATTTTGCTCCACCAGACTTGGCTTGCTCCCTTTCTATTCTCAGCAGCACATCGACGAGGTCTTCGTGTTCCTCTTTTGTCTTGTCAGGATTAAGATGAAAATCAATTGCTAGTTGTAGAAAGCTATCCAACTCATGGAAGATCTTGTCAATTCTTTGAAATCTACCAAAGAGCCTGTCCACAATCCATCCCACGTATGGAAAGAACTCAGATGCACTGAAGCTTGCAAGCATGGCTTCAGCCTCATGAAGAACTTCTTGAAACTTCTCATTATCCAAATCACTCCCCCGGAAGCTCTTTCCAAAAGCAATCCTACAGAGAATACTTGCAGTAGGAGGCAACATCTTCTCCAGGAGATTCACAGGGGTTGCAGAAGATGAAGACTGAGATATTGAATTCACAAGCAAAGCCACTTCTTCTTCCCTGATGGAACGATATGACTGCACCCTTGCCGCGCTAAAAAGCTCAAGAACACAGACTTTCCTTATCTCTCGCCAATATTCACCATAAGGTGCAAAGACTATGTCCTGATAATTTTACGTCAATTTTCCAGCGCTGGCTGAGAGAGGTCGACTGCAACAGTCGAGATCACGAACTTTCAAGACCTCTTTTGCAGCCTCAGCAGAAGATATGACAACAATCGGTTTAGCACCGAATTTGAGGAGCATCACGGGGCCATATCTCTGGGCAAGTCGCGACAAAGATTGATGAGGTAAATCACCAATCTGGTGCAAGTTGCCTATAATGGGAAGGTTTGGAGGGCTTGGTGGAAGGTTTTTGTTTTGCCTCCGACCATGAATTTTGTTTTTCAAGAGTAGCAGAATGGGGAGGAGAAGGAGAAGTGGAAGCCATATGGGTACAGCGAAAACAGCCATTATCAATCGAAAGCTAGCTTTTATCTTCTTCTATTACGTAAGTTCGTGCACTGATCGAGATTGCTTGCTTCTTCGATAATTTGTGGCCTCAATATATAGACACGAAAACAGTGTCTTTTTTTGTGTCCCTAAACCTGGCTTTCGTCTCTCGTCAATTGATCTTAAAAGATGTCTGCCGGGTCCATCCGCTGAAAAAGACTTCGTGTAAGAAACCCACGAAATTAAATGTATATTAATCACGTGGCTGAACCAATTACTATTTTATTACGTGGATGATTTTTCAACTCCTGCAGAAAGATATTTATTGGTTATATATTTATGATTATAATCTATATATTATCTATGCTGAAAAATAATAAAAATGCAGTTAGTAGTTTAGATGATATTAGGATGCCATATAATACATGCTGTCTTCAACTTCTCGTGTAGAAAACAACTTCCGAAATGGTAGTACATTTCTCTATAGGTTGTATTAAAATAGTATTAAAACATATTAAATTTGAATAAAATTAGATATAATATTAGGGTATGAAGTATCTTTGAAAAAATTAAGATCCATAATTAAAAAATAATTTTTTTCATGTCGTTATCAGATTTATTTATATTTTTTAAAAAAAAAGTGTGTGAGACTTATATATTGTAAGATTGCATCTAATATTACTCGCTATATTCTCTTGACAGAATACTATTCTTTCAATGTAGAATATACATTTTTCTTGGCATACCCACTCCTTTCTTTTTTAAATCAATTCTTATTTTATTATTTTTTGTTTTCAAACATATATATATAACTCCCTATGAACACCGTTAACGTGACAGGAAGTCACATCAACTATACGTACCATTGTATTATTAATATGGTTGATGTTCATAAGTTAAAAATTTCCTAGAATAGTAGGAAAATAATCTCTGACTAAAACATATGTAATCCTCTTCATGAGCGAATACTATCATTTCAATATTCTAGATACATTTTCATTGCATACGTATCCAAATGTAACACCCCGTATTTTAGTGTATTTTTACTGAAGGAATTATTTTTATGTAATTAAAATAATTTCTCTTATTTTAAATTGGTTGGATTTTTAGTGAGTTTATTTCTATGATTTTTATTTGGTGGAAATTATTTTTTATGTGCTTTCTTAATATTTATTTATTGTTATGCATTTAAATTGCTTTTAATATTTAAATTAATTACCGTGGAATTTAATTATTTCAATTTGACTTTACCATTACGTTTAAATTATTTTATTTAACTTGTGGTTTTAAAATCGTTTCCGTTGGATCATTTTTGTGACCCAAGTTATGAGAATTGGACCTCATTTCTTTTCCCTCTATTTTTCTTTTCCTTTTCTTTTTTCTTTTCTTCTTTTCTTTTTTTTTCTTTTTCTTTTTCTTCTCCCTGGCTTTCTCCCCCGTGCGCGCGAATTCCCTCTCCTTTTCTCTCTCCCCGCGTCCGTTTCTCCCCCCACCAGCTGCGCCGCCGTCCGCCGGCGGTGGTCGACACCGCCCAGCCCATTAGATTCCCCAGCCGCCGGCCGTCCTACCCCACCAATATCACCGCCGTTCGTGCCGCCGTTAGCCTCCACGAAGCCCACGAAACCCACGACGCCGCGGCACACTTTCCGCCATTGCGCCGCCGTCGCACCGCCATTGGCCACCATCTTCCTACCACTTCATCCCCGGCCTCTTGGCAACCCATTGGACCCAACCCCAGCTCCGATCCGTCACCGGTGAAGCCCCACCAAGTCCATCTCCGATTTGCACTTTTTTGGCCTAAAACCACCCCTTGCGCCGCCACCCACGGCAAACCACCACCACCACTAGCTTCACCGACCTCCCTAGGCCCTACCCTATCAATCTTGGGTCTTCGTTTGTCCTCGTTGAAAAGTTGGTATTTGTGACCCACGGCCACAGTGTATTTTACACTGTGGTGTTGCTCAAACGTCGTCTTTTTCAACTTCGTGATCCTCGGAAAATTATTATATTGCACTGTAAGTATTTCTCCAAAGAACTTTCGTAATTTAAATTTATTTTTGCACTAACCCATTTCACAGTGTTTTTGGCATGCCGGACTGAGTCCGAGGAGTTCGGGGGTCGGATGGATTTGTGATTGGAGTTGTTTGGTTGATTTGGTTGAATTGGATATCGGTTGTTGATGGGTTGGTTGGATTTGTTGGTATTGTTCATTGATGGATGTTAGATATTGTGTTGGTACATGTGCATTTCATTATTTCATGCATGATCATGTTTGTAAAAGAAAACTGGGTTTTCGTGTATTGCATTCATGTTCATGTGATTTGAAAAGCTATGATTTTATGTGATAATATTTTTGGTGCGTGTGTATCACGACCCCAAGCCGAGATGGGGCATTAACTCGGTGGAGCTCCTCTGGTTACTCGAGAGCGGAATATACTGAGTAACGTCCCCTGGATTGTCGCCGGGCGACAATGGGATCGGACGAGATGGTCTCGTGCCGACTCCGTGGTCCTTCTGCTGGCGGGGACTAGAGGATGTCTGGCCACGTACGCGCTGGGCGCGGAACTGGGCATCGCTCGTTGCGTAGTGTGGGTGCTTGGCCATGTACGCGCTGGGCGCGGAACTGAGCACCGCTGCGAAGCCAGGACATGCGGATGGTCCATAGGGGAGACCATGGTGCATATGGAAATAATGCATGGTGCATTTGGGATTAATGCACTATTTTCTAGGAAAATAGTGCGAGTTGATTTTTGGGTAAATCATTTTCTGGGAAAATGTTTTACGGATAATTTAGACCAAAATGAGATTTTGGTGTGTGTTGGAAAATTTATCATTTTCGGGGAAATGATGTTTTGTGAAAAAATGCATGTTTCCATGTGCATGCATGTTAGTTGCATTTAATGCATTTTGTATTACGTTGTTGTTTGGGTTATACTTACCTGCGAGACCATTTTGTGGTATCGCAGATTTTGATGCTGATGAGGAGGAGGAGGGCGAGCCTGAGGAGACGGCTCCGCCTGAGGAGTGATCTGGGATCACTCGTTTGTACTTTTAAAACTATTGTAAATTATTTTATGGATGACTGTATAACTGCTATTTAAATCTTTACTGATGTTTGATTGTAAATAAATTCTGGTACTTAGTTGACTATCCGCTGCGTTATTTTATTTGAACACTGTTGCATGTACACACACTGGCACTTTGTTGGGATGTGTGACCGTGTCGTCACCATCCTGGCGTCTCGATCCCTGTGTATTTTTATAAGGGGGATTGGGGGCGCCACAGGTGGTATCAGAGCAGTTCGGCTCTGGGTAAAACCACATGTCCTTTAAGATAGTACCAGAAAATTATTTTTATTATTTTTATTATTTAAAAAAAAAAAAATTTTAAAAGTGATGTAAGTTAAGTTATTTATTTTATATTATGAGTTTGTTGCTATGTCATTTTATGTTAATTGTTGTTATTTAAATTATTTTATTTATCGCTTTAATTATTGTTTATTTTTGGTTGAGTATAAATTATCTGGATTTAAGCGGGGTTGGAGAATGTTCTATGACAGGATTATGGTGAGACCAAGAAGGCAAGCTGAGGTGCCTGAAGATGAGTTACCTAGAGGTGATGGAAATTATGCTATGGCAAGAGCATTAAATAGAATGACAGAATTTCTTCAACAGAATTTCCGACCGTCGCAGGGATATTCAAGTAGAGGAACCCAAGTGGGGTGTCCCTATGAGCGCTTCCTAACGCATAGGACCCCTGCCTTCATTGGGGAGGAGGACCCAATGCGAGCTAGGAGGTGGATTCAAGATTTGGAAAGAACATTTGAAGTTTGTGGATGCACGGAGGCTCAGATGGTATTATATGGAAGTTATATGCTGCAAGGTGAAGCGGCAAATTGGTGGGAGACCAAGCGGACATTATTAGAAATGGAGTTGGGTTCCTTGGCTGCTGTGTCTTGGCAGCGTTTCAAGAAAGAGTTCGATGACCGGTTCTTTCCTGCTTCAGTGAGAAGGCAAAAGGCTCGGGAGTTCAATAATTTGGTCCAAGGTGGCATGACTGTGGAGCAATATGCAAGAAAGTTTATGGAGCTTGGACGGTTCGCTCCTCACCTCATTACTACGGAGGAGTTGCGGGTCGAGCGCTTCCTGGAGGGTTTGCGCCATGAGGTACATAAACAAGTGGCCTGCCTTCGGATTAAGGACTTTCAAGAGTTAGTGGATTTAGCCAGCATTGCAGAGCGGGAAAACAGTTTTGGAGCAGGTTCCCCTCCGGGTCAGAAAAGGCGGAGTTACCTTGGCGAAGGGAGTAGTTCTGGGTCGCCTCATAAGTTCGTGCAAAGGACTAGTGCCCGTCCGCAGACGACCACCGGTGTTCGTGCTGGAGGTCGAGCTCTAGTTTGTAACAGGTGCAATAGAGCCCATGAGGGTGAGTGTGGCCAGAGAGGAATTCAGTGTTTTAGATGTGGCCAGCCGGGTCACTTTGCTCGGGAGTGTCCTGGTCAAGTTCAAGGAGGGCAAGAAGCGCGAGGAGTGCGAGGAGGTCGACGAGGTGGAAGGGGCAACCAGAGACAGTTGGTACAAGCTCGGGTTTATGCAGTGACCCCTGGTGATGTGGATTACGGAGCTCCAGAGACCCACGATGCTGGGGTTATTACTGGTATGCATTTAATCATTTTAATTTGATTTAATATTTGTTATGGTTGGATTATTTGGGATTGTCTGGTGGATGTGTTTGCTTCAGGTAGAGTTCGCCTATATGATTTCTATGCATGTACTTTGTTTGATTCTGGGGCGTCTCGATCTTTTGTGTCTGCCACTTTTGCACGGATGTGTAATCTGGTCACGGAGCCTTTATCGCAAACTCTAGTAGTGGCACTTCCAAATGGTGAGATGGTGTGGTGCTCTAAAGTTGCTTTGGGCTGTCCCTTGGATTTTGGAGGGAGGACACTGGATGCAGATTTGATTGTATTCAAGTTGCTGGGATTTGATATAATTTTGGGAATGGACTGGCTATATCGATATTCAGCAAATATTGATTGTAGAAGTCGGGTAATTGGTTTTCAACTCTCGGATGATGATTATGTGGAATTCGCGGGAAGTAAGTTGAAGGCAAAACCAACAATTATATCAGCAATTCAAGTTAGGAGAGATATAGCTCGTGGAGCAGATGTTTTTTTGGTCCAAGTTGAGTCTACGCCATCTGAGAAGAAGTCGTTAGTAGATATTCCAGTTGTGGGCGAGTTTCCTGATGTGTTTGTAGATGATTTGCCGGATTACCTCCCTTTCGCGATATGGAATTTGTTATTGATTTGGAACCTGGTGCGGCTCCTGTGCATAAAGCACCTTATCGCATGGCACCGGCTGAATTAAAAGAGTTGAAGACTCAATTGCAAGAACTGGTCGACAAGGGATTTATTCAGCCTAGTACTTCACCGTGGGGAGCGCCCGTGTTGTTTGTCAAGAAGAAAGATGGTACTCTCCGAATGTGTATAGATTATCGGGAGCTTAACAAAGTGACTATTAAGAACAAATATCCTCTACCAAGAATTGATGATTTGTTTGACCAACTTCAGGGAGCGGCTATCTTTTCGAAGATTGATTTGAGGTCAGGGTACTATCAGTTGAGAATAAGAGATAAGGACGTGCCCAAGACTGCTTTCAGGACGAGGTATGGGCATTATGAATTTAAGGTGATGTCTTTTGGGTTAGCTAATGCCCCTGCTGCTTTTATGGATTTAATGAATAGGGTGTTTCGGCCTTTCTTAGATTCTTTTGTGGTGGTGTTTCTCGACGACATTTTGATTTATTCTCGAGGTTTGGAAGAGCATGCTTGTCACCTTCGCCTGGCACTTGGGAAATTAAGAGAACATCAATTGTACGCTAAGCTGAGCAAGTGTGAATTCTGGTTAGAAGAAGTTAAGTTTCTTGGACATGTGATTTCTCAAGAAGGGGTGGCTGTAGATTCTAGTAAAGTAGAAGCTGTTTTGTCGTGGCCTCGCCCTTCGACAGTTCGTGAGATACGAAGTTTCTTGGGACTTGCCGGTTACTATCGAAGATTTGTGGAAGGTTTTTCTCGGCTATCAGGACCTCTCACTGCCTTGACTAGGAAGAATACTGAGTTTGTATGGTCTGACAAATGTGAGAGAAGTTTTCAAGAGTTGAAGAGAAGATTGACAACGGCACCTATTTTGGCACTTCCGGAGCCACACAAGCCATTTGTGATTTTCAGTGATGCATCCAAATTCGGGTTGGGATGCGTTCTTATGCAAGAGGGACGGGTTGTTGCTTATGCATCTCGTCAGCTGAAGATTCATGAAAGGAATTATCCCACGCATGATTTGGAGTTGGCGGCAATAGTTTTTGCGCTTAAGATCTGGCGGCATTATCTGTATGGTGAAGCCTGTGAAGTTTATACTGATCACAAGAGCTTGAAGCATCTGTTTACTCAGAAGAATCTAAACATGAGGCAGAGACGGTGGTTAGAGCTAATTAGCGACTATCAGTGTGAAATCAAGTATCATCCAGGAAAGGCAAATTTAGTCGCTGATGCCTTGAGTAGGAAGTCACAACAAGTGGATGAAGTGGAATCTTCAGATGTGGACTCTCTCCTTTGTGGAATGAGGAGACTTCTTATCGAGAGTTCACAGCAAGAAGAATTATTATCTTCAGTCTTGGATGTCCGAGTAGTGGATTTTGATGAATTAAAGACTCTTCAAAGAAAGGACCCTAATCTGTTGACTATCAGGAAAAGAGTCAGAAAGTCTAGAGGACCCTTGCATTACAGCTAGGATAAGAATGGCATTCTTAGGTTTCGGGATCGTAGAGTGATTCCCCGAGACTCTGAATTTAAAGAGCGAATTTTAGCAGAAGCTCATGCAGCTCCTTATTCGGTTCATCCAGGAAGCACAAAGATGTATAGGGATTTAAAGAAGAATTTCTGGTGGGAAGGAATGAAGTCGGACATCGCCCTGTTTATTGAGAAATGTGACACATGCCGACAGGTGAAGGCTGAACATCAGAGACCTGCTGGTAGACTCCAACCTCTCCCTATTCCGGAATGGAAGTGGGATGATATTTCTATGGATTTTGTGGTAGGGTTGCCAAGGACTCCTAGTGGGAAGAACTCCATTTGGGTGATTGTGGATCGGTTGACCAAGAGTGCCCATTTCTTGCCTGTTAATAATACTGACTCGTTGGGTAAGTTGACTCGGTTATATGTCAAGGAGATAGTGCGTTTGCATGGAATACCCAAGAGTATTGTGTCAGATCGGGACCCGCGATTCACGTCCCATTTCTGGAAGAGTTTGCAGGCGGCATTAGGCACTAAATTGAAGTTTAGTTCGACGTATCACCCCCAAACGGACGGCCAATCAGAGCGTACTATTCAGACTCTGGAGGATATGTTGCGGTCTTGTGTCATGGAATTCCAGGGAAGTTGGGAGAATCACTTACCACTTATTGAGTTCTCTTATAATAACAGTTTTCATTCCTCCATTCAGATGGCCCCGTATGAAGCCTTATATGGACGGAAGTGCAGATCGCCTTTATGTTGGGATGAAGTTGGCGAGAACAAATTGCTTGGGCCTGAGTTAATTCAAGAAATGAAGGATCAAGTTCAGTTTATCAGGAAGAAGATGGCTGAAGCGCAAAGTCGCCAGAAAAGTTACGCAGATACAAGAAGAAGAGACTTATCCTTTGAAGAAGGAGATTGGGTTTATCTTAAAGTCTCTCCTATGAAAGGCGTTAAGCGCTTTGGTAAGAAAGGAAAGCTTAGTCCAAGATATATTGGCCCTTTTCAGATCGTAGAGAAGGTTGGACTTGTTGCTTATAGAGTTGCCTTGCCAGATTATTTTGGAGATGTTCATGACGTGTTTCATGTGTCCTCATTGAAGAAGAGTTTTGGACAGCAAGAGCCACGTTTTGTGGATCCCGAACGCATTCAACTGCGGCCCAACCTTACTTATGAAGTTGCCCCGACCCAGATCGTAGATTGGAAAGAGCAAGAGTTAAGGTCCAAGGTAATACCTATGGTGAAAGTGGCGTGGGGTGATCCGTTGGCTCAAGATTTCTCTTGGGAGAGAGAGGCCGACATGAGGGAGCAATATCCATACTTGTTTGATTGATTTTGACGGTATGTTCTAAGTATTCTCTTGGTTGAATCTTGATCTTGTCTTGGTGCAATATTTGACATTGCCAATTTCGTGGACGAAATTTTTTTTAAGGGGGGGAGGATGTAACACCCCGTATTTTAGTGTATTTTTACTGAAGAAATTATTTTTATGTAATTAAAATAATTTCTCTTATTTTTAATTGGTTGGATTTTTAGTGAGTTTATTTCTATGATTTTTATTTGGTGGAAATTATTTTTTATGTGCTTTCTTAATATTTATTTATTGTTATGCATTTAAATTGCTTTTAATATTTAAATTAATTACCGTAGAATTTAATTATTTCAATTTGACTTTACCATTACGTTTAAATTATTTTATTTAACTTGTGGTTTTAAAATCGTTTCCGTTGGATCATTTTTGTGACCCAAGTTATGAGGATTGGACCTCATTTCTTTTCCCTCTATTTTTCTTTTCCTTTTCTTTTTTCTTTTCTTCTTTTCTTTTTTTTTCTTTTTCTTTTTCTTCTCCCTGGCTTTCTCCCCCGTGCGCGCGAATTCCCTCTCCTTTTCTCTCTCCCCGCGTCCGTTTCTCCCCCCACCAGCTGCGCCGCCGTCCGCCGGCGGTGGTCGACACCGCCCAGCCCATTAGATTCCCCAGCCGCCGGCCGTCCTACCCCACCAATATCACTGCCGTTCGTGCCGCCGTTAGCCTCCACGAAGCCCACGAAACCCACGACGCCGCGGCACACTTTCTGCCATTGCGCCGCCGTCGCACCGCCATTGGCCACCATCTTCCTACCACTTCATCCCCGGCCTCTTGGCAACCCATTGGACCCAACCCCAGCTCCGATCCGTCACCGGTGAAGCCCCACCAAGTCCATCTCCGATTTGCACTTTTTTGGCCTAAAACCACCCCTTGCGCCGCCACCCACGGCAAACCACCACCACCACTAGCTTCACCGACCTCCCTAGGCCCTACCCTATCAATCTTGGGTCTTCGTTTGTCCTCGTTGAAAAGTTGGTATTTGTGACCCACGGCCACAGTGTATTTTACACTGTGGTGTTGCTCAAACGTCACCTTTTTCAACTTCGTGATCCTCGGAAAATTATTATATTGCACTGTAAGTATTTCTCCAAAGAACTTTCGTAATTTAAATGTATTTTTGCACTAACCCATTTCACTGTATTTTTGGCATGCCGGACTGAGTCCGAAGAGTTCGGGGGTCGGATGGATTTGTGATTGGAGTTGTTTGGTTGATTTGGTTGAATTGGATATCGATTGTTGATGGGTTGGTTGGATTTGTTGGTATTGTTCATTGATGGATGTTAGATATTGTGTTGGTACATGTGCATTTCATTATTTCATGCATGATCATGTTTGTAAAAGAAAACTGGGTTTTCGTGTATTGCATTCATGTTCATGTGATTTGAAAAGCTATAATTTTATGTGATAATATTTTTGGTGCGTGTGTATCACGACCCCAAGCCGAGATGGGGCATTAACTCGGTGGAGCTCCTCTGGTTACTCGGGAGCGGAATATACTGAGTAACGTCCCCTGGATTGTCGCCGGGCGACAATGGGATCGGACGAGAGGGTCTCGTGCCGACTCCGTGGTCCTTCTGCTGGCGGGGACTAGAGGATGTCTGGCCACGTACGCGCTGGGAGCGGAACTGGGCATCGCTCGTTGCGTAGTGTGGGTGCTTGGCCATGTACGCGCTGGGCGCGGAACTGAGCACCGCTGCGAAGCCAGGACGTGCGGATGGTCCATAGGGGAGACCATGGTGCATATGGAAATAATGCATGGTGTATTTGGGATTAATGCACTATTTTCTGGGAAAATAGTGCGAGTTGATTTTTGGGTAAATCATTTTCTGAGAAAATGTTTTACGGATAATTTGGACCAAAATGAGATTTTGGTGTGTGTTGGAAAATTTATCATTTTCGGGGAAATGATGTTTTGTGAAAAAATGCATGTTTTCATGTGCATGCATGTTAGTTGCATTTAATGCATTTTGTATTACGTTGTTGTTTGGGTTATACTTACCTGCGAGACCATTTTGTGGTATCGCAGATTTTGATGCTGATGAGGAGGAGGAGGGCGAGCCTGAGGAGACGGCTCCGCCTGAGGAGTGATCTGGGATCACTCGTTTGTACTTTTAAAACTATTGTAAATTATTTTATGGATGACTGTATAACTGCTATTTAAATCTTTACTGATGTTTGATTGTAAATAAATTCTGGTACTTAGTTGACTATCCGCTGCGTTATTTTATTTGAACACTGTTGCATGTACACACACTGGCACTTCGTTGGGATGTGTGACCGTGTCGTCACCATCCTGGCGTCTCGATCCCTGTGTATTTTTATAAGGAGGATTGGGGGCGCCACACCAAACCTCTCTCATTTTTATTAATTCTTATCTATTTTCTCTCTCCTTTTTTTTTTTTTCTCTCTGTTTTCATATATTAACATCCAATATTCAACACCCTTAACGTGACAGAAAGTCGCGGTGTCAAGTACTGCTATTTTATTAGTAATATGGTCGATCATGTATTTCATAATTAAGTACTTACATTACACGTACTAGTATATAGTAGGCTTTACCGTACGCATTAATTCCCATCTCTTTAATTCTCTATATGTAGTTTATTGCATAAAAATAATTATCGTAATACACAGATTGAGTTTTTTGAGACAAATCATTTTGTCTCAAAAAATCCAATTTTCGTCCTAAAATGTTTTTAGAGATGAAAACATTTCATCTATATTTTTTCACGAAAAGCTTGTCTCAAAAGGTTTTTGAAGACAAAAATATTTTCATCTCAAACAATAATTTTTAAGGACGAAATCATTTTTTTTAGACGAACCAATTTTGTCTAAAAAAACTGTTTGAATGGAATCGTTTCAGTTCGAACTGACACGTACTGTTAGAATAATAAGAAATTTTGATTTGAACTAGTAACCATATATGATCTTGTTCGAATAGACGGAGTATTGGAATGGATTTTATGCGTTTGAACTAATAAATTTTTCAAATAATTTGTGTTTGAACATAAATTCTGTTCATTCGAATAGACATTTTATTTTCGAAAATTCTGTCCATTTGAACGGGGTTTTGCATATTAATGTTGTTTGAACAAATATTTTATTATTCGAACGGACTTACGTATGGACTGTATTTCTAAGTTGTCGTTCGAATGAGTTAGTTTTTATTTGAATGGGTATTTTTTTGTTTGAATAGATTTATATATGATAATTTAACGTTCGAACTGGTTATTTACCGTTCGAACGGTATTAATCATACATAATATAATTTAATTAAAAATATCATATTAATATTACACAAATTACAACTCATACATCACAAATTTTCAAATGCTTTAGAACATCATAATAGAAAAACAATTAAAGAAAAAATAAATTTTAAGATTGTGGTGATGGCATAGAGTTTTGGGATATCATTAACTGAACTTGTTCAAATACTTTTTGTATCTCCGTCTCCAGTCTCTTCTGTATGTTCTCTTTTAATCTCGCCTCAAAATCTGCTGCTTCATCTAATTGGATTAGCAACTCTTTTTCCTTGGACCTTAATCGTTCTATCTCAAGTGTTGTTTTCTCCAATTCTTAGTCTTGTTGTTATTTGATCTGGCTCAAGAAAAGGATGATAATTTTGAGGATGGTTTAACGCAACATCCTAAACCCCTCAAATATCCAGAATGTGATCCACGAACTTGAGAAAGGATCTGAGCATCGTTGACAGATGATTCATCAGATGGATCCACAATAGTTTCGTTTTCTTGATATGCTTCTTCATTTGCTGGACTATCAACTTTTTCATGTAGTTCTTCTACCTTTGGAATGTAATTATATACATTTCTTGGTGCAAACTTCTCCACTACCCGCCATGGCTTCTCGTACTCCGGATCATCTAAATAAAAAACTTGATTCGCTTGGCAAGTGAGAACGAAAGGATCATCCTCATATCATGTGCGGGATTTATTGACACTCACAAAATATTCATTGTTACGCACTCCTAACCTTGGATTTGAGACATCCTACTAATTACATTTAAACAACTAGACCATATATCCCCTTACGTACTTTAACGCTATGATATCTTACACAATTCCGTATAGTCAATGTTATCATTCTCATAGCTTCCTTCGACTACGACACCACAATTTTGAGTTTTCTTATATCATTCTCTGTCAGCTGTGTGAAACCTATATTCACGCACTAAACATCTTGAGTATTGAATGGCATGCCTGGATGGACCACATGCCAAAACATACAGTTCTGGTGAGATTTCTTCTAAATATTTACCATATTTTGATACAATCTATGAATATTATTATAGTTATATCAATGTTAAATAGAAAAAGAAGTTGAGTTTAGTGGTATGAAATTCGTATTATAAGATGGGGTTTTACAGTAATACCAGATGTTCAAACCACGAGGCAAATTTCTCTTCGTGCGTCTTTTCAATGTCAGTTACACCATTCGTGCGAATTTGTTGTATATGTTTGCTACGCATCTATATTATTATACATGAACTTAAATTATATACTTTTATTTAGAGGATCAACAATAACCTCAACTACTGGTGGTCAATTTCTGCGCAGTTATTCAAGACATACCATTAAATTCTTTCAAACTCTCATCCACATAGGTCATAGCTCCCTTGTGTGCCTACGAGACGTACGGTCTGGAAAAATGCGAAAAATGCCGATGAGACTCCTATTTGTCCACCTTCATAATTTCGATCCGGTCTCATAAATCTAGTATCAACCCCATGGAAATATAATTAATAAAAGGTATGACTCTGTAATTGAACCTTGCAGATGATCTCTGTTCCCCACAAATCGTTTAAGTTTTCTAAAAAACCGTTCAATAGGATACATTCATCTATACTGAACCAGGTTAGAGACTACAGCCTCACGAGGTAGGTGCACAGCCAAATAAACCATTACATCAAAGAATGAAAGATGGTACAAACTCTTCAATTTGTATAATATCACTACAATGTCAGCTTTCATTTTTAACAATACATCAACTTTCAACATTCTACTACAATTGTCCCTGAAAAATCCCCCTAATTCTATGAGAGCTATATGAAAATCTCGAGTATGTTTTCTATGCACCAACCGGCGATAGACGCTATCGAAATACATGATTGTCGTGACTTTTAAGACTAGTTATCTTTCAATCATGTGTTCAAACACATCTTGACATGTTTGAATCATAGCCATCGGGTAATTTGATTGTCATGTGATATTAATAATTCTTATGTTTTTAATTAAAAATCTTATAAGTCTGTTCAAACAGGATTTTATTTGAACAAGATTCTGTTCGAACGAGATAAGAACGAAAATTATAGTGCTCAAACAGGACGAACCCAGATTCCAGATACGAAACAGAGACAAAACACTAAACCAGAAAACATAATTTTCACAAGCACAATCTCATAAGATTTATATTTTAATAGGATACATTTCCCATGGGATTGCACAAACAAAAATATACCAACTTCTAAATATAATTAGTTAAAAACAATAAATTATCAAATCACTAAAAATTAGAAATCTTACCTCAAAATTTTGCTATCCAATAAACATATGAATCCATGATACCTATATATGCATAAAACACATTATGAGAAAACCCTAAATCAAATTCAATAAACCAAATACAAAGTAACTCGAAATACAAAAAAATAGCAAACAAATAATGCATACCTCCTCTAAACCTCTCATCTCTCTCATGAATCCCTCCTCTCTCACTAGAACTGTTCCTCTCTCTCTCTCTCTCTCTCCACAACACTCACTTACGGACCACAAAATCGACTCTTTGTGCTCTGCCTCCAAAAATTTCAGTTTATGCGTAAAAATAAACTGAAGGTATAGGTATTTGAATCTGTGAAGTCCTGTTTGAACGGGTAATTTACGGGTTCGAACACAAAAATTTCAAAAAGCCGCAAATTCTGCTATGATTTAATTCAACTTTTTACGTTCAAATGGATAAGATGATAGTTCGAACTAACAAATCAGAATATTTCTTCACATCTTCTTTAAATGTAGAGAAGATCAGAGGATATTTTTGTAACCAAATTCCACCTGTAAGTTTGAATGGGGCATTTCACGTTTGAATAAGTGAATTTTCAGAGTATTTGGCATAAAATTTTCCTCCAAACACTTTCTATGAGATAAACCCATTCGAACTAGATTTTATTCTGTTTGAACTAATATTAGTATTATTATATTTATAAGTATATATATAATTTTAATAATATATTATATATAATATTTTAATAATCTATAGCATATAATATACATACACATATATATATATATATATGAGGTGATAGTATTGTTATTGCTATAGTTATTGCTATTTTATTCCACTTATTGTTATTACTATCTTATTTTTCCTGCTATTTTCGATGGATTTCTATTATGCTCATAGTACTGGCTTTCGCGATTTGTATGAGTTAAAATGTACAGAATATAATTTAAGAATGGAATTACAAATCTTGATGGATAATATAAAAGATCTTAAAAGACAACAACAATTAATGAGGCAGAATTATACATTAATGATGTCCAAATATCATGTATATCAAAGTAGACAAGTGGCAATAGAATACTATGAAGCTGACTGCACTTTCCTAAGAAACGAAATTAATAGTATAGGAAACCATTTGAAGATACTTGCTTTATAAAAATAAAATAAAATAAAATAAAAAAAGAGTAAGGAATCACTGATACAAATTTTACAAATATAACCCATAACTAAAGAGAATAATGTATATTGGGAAGCTTGTGTTGGTAAGCCAAGAAAAACCGATGGTCAGCCCATTCAAGCCAGAAGGCTATAAGGGTGGTCCCGGTGGTGTTCCCTCAAGTTCTTAATCTACTTATTTCTCTTTGGAAATAGGAAATTTTTGTTTAAAATCTGTCTCAATGAATTTTTTATTCAAACCTAATGAATCTACCACTAGTAGCCCTATAGAATCTGATAATATTAATCAAGAAGGCTACAGTATATTAGATATAGAAAGAAATCTACAAGACTGGACAATTCCTGATGTTCCAAAAAATCAAATATACAAAATCTCTAATTTTTCTTCTAAATTATCATTCCTTACAAATTATACAATTAAAACAGTGGAGAAAACTATTAGTTTAAATAATGACTATGAATCATTACAACTCTTAACAAAAGAAGCTATTAATCGTCATAAAAACCAAAATTATTCTTTTATTCATATTGGACTAGTACAAGTAGCTATAAAGCCACTCACTCGAAATGGCTTAAACACCTCAGTATTGCTTTGTTTAAGAGACGGAAGACATTATAACTTTCATGATTCATTACTTGGAATGGTAGAATCCAGCCTGTTCCAAGGACCGGTCTATTTTAATTGTTATCCCAATTATTCTTTATCATTATTTGATGGTAATATTTTACACGCCTTAACATTAAATATTAAGACAAATGGCTATCAAATGATAAAAGGGTCACATGCTTTAACAGTAGTTTATAGGATTCATTATAAATTAATGAAAACAACATTAGAACCACAAGCTCTAATTACTAGCCCTAAAGGATATACATTATTATTACAATCCAGTATACAAAATTCTAGTATACAAATTCCTAAACAAATCAATTGGAATCAAGTCACACTTCCTAATGAATGGCAATTAGAGAATATTACCCCAACACCCAAGATAAAAAATAATTCTAAAGATAATCTCGAATATATAGATCAAAAAATGGATGGGACGGTTCAAATAGCTTTTCAACCTTTTAGAAGATCTTTTTCACATTATTCCTCTCCAGCACCCTCCAATTATCATACACCTAGATCTATTCTTACATCAATCTCTAGAAATAAATCCTAAAATTTTGACACCAGATCTTTTGATACTAGATCCCAAAATCTTGACACCCAGATCCGAGGAATCATTCCTGAAAATATTATTGATACGTCAGTATAAGCTATTAACCATCCTGATAAAGCATCTACCTCTCATAATCCTAAAAAGAACATTCTTCTCCGACGTATTCTCAAGTAGTTGGAGATGATGCCCAAATTTATACCCTGAATAAAGAAGAATTTAAAATTAACAAAGAATATCTCAAACAAAATTATATGAAAAAAGAAAATAGTCACAAAAGAATAACATTTTTCTCAACCTTTACAAAAATAGAAAGAGATTATATTTAGAAAAATATTACGAAAATTTAGAAAAAATACAGATCAATATACCTTTCTTTACATGGTTTGAGATATATAAATCAAATCAATTATCTACCATAAACAGGACTACTAATCAATAGATTAAAGGAGAAAATAACCAAATTATTTATGAAGAATATCTTCCTTTTGAAGTCATCAAGTACAATCAGAGGAATACTCAAATTTTAGCTACACCAATAAAAAAATATAATATTGCAAATACTGAAAAAAACCTTGATAATATAATACAACAAAACAATTATACTAATTTATATCTAAAAATCATGGGTAAGCAATTAGAAAGAATTGAAACCCAAATATCTCCTATAAAACTCACTATTAAAGAAATAGAAGAAATTCCTTTATTTGTTTCCCACGAAATTCCATCCCATCTAAAATTGATTTTTTCCAAAAATAAAAATGATTTATTCGAACATATCTCTAATAAATTAGAAAAATTAACTATTAGTAACACTGCTACCACCTCAAAACAACTATATATTAATGTATTAAGCAAAATAGACTCACCCGTAATATCTGACTCTGAAATAAGTAATATTGAAAACTAATTTAAAAATCTAGATCTATAGATAAACAAGATTAGAGGAGATCATATTAATAATTTTTCGGCTATAGATTCAAAACAGCATGTCTCTATTACTTGTAATTAGTATCCCAGACCTACTCCACCGTATATGCAATTCGAGGAAAGAGAACATATAGTAAGATCAGCCTTCGCACCAGATGTATTATACGAATGGAATATAGACGGATTATCTGAATATGTAATACTAAATAATTTTCAAGAAATGATTATGGTAGCCAACGTCTATAAAAGTAACAGAAAAACTGATCATCAGGTAGTACACATTATTGTTACAGGATTTACTGGCCAACTAAAGGGTTGGTGGGATCATTACCTTTCATATGATGAAAGGTCACGAATATTAACAGCTTATAAATATGATGAAAATATGCAAATAATTAAAACAGAAAATGATTTACCCCTAGAAGATGCTGTCAATACATTAATATATGCATTAACTAAACACTTTATTGGTGATCCCGTTCAATTTAAAGAAAGAACTAGTGATTTATTGATTAATCTTAAATGCCCTCAATTATCTGATTTTCGTTAGTATAAAGATGTATTTCTAACTAAAGTTATGATCATAAATGATTGCCAACAGCCATACTGGAAGGAAAAGTTCATAGTCGGACTTCCATATTACTTCGCCCAAAAGGTACGAGAATCATTATTAAGATCAGACGGTACTATTGATTTTTATAATCTCACATATGATGATATAATAAGTAAAATTAACGATTAACTATGTGCAACGATTTAAGATTAAAAAAGCAAATAGAAAAAGAAAAGAAGTTTGCTAGAAAGGAATTAGGTACTTTTTGTGAACAATTTGGTTATACTCCTTTATTAGCCCCCTCAAGAAGACACAAAAAAGGAAAAAGAGTTTATAAGAATTATTTCAATGAAAAATGAAAATACAGAAAATCTTATAAAAAGACAAAAGACAAACCAATATATAATAAGCCACTAAAAAGTCCTAAAAAGACTAATAAAAAGAAAAAGCAGATTGTTTGTTATAAATGCAGAAAAATAGGATATTATAAATCAAATTGTAAAGTCAAACAACAAATTAATGAATTAGATATATTCGAAACACTAAAAGACAAATTAATAGACATTTTTATAATACATTCAAGTGAAGATGAGGTTAGTTCTTCTTCAGAAAAAGAAATTTATCAATTAAAAGAATCAAGTTTTTCAGAACAATCTTCTGATAGTGAATTAGAAGAAAATGAAGTACCTATTTGTAATTGTCTAGATAAGGATAATTGCATTTGTAACAAAACTATTAATGTACTTTCAAAATAAGAAGACATTATACTAGAATTAATAGACAAAATCAACAACCCTCAAGAAAGAAAAGATTATTTAGAAAAATTAAAAGATACATTTAATTATCAAAATACTACAATAACTTCACCCTCAATACCTTACAATTTTTCAGAAATAATAGGAAGATTTAAAACTGACAAACAGAAAATTACGATTCAAGATATACAACAAGAAATCAGTGAGATAAAACAAGAAATTAGAAATTTAAAAACATCCAATCTTAAATTAGAAGTTTCAAACGAACAACTACTACAAGAAATTATATTATTAAAAATAGAAAAAAATGGAAAGAATCTTCAGGATGAAAAACATAAAATTGAACAGGGAGAATGTTCAACATTAGATGAAACGGACAATTTCATTAATATTCTTGATAAGATAAATTTTTAAAAATGGTATGTTGAAGTAACAGTTTCAATTAATCAAGAATTCTCTTTCACTACAATTGCCCTATTAGATATAGGAGCGGACTTAAATTGTATACAAGAGGGATTAATACCTTCTAAATATTTTGAAAAAATAAAAGAAACATTATCTCAAGCTAATGGAACAAAATTGAATATAAATTATAAATTATCCAATAAACATAACTGTATAATGGACTTTGCTTTAAAACAATATTCATTTTAGTAAAAAATATTAATACCAAAGTAATATTAGGAAATCCCTTTCTTGCACTACTTTACCCTTTCTCTGTAACAGAAGAAGAAATTTCTACTAAAATACTTGGACAAGAGATATAATTTAAATTCCTATTTCCCCCGGTACCAAAAAAATTAACTTTTTAAAGAAAATTTCATTAATCAGATAGGTTAATTTTTTAACAAAAAATAGAATTAGAATAAAGGAAAACCAAATAAACTTCTTAAAATAAGAATTAAAATATAAAAGAATTCGAGAACAGTTAAAAGACTCATTATTAACCCAAAAAATTGATAATTTCAAAATTACAATTGAAAATGAAATATGCTCTAATCTGCCCAATGCCTTCTGGAACAGAAACAACACATAGTTGAATTACCCTATAAAAAAGAGTTTTCTGAGAAAAACATTCCAACCAAGGCTAGACCTATCCAAATGAATAATGAATTACTAGAATATTGTAAAAAAGAAATTAATGATTTAAAAACAAAAGGATTATTATGGAAAAGTAAATTACCATGGAGTTGTGCTGTCTTTTATATCCAAAAACAGGCAGAATTAGAAAGAGGAGTTCCTCGTTTAGTAATAAATTATAAACCCTTAAATAAGGTATTACAATGGATTAGATACCCAATTCCTAATAAAAAAGATTTATTATCCCGATTATATAATGTTACAGTATTCTCAAAATTCGACATGAAAAGTGATTTTTGGCAAATCCAAATTGCTGAAAAGGATCGATATAAAACAGTCTTCACAGTCCCCTTTGGACATTTTGAATGGAATGTTATGCCATTTGGATTAAAAAATGCCCCTAGTGAATTTCAAAATATTATGAACGAAATATTTACTCCTTTTACTTATTTTTCAATAGTTTATATAGATGATGTATTAATATTTTCTTCATCTATTGAACAATATTGGAAACATTTAAATATTTTTGTTCAAGTTATCAAACAAAATGGATTAGTTGTCTTATCATCAAAAATAAAACTATTTCAAGAAAAAATTCGATTCCTTGGGCATGTAATTTATCAAGGAACTATTACACCAATTAGTAGAGCAATAGAATTTGCTGATAAATTTTCAGATGAAATAAAAGACAAATCAATTACAGAGATTTCTAAGAAGTCTCAACTATGTTACAGATTTTTACCAATCTCTCAGACTATTATGTAAACCATTATTTAAAAGATTAAAAAAGAATCCACCTCTTTAGACAGAAAAACATACTAATATCATAAAACAAATTAAAGCCCATATTAAGAAATTACCATACTTAGGACTTCCATCTCCTCATACTTTTAAAATTGTTGAAACAGATGCCTCTGATATTGGATACGGAGGAATTATGAAACAAAAATTATCATCCAACTTGGAACAAATAGTTTGATTCCATTCAGGATGTTGGAATCCTACTCAAAAGAATTATAGTACTATTAAAAAATAAATTTTAGCTATTGTATTATGTATTTCCAAATTTCAAGATGATTTGTTGAACCAAAATTTTTTACTTAGAATAGATTGTAAATCAGCCAAGAAAGTTTTAATTAAAGATGTGAAAAATATGGCTGCCAAGCAAATATTTGCCAGATGGCAAGCTATATTAAGTATTTTTTATTTTGATATTGAGCATATTAAAGGAGAATCTAATTTTCTTCCTGATTTTCTATCCCGAGAATTCTTACAGGGAAAATCATGTCATCTTCAAAGTCCAAAATAAAGTCCAAATCCTCATACGCACGCTCGCCATCTCCTCCTTATCCTTCACTTTATCTTTCTTCAACTCCAAGACCTTATACGGTATTGGGGTCATTACCACAAAATATTAGACCTTCTTACAATCCATTTTCACTACTAGCCTCTCCAAAATTACCAACCTACTCCAAAACTGTT
Source organism: Juglans microcarpa x Juglans regia (assembly GCF_004785595.1). NCBI lineage: Eukaryota > Viridiplantae > Streptophyta > Magnoliopsida > Fagales > Juglandaceae > Juglans > Juglans microcarpa x Juglans regia. The sequence continues at coordinate 17,172,049 of NC_054599.1, read as the reverse complement.
TCTCCTTCTTCTCATTCTCCTTCCCAAATTATTAATCCCCCATTATTATCTCAGCCTTCTTCATCTCCTATTATTATCAAATCTCATTGGCATCCAGTCTTTCCTATTGAATCTGAAATTCAACATCTGTTTGAACCTCAGAAATTACTTGATGCCTTTCTCCTATCAAACTGGCATTATGTTCCACAAAACATTAAGAAAACCCAGCATTTTTATGAATTTATATTAGTAGATACTGACTCAATTATTCTCTCAGAAATTCCTTGTTCCCTTCAAACTCAACCTTCTCCACCTGCGTCTCCAATTATTGCTTTTCATAAAGTCACTATCAAACAAGTTCTCACCCTAGAACAATGGAAAAAATCACTATTTAACAAGAAAATTCTCTCATCCCTATGATCCTCCTTATTATGATTATTACGATTATCATCAAGCATGAACAAAAATATTTTTAAAACAAAACAAAAATTTGCATCATTCATGGTTCCTTCATTTTGATAAATTATAGGAAATTAAAACACTTCCGAAATGGTTTTCACTATGGTGGGAATATTATGGATCCGAGCCTCTTCTCCTTCCTCTTCCCCTTCAAGAAAGTCTCCAAAATTTTATTTCACAAAATGACATCCACTAGCATTAAACCGTTGTTCACCCATTTTGCTCTTCTTTCTCAAAACAAAATGAAATTGGATTATGAAATGAGAATACGTTATCAAACCTCATCCCTCTCTCAAAACCATTATGTTCCTAGCCCGCCAAGTTTCCATCAAATGGTGGGAAAAATACAATTATGATCATGTATTGAAGATGTTTTCAAAAGTTACCAAAACTCCGGAAGTCCTAGTCCAACGAAGCAGATTTAAAGCACAATTAGCATCCATTACAAACAAGAAAGATTTGAAAAAATTAGTTGATGTAATGTCACAAATATCAGACAGTGATGATGAAGAAGAATCACAACCAAGATTATCTCCACTACAGCAACCCGCATTATCACCAGCCCATCAGGCCTCTCCTTCTCAACAGGCCTCTCAATTTCAGGGTAATGAAGCTGCATCTCATTCTTAAGATTATTCACCTTACCATTCGGTACAACTGATGGATTCTCAAGATCCGTTTGAACTGGAATCAACAAATTATGATCCTTAGAATATGTGATTCCAAAAGATTATTATCTGACTAACCAGCATGACATGCAGAAATTGTCAGAATATTATCCCTCTAGAAAGTTATTCGTGACAGATTATTGCCCAGCAAAGCGACAAATAATTCTGTACAAAATTACGTGTTCTGTACTATGTTTGTTTTTAGCGTCGGTTGATACTGTTCTTGTCTTTAATGTCGGCCGGTACTGTGTTTGTCTTTAGCGTCGGCTGATACTGTTCTTATGACGGCTGGTACTGTTCATGTATTATTAAAATTACTGTTTTAGTGTCTATATAAAGGGGTTCACGAGGCAAGAAGGGCATTTAGAATTTCTAATCTGAAACCCCTTCCTTTCTCGCCTAAACCTCTCCAGTCTAGTCCTGTCCTCATCTCTTTATAAATCTTTCAATTGTCATTCCCTTATGTCTTCAGCTTCCAACTTTTTTGAGAATTAATCTCTTTGTAAGTATTATATTCTTAATAAAGAAGTTTATTTCATATCTCTTTTCTTCAATTTTTATATCCTCATGCATATGGTCGGTTATACCGCCTGCCTTCTTTGCTATCATGCATATGGCCGGTCTTACCGCCTATTATTTTAATATCATATTATTCTAAATTAATATCATATTATACTAAATTAATATCATATTCTTCTACATGGGAAATACGTCTTTGGTATCAGAGCCATTGGTGATAGTATTGTTATTGCTATAGTTATTGATAATATATAATATACTAGTTTAATATATAATATATTATAGATTATTAATATATTATTATAATTATCTATAATATATAATATATACTATAGCAACTAATTAAAAGTATAGATTACAATTTACTTATATGCTATATACTATACTAACTTTATAGATCACTAACTATATACTATAGATAACTATACTATATTATATATACTATAATAACTATATATACTATACTAAAAGTTTATATATTTATAAATATATATTTAGTATTATTATATATTAGTATTAGTAATATAATTAGAAATATATTAGTATAATCACTGTTTGAACCGATTTCTTGTCGGTTCAAACAACATTTGTGAGTATAATAACCATTCGAACATAGTTTTTTATTGTTCGAACGAGACGTTATGGACATCATATGCCCAGTTCAAATAGATTGTCATTTATGTTTCCAGTTCGAACAAATATCCCTCAAGAGCTCAGATCGCCCCTTCACAGCTTTGCCACTCATCCGCCACTCATCCATCGTAGCAAGCCCACATTTAAACTTCTAAGAGGTATGGGTCAAGTCTCTACATCTATTGTTTTATTTTTTGTTCAAATGGGTTGTGTTTTGGGGGGTATGGATTTCAAATCCGAAATCTCTCATTTTGGTGTTTCCTGTAGAACTAACACCAAAATAATCGGTAGAAATGATGGGGATTCAATCCTTAATCATTTTTACCGATTAAAACCAAGGATCCTCACTAGATTGCATTTTTTCGTTTGGGGCTAAGTCAACTCAGCCATGGATGTTTGTCGTGTTCCCTTTCAAACGGACTCTAAACCATTTGAACGCTCAATTGCCAAACATATATATTTCTGTTTGAACAAATTAATTTCATTCAAATGAACTCAAATTTCCTGTTCGAATGAACAGAACATTCCGTTCGAATAGAGATTTTTTTAGTTCGAACTATGAAGTTACAATTTAGATGGTTAGTTTGAAAAGATTATGTTTTGTTCGAACGAATTATTTCAATTCAGTTCAATATAGTATAATTCTTCAATAATATAATTACACAATTATTTTAATTATATTCTTACTTTCCTTGTGGTTAAACAGTATACTAATGGCAACAAGTGGAAGAAAACGTGGGAGAGATCAGACCAGCCAAAGTAGTGGAGCAGTTCATGCTCAAGAGACGAGGCCTATACTTGTTGAGCGGGAGATCATTCTGGATGACTTTTACGATCTTGCATGGAAGGGACGAAGCATATAGTCCATCATCATCGACCGAAGATGGACATCGATCTGTCAGCAGAGAGGGACTACATATCCGGAGATGGTCGGTGAGTTTTACCGTGCCATGAGAGAGCATGACGTTGAAGCTCTGTGTTACAGCTTAACGGGTCTGGGGAATGACTATTACTTTATCTCCCCGCATTATTGCTGAGTTTCTTGATCCTCCACAAATGGCCGACACATATCCTGTAGCAGTTGCAATGGCTACACCGGGAGCATCGGCTACATCATCTAATTCGGGCATACCGGCCGCATCCTAATCGCTAGCGCAGAATGTAGAGCTAGATGCTAGTTCGAATGATAGTGAGGACGAGAATCTACCTGATAATGGTCTCACAAACAATCAGGTTCGTCAGCTAGTGCAAGACCTTTCGACTCCTCCATATGATGGGAGCAAGGTGATCCGATAGGTCGACTGTATAGCATTTTTCATAATGCTTAATTTGATTATTGGGTATAACATCGATCCGAAAAAACACAAGACTAATTTTGAAATCGAGCGAGTTAGATTTTTGTTGCGGATAGCACAGGGGAAGTCGATTGATCTTGCATTGTATTTCTTCCTCTACATTCGATTGGAGTCACGCTATTCCAGTGGAAGTAGTCTATCATTTGCACTGCTGATATCTAACCTCCTATACTTCGATCGGGGGTTATAGTGTCTAGGACTAAACGGAGGTCGCCACAGATGGGGCCCTTTAACAAGATAACATTCATCAAGAGCAATGAGCACTTGCAGAAGACTGCAGCAGAACAACTTAGTGGCACGTCGACCGATCCAGTTTCTAGTAGTACTGTTGGTGTTGAGAGACAGCCTACTGGGGCTATTTTGGATCAGGTACGAGCTCTGTTTGTGCAATTTATTGAGCTCATCATGGAGAAACTTAGGGATCTAGATGGATGCATTAAAATGTTATAAGATGATTTTGATCTACTTAGCAAATAGATCGTTTTAGTTATTATTTTACTTTTTTATGTTGTATCGAACATTATATATTTGAGATGATAATGTATGGTTTTTATTTTTAGTGTTTGCTACCTTGTTTATTTTTTTCATTTTACTTACCGTTTATGATAATATAACAAATGACATTATCTTTAAAGTTATATTTATATAAATTTAACATAAAATAAATCACTATCAAATTTTGAAATTAATTACATAAAATTAATTTATGAATTTATAAATATTTTAACTTACCTTAAATAATAATATATAATATATACATGTCTTATATTTTGAAAATGATAACAATTTAATGGAGAAAATATTTATTACTTTAATGAAAAAAATATATACACAAATTAATGATGATAAACAATTTTTATATAATTTCCAACCAAATTAGTCATTCAAATGAATAAATGTGGTGTTCGAACTGGTTCGAATGATATTTTTTTGTTCAAACAATCCAGCAACCTTTCCATCACATTTTCCCACCAAATCTCTTTCATTCGAACAAATAAATGTAAGGTCGAATGGTTATGAACTTTCCCTAAGAAAAATAAATTAATTTTCCGCCAAGATTATTATTCGAATAGATTATATACTGTTCGGATAAACATTAATTCCCTGTTCGAATCTATTTTGTCATGTTCGAACGGTTTTTCATTTTTGAAATGATCTTGTTCGTCACAAAATATCTAATCCGAATGGATTTTTATCTGATCGAACAAATTTACAAACTCAACCAAGTTTTGAGATGAAATTCAATAATTACTTTTAGGAATGAAATCTAATTCGTTCCTAACAAATTTCATCCCTGAAAGTGAAATTTCTTGTAGTGATAATACATGGAATTGAACAAAATTTGTATCCATTTTCAACAACTATAGCAAGACTTGTTCTAGAACACATGCATGCATGCAGTTTCATCCGATCGAAACTTCCAATTTCAACCCAAGCGACCAACTAGTTCTATATTGGGTTCTAATATTATTCCTAGATATATATTTGTTTTAATATGATCATGACCATTCATTTCTCTCATGTAAAGTATATTATATTTCTTGTAAAATATATATCCCTGATCTGGTCTTCCATATGGAGCTCATGGAAAGATAAAATAGAAGTCTCATTCAAAAGTTAAATCCTAGAGCGCAGTGCGTTGATCATCAGACGGTCTAATTGAATTCTCTCAATGACCATATATATATATATGGTGACCGAACCATATTCTAGATTAGGCTATGAATGTAAATTAAAGTAGTACCTACTGCGCGCACTCGCGCGCAGCTGCTATGTATTCCGGCCTGTACGTACGTACGTACGTACTCAATGAAGCTAGATTCAACCAGCACTAACATATATACGTTATACAGATCAAGTTAATAATTTGTTATGGAAAATATTTCTCGAACCGAAAAAATTAGGACTGTTCATCTAGATTTCAACCTGAAAATTTAGGTATATCTGGACCAGAACCCGAGTTTCAAACTTGAGCTAGAATCCGGATTAAAATCGGTTTTTAAAAATCTAGAACTCGGGTTTCTTGCACATTTTTTTTTAAAAATCAAAGCTTACATATTATGAATATTTTTCTCATAAAAAAATGCTAATGTGGCATTCAAGCTCTATTTATTTAATTTTTTAAAATAAAATTATTTATAAAATAATATTACATTGTTTATATGAAAACCACATATTACATTAATGTTTATATGCATTTTGAATCTTCAATTAAATGATCATCATCTATTAGTTTTAGGACTGATATTTAATTTCCAAGAATCCCAATTAGTAAATAATTCTAACCGAATTTAATTTTTTTACTTCCATAGCCCATCATCCCCAAGACCATGTACAGCTAGAAGCACAATATATATATATATATATATATATATATATATATATAGTAATTCACATGATGGTATGCATGCTGTTGAAAAGTAATAGAGAAGTAGTGACATATTGCCAATACTTTAGGTTAAACATGATTTTAACTCATCTTTCGATTAATGGATATAATGATCTCACTTACACTATTTTTTGCTTCTAAAATTACTAAAAAAAAAAAGAGGTTTTTATGGAGAACATACTTGAATTACAGTCTTTAATTAACACAATGTGAAAAGTAAAACCACATCCTTTAAATGCATCAAAACAGTATTGTAAAATCCCTTTACAGGTTGTACCCACGTCTCCTCATTCCATTATAATGCATGTAAGGCTTGAAAGAAAATTGGTAAGAAAACAGGCAATGGGTCAAAGTACATGTTCATGTTCCTTGACCACTAATAAAAAGTTACATGGAGAAGAGAGCGAAAAAAAAAAAAAGAACCATAAAATAGATGATTAATTTGACATAATATACATTTTCCTTTGGAGTTTCTATCCATTTAGTTGCTAGAAAGGAACAAAAAAAAAAAAAAAAAAAGAAACATAAAAACATTCAAACCAAAAAAAAGGTACTGGGTTGTAAACCTAGGTTCTGACTTTAAAATCCAGTACCCGGACCGAGTGTACCCAAGTTTTTCTATGTGGGTACTGGCCTGAATTTGTTCTGAACCGGAACCCGTGATCGAAACCAGGTTATCCAAGTTTTGGACCGGACCAAGAAAAACCTCGGCCCGGATGAACATGCCTACCTCCTGCAGGGGTGAAGACATTAAGATTTTGCCCCAATGGTTTCAATGTTATAAAAAATTACGCGCACTAGATATATGAAAGAATGTGTAGCCCTAGAATCAAATAGTACAACATCATATCTAGAAAATAGTTGTAAGTTACAGTGACCACATCTGCATTTTCCTCCATTTTGCTTGGGGTGAGATAAATACTCGTTGCTTGATTGTCTCTATGAGGCGCCCTCGGCCCTCAATAGTTCCTTGGTAAGGAACTGTGGTCCCCGAGATGCCAACAAGTTAGCTAGAACCCTCGTCTCCTCGAACAAGGTGCACGCCTATAAGCTATGCCCTCATGAGTAACAATGGATCACAACGAAATTATTGTCGGGGGGATTTGTTAGAGACTAATCTATCAGTACCAAAGATGTACAAATAAAATCTCTATTAATAATAATAACTATAAATCACTATCATTTCATCCAAAATAAAGTTACAGACCATCATAAGTTCCTAACTTATATCAACATGCATTGAACCATAGAAGGTTTGTCTCCTAATTATAATAATCATCTTAAGTTACAAGATAAGCACTAATAGAGACATGCCTCCATAGTTACTTCTTAGGGTGGGTTGGTCTTTCTTCCTTGGAATAATTCTCCTGGACTATATTTGCATCAAGGCCCATGACTCCAATGAATGAAATTGTATGTGGGACCACAACAATGAAATTTCTATAAAACCTCAATAAGATAAAATCCACGACAGTATTAATAATGAGAGACATTGGCGATGAATATGCATATACCATTTCATACGAATAAAGTTGAGGACACACATATTTTGCCTATGGCGAGGAATCATCCTCTGAGTGGCCAAGTTGGGAGCTACAAGGGAGACAAAGATTTATAGTTGTTGGTCGGATGTTCCATAGAAAGGGCGAGGGTAATAAAACAAGGCAAAATAGGTCTACCATATTTTCGTTGTAAATGATCAATCAGTGGATAATATTTTTTTATAGTTTTGGTCGAGGTGTAACCTTTAAGTGATATTTGATACTACAATTTTTCTCCACCACAAATGATGTAATTTTATATATATTAATTTATTTAAAAAATAATCACACTCTAAGCAAATGACACGTATACATAAGCATGACGAGGAATCATCCTATTAAGCAAAACACTTATATTACCAAGTACTCATAATAGTTTTATCAACAGAGAATCACTCCTCCCATTCGGCATGGGAAATCTCTTTACCTGGCTAATACGTGAACTCATTCACCAAAACTGATAGAGAATCACTTCACCCATCCAACATGAGGAATCTCTCTACCCGATCCATATGTGGAACACCAGACACCCACTTGGTCAACATGGGGACTCTCTCTCTACTTGTGGTATCACGTGAGGTTAATACGGATCACACCCCGATCATCACAGGAAATCCCTCTACTGGTATAAAATTAGTGGCAACAGGCCGCTAGAATGGTAAATGGAATCCTCAAATCCATCCTATGAATTTAGAATGCTTTGAAAAACCCATCTCTTCAAATCACCTAATCTCAATTCGCATCTTAAAGTCATATCTTTAAGATAACCAATAAATATAATGGAAAAAGATGCACTTTCATGCAAGAAAATGATGTGATATAAAATATGCAAATCCTGAACATACCTACAAATATTTACCCCACATTCCTACTGTAGTTGTAGGAGTGAACCTACATACATGGTATTTCTAATACTAAAGCTGCATTGACACCGGTCCTTCAGTTGTGAAGTTCTTTAGTTCCTTGCTTCTTTGAAGACTTCGAGGAGAAATGCTTTATGATCTCAAAGTGAGATGTTGACTCTTGTCCAATGCCTTTTATACGACGAAATTGCCAGTTACAGTCCTGACTTTCATCTAACCTATGTCTTACTTGAATGAGAGATTTTCAATCTCGACCGTCAATTTTCCCTCTAGATTTGAAGAATTGTAGAGATCGAGTGATTAACGGGACAAGACATACACGACCCTACAACTTGCCTTCAGTCCAATCTTGTAGTCATTTTCTTAGCAAGGGTCTCTCACGTGGCATTGTATCATAGTTCTAAGGTAAGATAATATGGCTTGCAGGTCCATATTTTGACTTCCCTAGGCGTACTCCAGATATGGCGTCTTTGATGGAGCATGGGCTTTGGGTACGACACCTGTTGCCCGCTAAGCATCTCCATGTTATCTCGAAGGGTTTCCATCTCTACATCGAGCTTGTCCTCGCCCTTTCCTCGCATTTGTACAGTCAGCACATCCTTTACTCGCATGTGTAGGTCAAACCTTCATTTGTCTCCTTGTGTTCTTCTGTATTTTCCAGGCTCTCTACAACATGTTGCTCTTCTTACTCCTTGTTCGGCTACATGTTGCCCACATAGCTGCCACCTTATCGCTAGTATTTTGCCCGTTGGAGGGAATCCCTTTCCTTGGTTTGGCACAGTCCTTGTCCTCCACGTACAAGTGGTGCTAGATCCAGAAGCCTTCCTTGTTGAGTAGTTTCCATAGTTAGGCTGTGTGCCAAGTTTTTAGGGTATTCTCTAGAATAATGCCCTAGCTTGTGACACTAGTAGCAAATAGGGTCGTCGTTCTAACACTCACATATATGGGCCTTGTTGCATTTGGGGCAACTGGGCTTCTTGTTTCCTAAGTTTGAGTTGAAGAAATTCCCTCCTCGCCATGAACTTTTACCCTTGTTAGACATCTATCCGTGATGGAATGCATGCGTTTTCTTGTTTTGAGCAAAGAATGTTGAATTCCTTGTCATGCACTTTTTCAGGATCATACACCGTTACACCAATTCCGTATAGTCCCTCAGTCGCAAGCTACATATGCAATCATGACTTCGCGAGTTCAATCCTTTTTCAAATCTCATGGTCCCTTGCTCCTCGTTTGGAATTAGGTAGAGTGTGAATCTAGATAGTTCTAAAATTTTGGCTGCATATTCTTCCAACTTGATAGATCCTTGTTTTAGATTGGAAGATACTGCCCATGAATTATTAGAGAGAATTAGGAATGCTAAAAAAAAATAAAAGAATTTTTTTATTGTCCATGAGATGTTCCCTCCCATCAGGGTACACACCAACTGCTTTTTTCTAGAGATCCACCACCTCTTTGCTTCTCCCAAGAGCTCGACAGTGGCAAAGTTGGTCTTTTGCACCTTAGCACAATTTAGTATCGTGAATATTTCTTCTATGCTAAGGATCCAATTTTCAGTAGCTAACCATACATACAGAAAACCATTTGGTAAAATAAGTAAATACATATTAATGTAAACCTTGTCTAGGAATTATGCTCTAATACCATAAAAACATTCACCTACCAAACAAGCTCTATCCCTATGCATGTTCCTCACCAAGATGGTGAGTACTATCATTCTCTACATTGTTCGCCGAGTGGCAAGTAACGGAACCTCGTAATGCTCACCTATTGGTAGGCACTTTACCTGCAATATTTCTTTACAACACACACTCTATTCCTTGCCAAGATGGCTAGCACTATCACTCCCTAAGTTACTCATCAATTGGCAAGTAACTGAACTCCGTAATGTTCGCCTACGAGCCGAGCACTATCCCTCCTTATATTTTAGCATTTCTTCGTCTGGCAATTGGATGTGGTTTTCTATAACAATCATGATTGGTGTACTTATAAAGTTTTCAATTGTTGTCCTAATGTATAGTGGAATCTAAAAACTAATTAGGTGAACGAGTTGGATTAGTAACTTAGTAAGAGAAAAAAAAATACCGGTAGTGTGAACAAATGAGCATATTATAATGAGCAGTTTATAATAAACACAAATTAGTGTACAAATAATATAATGGTGCCACGATGGACATATAGGTATTTAGTATGTAGAAATGAGCTTTGATCCAAATGAATTATTACTAATAATTGCATCAATTGTTAACCCAAAATTGGATATACCTGAGCCATAGTCATTTGTAGAAGACATCAAATAATCCAACATTTATCAACGGGCTCATTTTTTTTTTCTTTATCTTATCTTATTCTAATTTTTCACATTTATCATTATTCACTATTCACGACATCTTGTAACATGCATGCATGGTTTCACCCCCCAAGTGGGTTGTGCATGCCTTTACTCCTCTTCATCACATAGGGTTGTTTGTCCTCTCACAGAACTGTCCCGTTTGGATAGTGAAAGTGTTTCATTTCATTTCATTTCATTTCATCTTATCTCATCATTATAATTTTTCTAAATTTTCATATAAAATATAATAAACAATTCAACTTTTTCAAATCTCAAAACAACAATAATATTAAAAAATAATATTCTAACAATATTTTATTCATCTAAAACCATCTCATATCATCTCACCATCCAAACTGCACCTTAGTGGTCTCTTGCCATGGGGTTGCATTCCCCAAGGACTACATCTATCAACATTGAATGTATTGCATTGTCCCATAATCAGATTTGATACCAATCTCTGGATCGGAACATCTCTGGTTGAGTCTTTTAATTATAAAAATTGACTGACATTGTCTCCACAATTCCATGAGCTTGTTATAGAGATATGCTTAAAGTAATATCATTTTGTCTCATGGAGTGCCTCTTAATAGTTGAACATCCATTCAAATAAATAATGTCATTCAAATGTTATGGATGGAGTACACGTCTATGAACTCTAAAATCAACATCACAATGATGAGGTTGCTGAACTTTGTCCCAAATATAAGGCATCGAGGTTGCCAAAGGATACCCAATTTGAGTTTATTGAGGAGAAAACATGGATCAAAGAAGCTGATGGACTTGGGCTTACAATTCATTCAAATATAGCATATTACAAAGCATGCGAGTGAATGCTATAGAAATTGCCAACAATAAGATCACATTTTTCTTGTACATCTATATCATTGAGTAACTGTCTCATATATCCAAATCAATGCTTAAACTTAAAAAGCTTATCACTTACAAAATAAGAATCAATGAGATGTGTCAGCAAGAAATCTTTTGGCACATCTATTTTCCATGTTTTGATGCCTGAGTTAGGGTATTTTATATATATTTGTGAACCCTAGGTATCGGATTTTGTAACCAAGGTTTTCCTTTGCCACAAGTGAGGATAATTAATAAACTTGGGGTACCATCATTTTCTTTTAAAAAATAATAAATAAAAGCTTACTTTTTAACGGTGATAATACACGGTGTTGATGCGTGTTTTGTAGTTGCCGGCAGCGACGATTCTCTTACCTCTATGTTGAAGAGCCATTTCAAGTAGTGGGCTTCCCGGATGAAGCCCATGGTCAGTAGCCAGTCGACCTCCTTTACTATCGTGGGATACTTCTCCGTGCTGAAGCTTCATCTCTTTTGCCAAAATTTCCTCACGTCAGGACTCACACTTAGGCGGTGCTCAATTATGTTCCTATCGATCCTGAGCATATCTGTGCGATGCAAAGCAAATACTTCCTAGTGCTCAACAAGGAGCCTTATTAATTGAGACCTTGTTTCATTACTTATCCTCATTCCTATTCTCAGTCTCATCTCCGAATGAGCGATACCCAAGGATACCAATTCAAGGATCTTGTCAGTTTCTCCCTGTTTCAGGTTATGTTTGTCAAGAGTCTCCACTTCTTGATCAATGAGCTCAGGGGGCGGGGGTAGAGCTTTCGGTGCAGTACAAGTCATTTTTGCCACCCACTCCCCCAACCCAGTGTCTCTAAGCTCTTTTGCACTTAGGGGCTGCCTCGACGCTCACTCCCTAATCTCGGTATCGGGTCTGCCGCTTGCTCTTCGGCATCTTTAGGTACATCCTCTTGATTAGCCGATGTGGTCTCTCAGTCGTTGGCCATTCAGAAGCAGGCCACGACTAGCGTACACATGCTAATGCTATTAGACCAAAGTCATATTGGATCACATAGATAGCTCCAACTGTTGATGCATGTTTTGTAGCCACCAGTAGTGACGATGCTCCTATACCTATGGAAGAAAGGGTGGTAGGTGGTAGCCGTGTCACCTCCGATGCCAAATTCAAATTCTCTCGAAGGAAGCAAGAAATTATCCAAAAAGGTAGAGAAAGTGCAATAGTATGTAATCTGCATTTTTTCGTCTCCAGTTCTCCCCTTTTGGGTCCTCTCTCCCCAGACTGCTATGTTGTCGCATTTAATGGGACAACGTCCTTGTTGGCAACAGAATCTCCTGTCAGGATTACTGCTCGTATACCTTGCTGGCGCATTTAATGCAACAGACCCTCCTCACAGGAGGTCTAGGCTGGGGCCTCGCCTGCATCTGCTATGACCGGATCCTTTCTTGCAATAGGTTGGGTCGAGTTGGGCTCATTCAGGCCTCGGGCCCTAAGGCTTTTAGGTTGGAGGCTAGGCCACCAAAGAGGGAGAAATATCCCTTCCACTTGGTGATAATACTTGGAATTTCTTGTCCACAACATAAGGATATTCTTGACCTTGATGGTTGATTTGAAACTTGTTTGTTGTATACGTGCATGTTTCATGTTGGATCCATTATTGGATTGATATATTTTTAAAGGATAGGCTGCATCATTATGTCAAAATATTACATGGATTCCATTAACCTTACTCAGATTGGTGTTAGACTAGTCTCACAAATCTTTAATTTAATTTGTTTTCTAAAAGCAAAACATAAATATCTAAATTGTCGTCCCCTGTTTCACGTGTGTCTACCATAACTTGAGAAAATCGCTCCAAACAATAAGTTTAAAGATGCAGATTTCTCAGTTGCAACAGTTAAAGATAAACATGACCAAAGATAAGATGATAAGGATAGAGGCAAGTTGTTGTAGAGATAGCTCCTTATCTTATATTAGGATCAATCTAAAACCTCTATATGTAGAGATGGAGTTTATGTAACCACTGTAACAATCCAATACTCGTGTACTTCTATTTATATCAATCAAATATATACAAAGCAGCAAGCTGCTACATTTCTCTTCAGCATTATTTTATTAGATCTTCCATGGTACCAAAGCTCTCCTTGGGTGAACACCTCTTTTAATCCAACCATGCTTTCCTAAGATGCAATCTCTATCACCACTACATTGAATGCACAAACTTTAGCCCCACTTATCATAATAAAACTTGAACACACCAATTATCATATCTGGGTATTGAAGTTCGCACCCGTACTATGCAACCTTCATTTGTTTGGCATTGTTGATGGATCTAAATCTTATCCTCCCAAGTCTGTATTTGATTCCGAGGGCAAGGAGACCACAACCATCAATCCTAACTTTGCCTTATGGTAATGGAAGGATCAGTATATTCTCAGCTAGTAGAATGCCACTTTCTTCGAGATAGTTTTGTCCTCAGTCTATGGCCTTACCACTTCGAAGCAAGTTTGGATGCTCCTTGCCTCACGGTTTGCCTCTCAATCTAAGTCTAGAGAGGCTCATCACAAGAGGCAACAACAATCTCTGCACCAAGGAGCCAAAACCTGTAGCGAATTCTTGTAGACTACCAAGTCATTGGCTGATCAATTGGCAATTGTTGGAAAGCCAGTTCATGAAGATGACTTGACATCCTAATTGATCAGTGGCTTAAATCCCTATTTTACTGCATTTGTTACTTCTTATTCTTTTGCAACTAATCAAATTCAACTCTCTTTTGATGAATTTCAGAAAGAGTTGCTCAACTATGAGATGATGATCAATAGCCACAATTATGCCCAAGATTCAGGTGGCTTTGCTTTATATTCTCAACAAGAGAAATACAACTCCAACTCAAACAGAAGAAATTCATTTGCTAGTTCATTCAAGCAAAGTCAACACTCTCAATCCACTGAAAAGAAAACTGACACACAATGAGTATCTCAAACTGAGTCTTCCACCTTCTCCAATCAAAATAGACCTCAATATAAGATTTCTACCAAGTTGGGCCACCAAGCTCTTAATTGCTAGCACAAGGTGGATTTTTTCATACAAGGGACGCCATCCACCAGCTCAACTTGCTGCCATGGCTACTACAAGTGGCTACTACAAGTTAAGATGTTATCCCTGATAATCAAACTTGGCTAGCTAACAGTGGTGCCAATAATGATATTACAACTGGCTTAGGTAATCTTCATATTAGTGAACCTTACCTAGGTGAAAGTGAAGTTGCAGTAGGTAATAGCTCAGGTTTACACATCTCAGACACTGTTTCCACTCATATCAAGTCACATTCTTTACCCTTGCACTTGAACAATATCCTATACTACCCCTAATACTGCTTCCAACCTTCTTGCAATTCAAAAATTTTGTAGAGACAATAGGTGCTAGTTGAAACTCAATTCTAATTACTTTGTTGTGAAGGAGAACCTCGTGGGGCATATTCTTTTACAAGGGCTAAGGAAAGATGGACTCTACCCTATTGATCTTGCCACATCTCTCAATAAAGTAGCAAAAAATAAAACTCATGCCTTTACTGCCAAACTGGTGTTACAGCAGACCTCTCCACTAGGCATCTTCGCTTGGGTCATCCACACAGTGGCTCCATTTATGAACCATGTCCATTGGCCTAAAGTAAAAAATTGTTTTTCCTATTTCTAATTGAATGTATCATTGTCCTCTTGAAACAATACATAGTGATTTGTGGTGTTGTCTTATTCCTTCTATTAGTGGTTGTCATTAGGATATCATATTTATTGATGATTACACTAGGTTTTCATTGCTTTATCCATTATATACTAAATCAAAGCATTTTCTTGCTTTCTTCAATTCAAAAGCTATGCTGAGAACCTACTCAATAAGAAAATCAAATGTCTTCTATCTGATGGAGGTGGTGAATTCACCTCTCATCGGTCTCAAGATTTTCTTCAAACCAGTGGTATAATCCACCACATGTCATGCCACATACTACTCAGCAAAATGGTGTTGCTAAGAGGAAACATAAATATGTGACTAAAACTGGTTTAGCAATGTTGGCACATTCTATCCTTCCTCTAACTTTTTGGGTTAAAGCTTTTAATACTGCAATTTTGCTCATTAGCAGGCTTCCTACAGCAGTGCTCAACAACATGGCTCCATTCCAATGCTTGCTTAGTAAACCTCTTGACTACTCCTTTATCAAAGTTTTTGGGCATACATGTTGACCCCTACTCAGACCCTACAACCATCACAAGCTCCTTTATCAATCCAAGAAGTATATATTTCTTCGATATAGTTCCAACCATAAGGGGCATCAATATCTTGATCCTACCACAAATCTAGTTTACCTTAGTCGACATGTCATCTTTGATGAGGCTCAGTTTCCAGCTAGCTCCATAGTCGCATCTTTATCTCAGTCGAATGAGAAAAATATTATCTTGCTACGAGGAACTTCCTCCCCAACATCATTAGCAATGGTCCAAGTACCTCCTCTCTCCCCTTCTCTTTATGTTAATTACCCTATGATGACACTTTCTCACCCATGCAAACTACTACTCCCATTTCCTCCCCTAGTTCTAGCGATGACATACTTGAGAATCCACCCCCATTACTAGATAATTCACTTGCCTCCACCCACTCTCATACAATAGATTCACCAAACACCCACCCTATGCTCACATGTCATAAAACAGGCACCTTTCAGCCCAAGGCCTTCCCTGGCTTCCATCTTTACTATTCCACCAAAATCCCTCTTTGTGCAATCATCTCACATGTCATACCTAATGCACCTTCTACCTTTCACCAAGCTGTGAAGGTTCCTGCATGGTGTGTTGCCATGAGGGAAGAATTTCAGGCACTACAAGCTAATGGTACATGGTTACTATGTCCAAGGCCAAGCAACCACAATGTGATTCAAAATAAATGGGTTTATAAGGTCAAACAAGGGGTAGATGGGTCAGTTGAAAGACTTAAGGCTCATCTTGTCGCCAACAGCTTCCAACAATTAGATGGGTTGGACTATTCAAAGACCTTTAGCCTTGTCATCAAACCTTCCACCATCAAAATTATCTTGGCACTTGCTATTCACAACAACTGACACCTTAGGCAATTAGATGTATCTAATGCCTTCTTACATGGGACTTTGGAGGATGAAGTCTTTATGGAACATCCACCTAGTTTCATTGATGCATCATTTCCCAACTATGTGTATAAATTGTATAAGTCTATTTATGCCTTGAAACAAACACCTAGAGCCTAGTTTCATCGCCTCTCTAAGATTTTACTTCAATTTGGTTTCCGCGAATCTCATGTAAACTACTCTTTGTTCACTTACCACAAACCCTAAGTGTATATATTTATACTTGTTTATAGGGACAACTTGATATTGATAGACACACGCTTATCTCAGATTATGAATCTCATTTCTTACTTAAAGAAAGATTTTGCTATGAAAGATTTGGGACCACTCCATTACTTCCTGGGCATTAAAGTCACTAGGGATTAGTTCGGTCTTATTTATCACAATCCAAATATATTTCAAATGTGCTACATTGGGCCAATATGGCTAGTGCTAAACCCTGCTCTACTCCTTTAGCCACTAGCTCTAAGCGTTCACAAACCAAAGGTGATTCCTTACAAGATGTCACCAGCTATAGACAAGTTGTGAGTGCTCTTCAGTATTGTACACTCACATGTCCTGAGCTAGCTTTTGTGGTTAATCAACTCTGCCAATTCATGCATGCACGCACCTCTCTTATTGGTTTGCAGAAAAGTGTGTGTTGTGCTATTAAAGGGCACTCTTCATCATAGCCCCACTTTGCAAAAGGATCCTTGCAACTTCAGGCCTTCAGTGACTCTGATTGGGCAGTTGATATGATTGACCATCATTCTATAACAGGTTATGCAATGTTACATTTTCCCTACCTAGTGTCATGGAGTGCCAAAAAGAAACCTATAGTCTCTCGCTCTAGTACAGAATCATAGTACCGAGCCATGCCTTTGCACCTACATAACCTTATTGGATTCGCATGCTTCTCACTGATCTCCAAGTTCCACTCACTTCTCATTGAATTTTATTCTTTGGTGTGACCATCTTGGAGCCCTCTCTCTTGCAGCAAATCCAATTTTCCATGCAAAAACAAAACACATTGAAGTGGATTATTACTTGATTCATGAAAAAGTTGCTCAAAAAGACATCATTCTTAGATATCTATCCACTTACGTTCAAATGGCCGACATATTCACCAAAGGACTTACTTCCTCATGCTTTCTCTATCTTTGGGACAAGCTTTCAGTCTATGAACTTCTTATCAGCTTGAAGGGGGATGTTAAGGTAGTAACAGAAATCCTAACAGATCACACTATAGTAAACAATAAGTTTAAAGATGCATATCCTGCTCCAATTTCAATTGCAAAAGATAAAGATATAGATGATCAAATGTTAGATGATAAGGATAGAGGCCAGTTGTTATTGAGATAACTCCTTATCTTATATTAGGATCAATCTAAAACTTGTATATGTAAAGATAAGCTTTATATAATCACTGTACAATACAATACTTGTGTACTTCTATTTATATCAATTAAATATACACAATGCAGCAACATGCTTCATTCATTTTCATCATTATTTTACTAAATTTTTCACTTAAACACGCTTTTGAAAAAGCATTTACAAAATGAAAGGGGGGTTGGAATTTTGAGGATCCTTACCAAAATTTGTGGAAGAGAAGATTTGGAAAAGAGGAACGATGGAGCATGCCTAAAATCTAGAAAGAAAATTGTTAAAGCCTTTAATTATAGCTATGGTTATTTATTTATTTATTTTTTTTTGTGAATTCCTTTTCTTCACTGTATAATCTATTTTTTTTTTCCAGGAGACAGAAGTAAAGGCGGCAATGAATTTCATTCAATTCAAGGGAGAGATGTTTGATTAAATGTATAATATGGGTGTGTGCGGTTTAAGACTTCATTGTAGAAGTTTTCGTAATGAAATGATAGTTAAATGATTTGAGTTAAGATATTTTATTGAGTTTTGAAAAATGTGGGAGAAAAAGTTGAATAAAAATATTATAAAGTTAAAATATTGTTGAATATTTTTTTAAAATTTAAAATAATTGTATTGGTTGGAAGTTTGAGAAAGTTGTAATAATTAGATAAAATAGTTGAGAATTTAAAATTAAAAAAATGTTTGAAAAGGAAATTGTGAAAAGTTTTTTAGACATTTAAGTGTCTTTCTTTTAATTTAGTGATTTATATATTTCCTAGTTTTGCTTACTAATAGATTCTTTCTTTTAATTTACTACCTACTTTAACAAATTCCAATAAATAAATATATCAAAATAATGTATCCAAACAATTTTTCCTTTTTAGCCCACTTTGACAAAACTTAATAAAAGCACATCTCAAATTCTTTTCTTTTAAAAAAAGAAAATTACTCAAAAAAATTTTAAAAATCAATTACGGGCAGCTGACATTCACTCTCAAGCCTCAAATCCCATTTTAATATTAAATGACGGATAAGGACACAAACTGTACGGTGGGAACAAACAAGCGCCATATGTAATTCAGTCAGACCGAAAGAAGATTGCAAAGAGATAAGCCGTTGGTGGCGGTTGGAAACTTTGGAAGCCAAGCCATAGCCAGCCATGCTCGCATCCACAGCTTCTCAACTTAGAACTTTCCACTCCCTCTCCCCCTTACCACCCCTAACGTTTTCTTCTCCCTTCAGACTCTCCCTCAGTTTCCGGCAATCTAATAGGAAATGCACTCTGCAGGCCTCGGTTCCTCCATTCCCTCTGAGAGTCTCTGCTAGTTCCCAAGCCGCCCCTGCTTCCACTGAAGCGGCCAAAGCCTCCTCCGTAGCCTCCGAAATGAAAGCTTGGGTTTATGGGGAGTATGGGAGTGTCGATGTTTTGAAGTTTGACTCTAACGTTTCGGTGCCGGAAGTGAAGGAGGACCAGGTTCTGATCAAGGTTGTCGCGGCGGCGCTTAACCCAGTCGATTTCAAGAGGAGGCAGGGAAAGTTCAAGGCCACTGATTCGCCTCTTCCGGTAATTCTGTTTTCTTCAGGGGATGTTTTGTTGCCGTGAAAATTCGTCGAAGAGTATAAACGAACAATTTTTATAGAGAATCTTCGCTGGTTATGGACCCAAAAATACATTCTCTGATTAAAGCCAAACAGAGACCTTGAAGCTGAAATTTGGTTTAAATTATTTTGGGGCATTATGTTGGTGAGCTCGTGTGGTTTTCCAGGGATTTTTTGTTAGAATTGCAATGTTTGTTGACGTTTTGGTGGGAAAAAACAGTTATAAATGGTCAATTTTATGGATTTTTCTGTAAAGCAATGGCTAATTACTAAAGGGAGTGTGAATTAGTGGATGCCTTGGTCGGGGTGAGATTAGATGAATAGAAGTAAAATGGTTTGTAAATAGTAGTAAAAGTGTTTAAGTTATGATATTTTATGAGATTTTAGAAAAAGAGAAAAAATTGAATAAAAATATTATAAAGTTAAAATTAGAATATAATTTTTTTAATATTATATTTGTTTTAGAATTTGAAAAAGTTGAATTATTTTTTGTATTTTGTTTGCAAGTTTTTAAATTTGAAAAAGTTATAACAATTAGTTTGAAAAAGTTATAATGATTAATTTTAAAGCGTTTGTGCTTTAGTAATGTTTGAAAAGTAAATGAAATGGAATAAAATGAGATTGGATGAGATGAAAAATATTACCAAACATCCCCTTAGAGTCGTAACTCGCAAGAATGTTAAGAGTTATGGTAAACTTTCTGATGCCTCTCACAAATCATGCTAGCAAGTCGGGTTATTTTATTTATTTATTTTTTAAAATCATAAACTAAGTTACTCTTCAATTTTTTTTGGGGATAGACTGTTCCTGGCTATGATGTTGCTGGGGTGGTGGTAAAAGTAGGCAGTCAAGTAAAGGACCTAAAGGTGGGGGATGAGGTATATGGAGACATACACGAGAAAGCATTGGAAGGGCCTAAACAGTTTGGCTCTCTTGCAGAGTACACAGCCATCGAGGAAAAATTGTTGGCCCCAAAGCCAAAGAACCTGGATTTTGTTCAGGCTGCTGCGTTACCTCTTGCAATTGAGACTGCCTATGAGGGTCTAGAAAGAACTGGGTTTTCTGCTGGTAAATCCATTCTTGTTTTAAATGGTGCTGGTGGAGTTGGAAGCCTGGTTATTCAGGTACGTGTTTTTCTTGCTAATTACATTTTCTGTTAATGCTGAAAACAGAAAAACAGATGCTTGAGAAATAGGTGGGAAACTTTTGTGAATATCAAAGTTCATCCGAAGAATACCTTCTGATCTTTGTGGCTGTGCATAATTTAAAATTCTTTCAATTAGAGGATGTAACAACCCCTTCTCGTAAGTTAGGAGACGTACTTTCTTAACTGTGCCTTATAAAGAGACCAACTTAATAAAAATATTGAAAATAGTTTTCTAAAACTCATAACATTAAAAACTGATCTCATAGCATGAAAATTTAACCAAGTCTAAAAAATCTCTTGAAATAGGATCTACGCCAGGTACTATGTTCTTTACCTGTACAGTTTAAAAACATAAAAAAAAAACAAACAAACCAACAATCAAAATGAGTTGAATACTCAATAAGCAATGCATCATACCGTAAACATAATAAACACAAGGCTTTCTTAAAAACGTGCATGCTTAATACTTATCATAACATAACTATGGTAGACCATGCTTAGGTCCGTGCACATTCACCCCAAATAGCATAGCCCGTCGTAATAGAAAATGAAAACATATCATGATGCATGTAAAACAAATAATAACATGACATTGAAATTCACGTTCATCATAACATAACTTGGTACGTAAATAGGGGCTTTCAATAAAGGGTCCTACATGCAAAACACTTTAAAAACTTTGTTTACCATATACTGGCTAGAACACGTCAATAATCACCTATTGTAAGTTGCTGAAAATGGTTGGGATTGATAGGGTGAGAGTGGTTTTCCAATTTCCTGAAATTGCAGCAACTTTCCTAGGGTTTTCTTATAAAAATTAAGCAAGGATCTCAAGAAAATAAGCCTGATTGGTATTTGCAGCAGTAATTTAGGGTTAGGGATTGATGTCTTGAAGAACATCTCGTGGGATTGCTATAGAAACTTTCTAGACTTGCAGTAGCCTCTGTTTTTTCTAGTTTTTAAGCCATACAATCCTTTTAATGAGACCTAAAAATTTAATAATATAGGACTGCACGAATTTAACTCATAGTTGTAATAAAAAATGGTTCTAAGAATCCTAATGGCTAGGAGTTATAGCCTATAAGTGCGGTTGACTTCTCCTTCGCCAAGATTGGAACAGCTCAAATCCTATTTGAAAAGAGTCCTAAAGTAGGCTGCAACAGACTCTTATTGGTGCAATAATTCTTCTAAAACAACCTATATAAGTGTGAATAGCCTTCATCTAGAGGGTTTCTTGGCACCTAATCCTATTCTAACTTATCCAAAAATGGTTGATTTCCAATTCTCATGAGTTATCCATATATGGGCCACTAGGCCCGACATCCTGTTGGGCCTAATGGGCTGAACCTACTCTATTTTGAATATAGGTCCATAATTTCAAAATTATGGGCTAACGGGCCCAATAAAATAATCTTCCTTCTGACCTTAACAAAATTGAGCCTGTGGCCTAAACTTATAAAATCTTTATCCAAGCATATAAAACTTGGGTCTAGGTGTTATAGTTGTTCAATCTGCATATTGGTTTGAATTTCGGATCAGGATCACTCATGTAATCTCTTGTACCTTTACCACATTATATCCCCCCTCATATTCTTCCAGAGAAGGGGTCAATCTCAATCTCAATCTGTCAATCAATCTTTTCTTTCATTTTTAATGACTTCTCCCCTAAAATTTTCTATTGATGCAGTTAGCAAAACACGTGTTTGGTGCATCAAGAGTTGCAGCAACTTCAAGCACTGGAAAACTGGAGCTGTTAAAGAGCTTGGGTGCTGATTTGGCTATAGATTACACTAAGGAGAACTTTGAAGATTTGCCAGAAAAATTTGATGTCGTCTATGATGCTATTGGTGATAATTTTTATGCAAATTGATGGTCTTCCAGGTCTTGATCTTTGCAGTAATTCATGATACACGAATATCTTATTCGTTTTCTTTCTTCGTCTTCTTCTTCTGTAATGACAGGGCAGTGTGAAAGGGCAGTGAAGGTAGTGAAAGAAGGGGGCAGTGTGGTTGCCCTAACTGGTGCTGTCACACCTCCTGGTTTCAGATTTGTAGTCACCTCAAATGGAGCTGTTCTGAAGAAACTGAACCCATTTTTAGAGAGTGGGAAGGTGAAGCCAGTTATTGACCCCAAAGGGCCATTCCCATTCAACCAGGTTGTGGAGGCTTTCTCATACATTGAGACAAATCGAGCAACTGGAAAGGTAGTTATACATCCAATTCCATGAGGAGAATGAAAAACTGGGAAGTCTTTAATTTATTTTAAATAATATTCTCTATGCTCATAGTAGTGATGATGATGATGATGATCTTCTCTATATTAGACTGACAAGATGTGTTAAAACTATTTATAATACGTGAGAATTTTGTTTGCTGGAGTCTCTATTGCTCATTTATGTGAGAATTTAGCTGTGATGATGATGATGATGTTCTCTGTATTAGCTTACTGTTGGTTTAAGTCCAGTTATGTTGTATCATCTATACCAACAAATTAGCAAAAAAGAGCGTATCCTCCCCAAGAAGATGCATTCCCATCAGCCTGCTATTCATGCCCAAGAAGGACCCACCTACCCAACATTTTACTGAATTAATAGGCCTGTAATAGTAGTACATTCCTAATATTTGCCTAAAAAAAATCTATACCAACAAACCGCTGGTACCTTGTACCCAGCAAAAGACAAGTAAAAAGTAGCTAAGATGAAATAAGTACTGTTAAAATGGGCATGAAAACTGATGAAAGACCCTTTGCTACCGGCTTTGGGCATGAAAACATGAAGTAATTACTTTCACCAATTTTAATGAATCATAATCTATGTATCTTATGTCAAGATCTGTCTATATTACTTCTTTGATGAGGGGTGAGGCGTTGGGTATGGTAACTGGATTCTGAACATCTTTCAGTAGTAGTATTAAAGTCACGAGACTATTGACTTCCAATATCATATTGTACTTGTAACAATGATTGATGTAGATGTTTGTAATTTTCTGTTCTTTTTTTCATCGAGATTGAGTCTGTGTTAAGTGTACCTTAGTACAACAATGAAAAGAATACATTAATAGTGTTATATATAATTGTGAAATATATAAGTATTGTATAATGTTTTTAAAAGATTGTAGGGTTTATTATTAAAAAATTATTATTTTTTTTTTATTTTGAAATATGTAAGCATTTACGTATTTCACGACTATATGTAATATTATTTAATAATAATGATTTAAAATGCTGGTATAAGAAGAATAATTTAAAATGATAAAATTTAAAATAAGCAACATACAAATATTGTGGGTTACATGTCGGGGACCAGACGACAACTGATGGGGAGTCCTTGCAACACAAAAACAGTGTAACCAAAAGTGGATCGGACCACGTGCAAACATGAATTCACTCCCGTTTAACCCAACAACCGTGGGTGGACGGTTGTAGATTTGAATGGAAAGGATAGCAATTGTGAGGTCGGTCGTACGTGTTTTACCGTGAATATATATCGGTGATCTGCTTGCGGTCCGAGAAGCAATAAGTACGTTAGTGTCGTATATATTTTTTAAAAATGAACAGAATTTATTATTAAAAATATAATTTTATACTGTAGATTTTATATTTATTTATTTTTTTAAAAAAGAGTACACAATAATTATATATTCTATAACTATAAATATCATTTTTCTAAAACCAAACACGTATATGAATTTATGATTGGTTTAAAGTAGGTACAAAAAGTGATATTTTAAAAATCAAATTAAGATTAAAGAATGAAAGAGAGAATATATTAAGATTCGTTTAAATAATGAGTTAAGATGAAAGTTAAAATTTAAATAAAATATTATTTTTTAATATTATTATTGTTTTAAAAATTAAAAAATTAAATTATTTATTATATTTTGTATAAAAATTTAAAAAAATTATAATAATAAAAGATGAGATGAAACGTACACTTGTTATATCCAAATAGGCCTAAAATTTCTTTTCAAAAGCCAAGCATTTTTAATTTTTCAAAGCGAATTAATGGGTGGCATATGTAGATTGATTATTCAAATCTTATTTTTTTATTTTTTTGTAAGAATTCTTCAAAAATTCTATTTTCGTTTTTGACCGTTTCGTTGATTTTTGTTTGGTAGTTGTAAACTTGTACAGATACCTTTTCAAATTTTAAAATATTTATTCAGTTTGTCAGATTTATTCAAAATGAGAAATGCTTGGGGCCGAGCATTTCTACCAAGGTCTTCTTTTATTTAATTTTTTTATTTAACGATTAAATAAATATTTTTAATGATTTTGTTAGATTTTTTTAAAATATTTAAGAATATAAAAATATATATAAAAATAAATAAAAAGAGACATTTAGCGTTATCAGACCATCCTCATAGTCATAGCACCGACTCATTCAAAATATATTACCCTAATTCTTCACGTGCACATATATATATATATATATATATGAGTACAATCATTACGTACTAAAATGGACGTGTGGTGCCAGAGTCCTATGTTTGCATAATTCTGGCCTCCAAAATGAGGTCTTGAATTCAAAACCCCTTATTCCAAATGTAAAAAAAAAAAAAAAAAAAAGAGAGAGAGAGACGTGGTAAAACTGAGAGAAAGTTTTGGTAGGGGCGTAAATCGGTATGGTCCGGTTCAAGAATGATGGACCGAAATTAGTGAATTGGATCAAAATGGATCATTCCTAGTGAACCGGACCTGACCATTAACTATTAGTTCGGATGGTCCATATCAGTTCGGGCTAGTTCAAATGGGATTCAATCATACAAAAAAGTCTATCATTTTTGAAATATACAAAAAAGTCCATAATGTGTATTTTCGGCCCATTAGTATAAAAAAGACCCACAATGTTTTTAATTTTGAATTATATAACTATTTAACTGTATTTGCAATGTTTTTACTTAAAAATAGCTTTAAAAAGTAGTTATTATATATTAGGTAATTGAT
Organism: Juglans microcarpa x Juglans regia; assembly: GCF_004785595.1. Taxonomy (NCBI): domain Eukaryota; kingdom Viridiplantae; phylum Streptophyta; class Magnoliopsida; order Fagales; family Juglandaceae; genus Juglans; species Juglans microcarpa x Juglans regia. Next base: position 17,146,287 of record NC_054599.1, on the reverse strand, counting down.
ATTAGTTAATTAATAATTATGTATTTTATATTGTCAATAGTCATAAGTTAGATGAAAATTACATAATTCACTTATATAACTACTATATAAAATAATATATATAATTTATAAAAAAAATTAAAAATATATATTTGTAGTTCCGTCAGTCCGGTCCGGAATGAAAAAACCCCACCCTAGGACCAAACCGAAAACCATTCGGTTTAACAAATGGAGGACCGAAACCAACCAAACAAGTTTTCAATCCCGTCCAAATCGAAAATTTTACACCCCTAGCTCCAAGAAAAAATCAATGCTACTCATGCCATAGCCATAGGAGTTATAGACTTAGAAAAAGGTTAGCTGCTCAACATGTAAACATACACAAGCCTAGGTGTGACCCACCTTAGCGGGGGGAGGTTTTGCTCCCTAGACTCCAACCTCCTACCCTTTAGGCGGGCCCTCGATCTGTATGTTGGGAGCCAGATTAGTCCATTGTTAATGCATAAAATTGCGCCACAGTTTGGAACGAAGGAAAGATTCATTCCTAGTCCACGGAAATGGGCGTTATGATGCAATTGGAACCCTACAATGGTAGTTCAGAGGGTTGATACGGTGCCCATACATGCATCTATATTGAAAATGAATATAGGCAATGTAAATAGAGAATGAGATACACATATTTAAGTGGTTCAGCACAAGACCTTCGTCCAAGGGTTGTTTGCAGGGGCAAATACACTATGATGAGAGTGCTTTACAGTCTCTTATGATCTCTCGTACCTCACTGTACAGTCTCTTACAGTCTCCTCGTCGTAAGGTTGAAGAAGATCTCTTCATTATTCCAGTCTAAGTCCCCCTTATCTTTCCATCAAATCCCTTTTTATTTGGCCCCTTGGGAGTGGTAAGGAAAGGCAGATTTATGTCACCTCACTCTTTGTGTGTCTTATTTCCCCTCTTATATTGTCCCCTCCTTTCTCCTCTCTTGCTTCCTAATGATAACTCTCTCATGGACTGGGCCTAGAAAGTTGTATTGGGCCTGGTAGATTTGTCCCCAACACCCTTGGTTCGTTCGCCCCTTGTTGGGTCCCATCGGACCATTGGCTCAAAACCTGTTTCTAAGCTAAAAAATGGTTAAAAACTTGTTTTTAGACCATTTTGAGCCCATTTGCCATCCTAATTTCATTGCTTTACCTAATTTTAAAAACAAAATTAAATACATAATATAAAAAATTAAACTTAAAGGTTAAAGCATAAAACATAAAATTCAATGATATCTAATAAAGTTTCTAAATTCTAAGTTCTAACTACTAACTTTTGACTTATAACTAATAATTCTAAGCTATTATAAATTAATATAAAAATATTACAAATTTTCAAATAAATTGAATAAATAACAATGTTTCTAAAATAATTCTAAGTTTCTAAAATTGAAATACATCTTAAAAAAAAACAAAAAAATGAGATCATAAGCTTGTAGTTGTAGACTTGTAGCAAGATGAGATCATTTAGATTATAAAACCTAAAAAAAATAGAAAAAACTAGAATTACAAACATTATATACATATGTAAAAACATTAAAAACTTAAAACTACAAACCAATATGAGATCATAAGCTTGTAGTTGTAGTAGTCCTTTCTATCAGGATAAGGTCATTGGTATTAGGATTGGGCAAGTGAGACTTCAAAACCTGGAAAAAAAATAGGAGAAAAAACTAGAATTGCAAACATTATATACATATGTAAAAAAGTTAAAAACTTAAAACTACAAACCAAGATGAGATTATAAGCTTATAGTTGTAGGCCTTTCTATCAAGATGAGATTATTGGGATTAGGGTTGGGCAAGTGAGACTACAAAACCTGAAAAAAGAAAAATAGAATTATAGACATTATATACATATGTAAAAAATTACAAATAATTAAGAGACAAAGTTAACAAACCAACAACAACTGTGGATCAAAGTCATATTGCGGCCAATGTAAATTGAGACGTTGCCTCATTTCTCGAAGTTCTCTTTAAAACAATTGAATTTGAAATTAAGTGCGATCATATAAATCTAACATAATATATTATAAGCAAAATCAAAATAATGAATTAAGAGCAACTAACGGATTCAAGCTGATCACTACCTCCTCCTTCACAAAGTCTACCACATCTGAAATATGAATTGACTTTCTTTCAATCCAATTCTAAGTGCAAACCAAAGCCTCTATAGTTTTAGAAGACAATGAAATATGGAATGGATCCAATATGCGTCCTCCGGTACTAAAAGCTAACATTGAGGCTACAATAAGAATGTCCAAAATATTGCAGGCTATGTCTCCAAGGATAGGATACTTGACGATATTAACCTTCCACTAAGTTAAGATATCAAATTGCTACATAAATGGGTGCATCTCCGCAGCCAAGTGTCCATCCAACTTCAATTGGCTGCATGAAGTCTTCTTAAACTTGGAAATGTGCTCATACCTCTCAACCCACCTACGCTTTTTCGCGATCCTGACATCGGGGGAAGGTGATGTGGTAGGTGTAGGTCCCAGAATATTACCACCCTTGGATGCAACAAACTCATCAAAAAATCTATTGAGGGTTTTCTTAACCCTTACCGCAATATGATTTGCCTATGCCTTCCCGTTGACTATTTTCAAGTCATACACCATGCCATTAATTTCGTATTCCAGGTCAAGAACAATTGCCACATATAGGAAAATGTTGATCCTACTCAAATCTCCAAAACTCTTCTTATACTTAGTACTCAAGCTCATTGTCATATTCTGCAAAGTAGGATCCTTACTCCCATACATTTCATCAAATTGTTCTTTTACCTAACATGCTTGCTAAAAATATGAATTGGATGTAACGTACAAAGACCTAGAAAATGTGTATGTGACCTCATAGAAAAGCCTAACACATTCTACAAAAACCTGCAATATATCCTGATCATCATCTTTGGGCTACCCCAATTCCCATCATCCACAAAGTGTTTGACATATTGCATGTCCTCGTCAAGCAAGAGGTCAAAGGGCTTTCTATACTGTTGGACTATTTCCAATATCAAGAAGGTTGAGTTCCATCTTGTAGGAACATCAAGACACAATCCCTTCTTACATTCAATACCCGCAAAATGAATAGACACCTTGAATTTATCAAACCTAGTCGGTGAAGATCTCACAAACCTTACCAAACTTATAACTCTTCCAACCAAATCATGAACATCCTTCAAATCGCCGGTCACAATAAGATTTAAGACATGAAGCACATCGAACATGTAAACACTCACTATCTATGATTGACTTATTGTCCTCTCTAAGCTTATTCTTAAGATACTAAAGTATGATATTGTTACAACCCACTCCAACCTCCTCTCCTTTATTGCGGCCTCCAAGGCCTTTCTAATGGTCTCACATTTGGATTGGCAACTAAGCAAAAATTGAGAATCTTTTTGTTTATTTTTCAATCCCAATCTACAAAATGAGTAGTCTAAGACATATAGTTCAAGTTTTAGACCAATGTCCGTGTATTAGTGATGAGGCAAACTCTTTGACCCCTTAATTGGTTTCTTAACAAATATTTCTGTACGCTGTATAATTTAATAATATCACACCACCATGTGGCGAGAATGAATGTTAAACCTACATTTCAAGAACTTAGAATATACTTGAAACCCTTCAACCTCCATAAATCGAAAGGGTAGCTCTTATGTTATGACTATATGAGTTAGGTGACTCCTATACCCCTCCGGATCATACTTGCTATACCCCTTTAATGTTCCCTCACTATTCTCATCTGCCATCTTTTTAAGTTCAATCTCTAATCAAGATTGACTATTTTCTTGTAAAGAACGTCTATTTTGATTCTTCTTCCATTCTTCTTCTAAGTGGACCTTCAATTGGGATGCACCATGTCTTTTGTAGTAACATCCATACACCTTACCACAATGGTTATACTTGGCTTGTGGTTCATTGGGGTCACCCTTTCTAACTTGGTGAAGTGATTCCATATAACTGAAGCTAGTTTCTTCTTTGGTGGGCCCATGGGTGTAGGGCTAAAGGTTGGAGTAGGGCTAGTGGTAGAGGTATGGGTACGAGTACAGGAGCTAGCAGTGCTAGTATTCATACTTGATCCATTGTCCATGGAGTTGGCTCACAAACTCACAAATACTTGACATGATGCAAAAATCACATAACAATTAAAATCATATCATCATACAAATCACAATTGATTAGGGTTTCAATTTTGAAACCTCACAACATATTAGGGTTTCAAAATTGAGACCCCAAAATTAATTAGAGTTTAAAAATTGAAACCCCAAATCATATTAGGTTAAGGGTTTCATTATGAGCTCCTAACCTAATTTAGGATTTCAATAAAAAACCTTTACATAAATCAGGGTTTTGAATCAGGGTTTCAGATTGAAACCCTAAACTAATTTAGGGTTTTGGATTGAAATCCTAAATTAATCCTAAATTGAAAAATTATAATCAACCATTCAAAATTCAAATCAATACACACAACCCAATCCTTCATAGCACACAAAACACAATCTCATCCTCTAAATCTATTGATCAATCCTATCCTCCATAATCCAATCCAATGAAAACATAAAAAATAAAAAATTCGGGAGGGGTTTCAGAATTTGGAATACTTATAGTGATGGAGAGAGAAGAAGGTTTGGTGGTCAGAGACGACATGAATTAAGGATGGTGATGGCAATAGGGATGGCGAGAGAGGCTGAGATTTGAGATGAGCGTGACAAGCAACAAGGAGAGAGAGAGAGAGAGAGAGAGAGAGAGAGAGAGAGAGAGTATGTCTGGGGGTGGCGGAACATTAGTTAGGCTTAATGAAACAACGCTGGTTTGGTGAAGTGATTCCATATAACTGAAGCTAGTTTCTTCTTTGGTGGGCCCATGGGTGTAGGGCTAAAGGTTGGAGTAGGGCTAGTGGTAGAGGTATGGGTACGAGTACAGGAGCTAGCAGTGCTAGTATTCATACTTGATCCATTGTCCATGGAGTTGGCTCACAAACTCACAAATACTTGACATGATGCAAAAATCACATAACAATTAAAATCATATCATCATACAAATCACAATTGATTAGGGTTTCAATTTTGAAACCTCACAACATATTAGGGTTTCAAAATTGAGACCCCAAAATTAATTAGAGTTTAAAAATTGAAACCCCAAATCATATTAGGTTAAGGGTTTCATTATGAGCTCCTAACCTAATTTAGGATTTCAATAAAAAACCTTTACATAAATCAGGGTTTTGAATCAGGGTTTCAGATTGAAACCCTAAACTAATTTAGGGTTTTGGATTGAAATCCTAAATTAATCCTAAATTGAAAAATTATAATCAACCATTCAAAATTCAAATCAATACACACAACCCAATCCTTCATAGCACACAAAACACAATCTCATCCTCTAAATCTATTGATCAATCCTATCCTCCATAATCCAATCCAATGAAAACATAAAAAATAAAAAATTCGGGAGGGGTTTCAGAATTTGGAATACTTATAGTGATGGAGAGAGAAGAAGGTTTGGTGGTCAGAGACGACATGAATTAAGGATGGTGATGGCAATAGGGATGGCGAGAGAGGCTGAGATTTGAGATGAGCGTGACAAGCAACAAGGAGAGAGAGAGAGAGAGAGAGAGAGAGAGAGAGAGAGAGAGTATGTCTGGGGGTGGCGGAACATTAGTTAGGCTTAATGAAACAACGCTGGTTTGGTGAAGTGATTCCATATAACTGAAGCTAGTTTCTTCTTTGGTGGGCCCATGGGTGTAGGGCTAAAGGTTGGAGTAGGGCTAGTGGTAGAGGTATGGGTACGAGTACAGGAGCTAGCAGTGCTAGTATTCATACTTGATCCATTGTCCATGGAGTTGGCTCACAAACTCACAAATACTTGACATGATGCAAAAATCACATAACAATTAAAATCATATCATCATACAAATCACAATTGATTAGGGTTTCAATTTTGAAACCTCACAACATATTAGGGTTTCAAAATTGAGACCCCAAAATTAATTAGAGTTTAAAAATTGAAACCCCAAATCATATTAGGTTAAGGGTTTCATTATGAGCTCCTAACCTAATTTAGGATTTCAATAAAAAACCTTTACATAAATCAGGGTTTTGAATCAGGGTTTCAGATTGAAACCCTAAACTAATTTAGGGTTTTGGATTGAAATCCTAAATTAATCCTAAATTGAAAAATTATAATCAACCATTCAAAATTCAAATCAATACACACAACCCAATCCTTCATAGCACACAAAACACAATCTCATCCTCTAAATCTATTGATCAATCCTATCCTCCATAATCCAATCCAATGAAAACATAAAAAATAAAAAATTCGGGAGGGTTTCAGAATTTGGAATACTTATAGTGATGGAGAGAGAAGAAGGTTTGGTGGTCAGAGACGACATGAATTAAGGATGGTGATGGCAATAGGGATGGCGAGAGAGGCTGAGATTTGAGATGAGCGTGACAAGCAACAAGGAGAGAGAGAGAGAGAGAGAGAGAGAGAGAGAGAGAGAGAGAGTATGTCTGGGGGTGGCGGAACATTAGTTAGGCTTAATGAAACAACGCTGGTTTGGGGATACCCAAAACGACGTTATTTCATTATAACTATTATATATATATATATATATATTTATATATATATATATATAAAGCGGGCATGCTTGGGCCCAGCTTGCCCCCATCCCCCTTGGGCTCACAGATGAAGGTTGATACCCCACCGCCCACATCTGATAGATAGGGCCCCCGTCCTTCCTAGGTGGGGGCAAGATGGTGGAGGGCGGGTGAACAGGGTGCAGGGCCCCGCCGCTCACCGCTACACAACCCCATGATTGTTTTGTGTTTTAAATTTACTTTTTAATTTCACTTTGCACTTGAATTATAATAGTTGATGTAGGAAATTATAGAGAGATAAGATGCCTTTGTTTGTATATTCAATTACTTTGCAAAATTAAAATGAGTAAGATGAGACAAATTGATTACTTTCACGTTTTCAAGCGAACAAATAAACATCTTGATACTTTGAGAATATTCAAGATAAATTTAGAGAATGTCACTTTAGGTTGGCAAGAATGACTTACAAGAATCATATATGAAGTATTTGCACAACTTCACTATTTGAGTCCTAATAGATCAATGGATGATATATTCATATGCCCTTGAGCCAAAACTATGTTATGAGATGAAAACTTGATGTCACTGTTTTACTATGTTATCTTAGGATTACAAATAATACGGTCTCACGAAGTGTGTGTAGAAAAATAGTCAAATCTAATTGATTGACATGAGTGTTTAGGGAAATGGTGATGTCATTTTGACTCGATATGATCATGAACATATTATATAATGTGAGGTCAAGAACTGCTTTAAATTATAAACTCGTGAGGGATTAAGGACCCTTGATCTAGTGAGATCAAATAGTCTGGGGCATAGACGAGATGTTAATGAATGATGTACTATGTTAGTAAGATGAGGACTTGATATAGAACTCCTATCATTTGCCTTCTCGTCGAGTTGCTTGCTTTTTTTTTTTTTATATGAGGGATAATTGATTAAGAAATCACGAGAAGATTAATAATGGGTATGGCACCCCAATGTAGAGAAGTGGGAGATGTTAGTAAATGGGTAACCCATGACCCATGTAGTCTCCACATGGGTAGAGAAGTTATAAACATTTAATTAACTCCCCACCATTGACAATTAATTAACTTCTAAGAAAATTAATTAATGACTCTTTAAATAAGAGTCTTATGTATGTCAATTGTGGGTATGTGGAAAAAGTGAGTGAACTTACAAATAAAGGTTTCTCCTTTTTCTCTAATATTTCCTAGAGCAACCATGTTAAACTCTTGATCTTGAAGTGTGTAATCATTTCTGAAGACTCTAGTAGCCTCCTAAGTGACATAAATGTGCTATCACAATAATTTGATTTGGACTATAAGACGAGTAAAGATCCAGACTTAGGAAAATTCCACTCCACTTGAGATAATTTGAATTAATCTCATCTAACAATACTCATGGACCTATAACTAAGGAGACTCATAATTGGGTTCTCACAGTCAGAGATCTATGGATGATCAAGCCATAGGGCTCAAGGCATGAGTTTGATGTGGAACGTTGATTTGGTGAGTTTTTTTTCTCTCTCTAATAATCGTTTAGCATGATTTTGACCTTAGGAAGGACAATCAAAAGAATTTCGTGTCATAGATAACCTAAGGATCCTTCTAAGGAATCCCTTGTGTGGCATCTGATATTGAAGGGGAAAAAATAGAGGTGTGAGACCCGAAAGGAAGAGAATCTCAATATTCCACAACTCCTAGGGCTTTAATTAGGGGTGACAAATCATGTTTTCATGTCATATCGTGTCGTGAACATTCGACTATATAAGTCAACCCGAACTCAATCCGTTAAGCTAAATGTGTCAAACTTTTAAACCCTAATCTAACCCATTTAGATAACGAGTCGTGTCATGTCACCCGTTTTGACCTGTTTAATAATTAATTATAAATATGTTAATATGACATGACTCATTTAAACCCGTTTGTTTCATGTAAATGGGTTGAACTCAAACACATAACTCATTTGACGGCTTGATTAACACAATTTCACATGAAATTTAAAATCTATATTTATTAATAACCACAATATCTTAAAAAATATATATCATTATTTTTCAAATTTTAATATATAATAAAACCAATATTACAAATCATATAATGGCAAATATAAGTATATGTCTAAAATTATAATTTCAATAATTTCAATAATAAAAATAATAAAAATATAGATTTACTGAGAAATATCAATATTTTAACTTAACAATAATAAAATTTTAATTTTGAAATAAATTTTAAAAGGTCAAAATGGATTGATTTCGTGTTAAGCAGGTTGACCCGTTTATAGGTCGCGTCTTTACGGATCAACCCATTTTGACCCGAATCTGTTAACATTAAACTCAAATTTGATAATTTTATATCGTGCTCGTATTGGATTCAAAGGTCGTGTCACATGCATATTGCCAACCCTAATTTTAATATATAGGTCGGTTGGGTAATTCATGCATGCTTTTCAACTTTAGAACAAAGTATCACATTTTTAAACAGATATTGACGTACCGAGCTCTTGTAAATTATTTATTATTCACGAGAATCCAGTTTCAAAAGGAAATAATACTGGTTTTGGGAAAGGATCAGCAAATACCGATAGCTAGGTTATTTGACCTTGTACCATCGTTGATATCTAGCGTTTTTGTTAGTGCATGAAATCTTGATATGTGTACCTACCCATTTTCTCCCAACAAAAAATCATAAAAAAAGAATTAAAATCAGTATACTAGTCTTTGTTTTACACAAATTATTATGTATCTTCTTGATTTTTTCAAATGAAGGCCTAGCACTCAGCAGAGTCAGCACCATTACAAGTTACAACACCGTTGCCATGTATAAAACCCAAAAAGTTGAAGGACTTGGTTGACAAAATTTACCCATGTGCTTCGCACGCCGCCCAAGAACTGAATAAAGAGCCAGAAACATAGACACATACAAAGCCTTTCCAACAGGAGCAAAGGAAGCCTAGTACTTCACAGTAAAATCTCTCTTCCTCTGTTTTGAGACGAGAATGGTCGCAGATAATCAGTATAAGAAAGGGCTATGGACAGAGGAGGAGGACCGGATTCTACTGGAATACGTTAGAGTGCACGGTAGAGGGAAGTGGAACCGCATCTCTAAGACTACAGGTAATCAAGAAAGAAACATTGATCATGTTTAAGCTTCGATCGCAATATTCTATACATTTGTTTCAACAGGAAACAAAGAGCAGTAGGGTTTCATTTCTTGTTATATATGAGAATGGTTAATTTGTAGGTTTAAAGAGGTGTGGAAAGAGCTGTAGGTTAAGGTGGCTTAACTATCTGAGCCCCACCGTGAAACGAGGAGGCTTCTCAGAGGAAGAAGAAGATCTCATTATCAGACTCCATAATCTTCTTGGAAACAGGTTCTGATCATCATCATCATCATCTCCTTTTTGTTTTCTTTTTTCATTTCTGTACATTTAGTGGTCTGTATATTGCTGTAGTACTTTCAGATAAGCTTGTTTTATTGTCAGACTTTTGTTTCAGTCAAATCATGCTTTTGTATTTGCTTTTGTATATGCTAATTTTGAAGCATCTGATCCAATGGACAAATATATCAAATTCCACAGCTCATAGTCGATTTCCCAGTACTGGACCATTACTCTCTCCCTAGCTATAAGTACTGCTTCCTTGCTCTGTACATTATGTTTCCTCTTTTTTTTTTTTTTTCCCCTTTTTAATTTGTTTATCAAATCTATCAACATAGCCTGCAAACAGTGTTCAAAACTTCAAGTGTATATATATATATATATATATATATATTTATATGTTACCTCTTCCTTTTGAGAAAATTGAAGCAACTTTCGAGTAGAACCTGCATTAATTTCTGGAGAAGACACGACTTACTACGTCGAATGCCTTCCTGCAATCAGTGCTGATCAATTATGTTTGATAATTTATGTACAAAAGTTATGGGCCGGGGATTCAATTATTTGACATTATGTTCTGTACGTACGTAGATGAGAGTAATGTGAAACATACCAATATAGAGTCCCAAGAAAAGAGGAATAAATAAATGCTTTCAAGGAGGTAATAAATATGGCCGACAATTAATGATCATTTTTATATATTTATATATAGGTGGTCACTGATTGCTGGGAGGGTGCCAGGAAGAACCGACAACCAAGTAAAGAACCACTGGAATACACACTTGTGCAAGAAACTTGGCCTCAAAGACCAAAATGAAAATACAAAGCAGCTTAATATTGTGGGTACCTCCAAAACACAGTACTCTACTCATCAGGTGGAAGATGATCAGACTCATAAATTGATCCAAGTGATCAGGGCGGATCAGAATGCTGATGAAAACCCCATGACTACTACTGTCAGTACTCATGATCAGGAATTATCTAACAATGAAGAAACAGCACGGTGGATGAGCGAGCTGCATTTTGCTGATCAATCTGAATCATTGCATTTGTCACCAGTTCATGATCATACAATTCTGGACAGTCCCGGATTCTGCAGCCTAGATCAGTTTCTAGATCATGGGTTCTCTTTTGACCTAGCATGGCAAAACTTTTGATTTAATTTTCCCAATCTTCGATCTGAATTATGAATAATAGTTTTCTCATTAATAACCGGTCCATGATCACTATGATCGGGATATATATTTTCTTTGCTAGCTATAATTGAAAGTAATAAAAGATATAAATTATGATCTAGAGCCACCGGATCGAAAAAAGTGAGATCCATTAATTCCAGTACCTTAATTTGATGGGTCTTATCTTTTCTAAATGATTTGATGGGTCTCATGCAAATGATAAGATTGCTCTAGGTCGGCTGTTCTAGGATTGCGTGGTGGTGGGACGTGTGCCGACTATTGATTGTGCGAGTGTGATAAATTTAAACAAAATGTCCAAAATTGAGGAAAGAATAAAAACATTATCATAAAAGCCAAAACATATACGCAAAGTATTTATGATAGTGGAACAACTTGCTCTAGAATTTATAACACTATCATAAATAGTTTTTGACAAAAGAAGTAATTTTACAAGCAGGTCCCTATCATGGTATCTCCATATGGCTAACAAATTCCATTATAAGATAACGAATGGTATGAGCTGGTTCGAAGCAATTGGAGGCGATAGACTAGTCATAATTACCGTGGTCAACAAATTGAAATGTAATACATTGAACATTCAAATTTATAGAAAATGGCACCTAATTCTGGCCTAATTTTCCAAGCTGCTAGCTACTTGTTCTGCGATTATGTACGGAATTATCTTGGAGGTCAAATCTGCACGTAATATATCCATGACAATCCAAAAAAATATTTTGGGGAATGAAAAATACTCGTCTTAAAGTCGTCCCGCTATCGTTGTTTCAAAATATTTTTTTAAACAAAAAATTAAATTTTATTTCAAAAAATATATTTTAAGACGAAATTAAACGAAATCGATTGATGGCATTCGAACGTAAAGCTGATTCTAGGATGAAAAATTTTCATCCCAGATTCATGTTTGAACCGTAAACTAATACATTCAACCGTCAAAGTATATCCAAACGCATTTCATTGAATGGTCGATCGAATTTTAATATGTTGGATCGTATTATTAGGAAGATACGCTCGAACGCTAAATTTAGTGTTAGAACACATAGAATGTTCGACGTAGAAAGAAAACATTTGAATGGTTATCATGTCCGAACGCAATGTTCATTACATTCGAAGATTGTATCTTTGTTTGATCGGTACGAATCCGTTCGAACTCCAATTGTGTACAATGTTCGTTGAAATGTACTATATAATTGTTCGAATGGTTAATAATATATGTTCAAACAGTTTTATGGCCTTCAAACAATAGGAAGTATTTTGCTCAAAAAATAAAAAGAACTTTAATAGACATGCATAAGATCTTTAAAAATATATTAGAATTTGTTCAAGAAACATAGAAAGTAGTCTCGTTCTTTATAGAAGTGCAAACAAATAGAAAAGAGCATAGTTCATATAGAATCATTAGAAAAATTATAAAATCAATTGTTAGAGGAATGAATTGTTGCATCATCATCTAGTTTTGTTGTAGCATCTATTCTTGTTGGAATTGCATTTCTCTTCTAAACTTCTCTTGTTGTCGTTGTGGTTATTGTTTCAATCGCATCTTTATTTTTTATCGTTGTGGTACAATATTCTCTACCTTTTATTGCTTTGTCATCAATTGCTTGATCTCAAACCTCGCTTCCTCTTAGGACTTGTTTGGAATATCTCAGAATATATGTGAACGATAGTGAAATGGTTTGAGTTAAGATGTTTTATTAGATTTAAAAAAATGAGAGAGAAAATATTAAATAAAAATATTATAAAGTTAAGAAATATTTGAATATAATTTTTTAATATAACAAAGAGAATACCTTGCAGCCGGTCGGGCTTATAAACACATAAAAATAGCCCACCAATCCTGTGATGCCACGTATGAGGCATACATATTCACCTGTGTGACCGAGATGTATACGATGAAGAGCCTCTATCTATCCCTCTCGTCTCCCCCCCGTGCCCCCCTCTCTTCAGTCTTTTGTGTCGTCTTCCCCTCATGCCCCCCTCTCTTCTGTGTGACCTAACCCCCAATAGCATGAAATCGAAGCCCCTCTCAGCCCACCCCCATTCTGTGATGGCCAATACCTTTTTCTGTGTCGTCTCCCCCTCGTGCCCCCTCTCTTCTGTGTGACCTAACCCCCAAAAAAAATAAATCGAAGCCCCTCTCAGCCTATCCCCTTTCTGTGACGGCCGATACCCATCCATCTCGCAATGGTGGTGGTGAAACGACCCGCCCCGTGGAGGCCCCGCGAGCTCGGCAGAACCCATCTCGCAACGGTGGTGGTGAAACGACCCCATAATTTCGTGAAAGAACAGTAAGTAATTTCTCTTATTTCTCTCATCTTCTTCTTTGATTTTCGTTGAGTGGAGTATGATTTTGGCGGTTGAGCATGAGTTTCGTTGAGTGGAGCAGTTTTGAGCATGATTTTGTTGAAGAAGAGAGGCTAACTGATCTGTTAGTGTTGTCGTCTGCTGAGCTTTTGGCTGAATATACAACAAAATCTGGAAATATGGTGCGGAATGAGTAGGTAATTCATTTATGGAACTCTTCATTTTTACTTAAAGTGATTAAGTTATATAAGCTGTAAGGATGTTAGTAGTTTTTTTTTTTAATTAGTAAGAATGAATCCATTGTGTATTTTTTTTTTTTTTTATCAATAAGGATGTTAGTGATTGATGCTTTTATGTAGGAGAGAAATTGATCTTTTTGATAGTGATTGCTGCTTTTCCATGAATAAAATGGATGCTTTCCGTGTGAGTTGTTTACACAGTGATATTGATATGTAGTTTGCACAGTTGTTCCCAGTTATTGAATTGTTTTGGTCTAAGTAACACATACAGGTATTGGTAATTTGTTTGGCCTATGGGTACCATGGAATTTTTGTGTGAATTGTTTTGGGCTATGGGTACCAGATGCTGGGGTTTGATCAAATAGGGTTGTCTCTTGTATATGTATATATACTATCAATTGTACTCACTTGATCAACTTTTAAAAACAACCTCCCTCAATGTACTATCAGAATATCTTTAGAGTATCTCAAGTATAAAAAAGACCATTCTAAATTTTTACCAAGCAGTCTCCAATTAAGCTATTACATGTAGAAATCCGTAGATAATACTATCTGAAAAAATCTGTTAGTGCTTACTTTTTTCCACATTATGACAGAAAATAACATCTTATAGTTCTCATTTCAGTTCAAGTTCTTGGACTGCAAGAGGGGAAGACAGAGTGCCAATGGAGAGACCATTTTGCTATTGTGGAATTCGAGCAAAACTACAGATTTCTGGAAAAGCCAATAGTTTTGGTAGAAGGTTTTACAATTGTCCAAACTATAAAAACAAATCACAATGTCGATTTTTTGAATGGATTGATCTTCAAAATGACCAAAACAACTGCTGTAAGATGACGTTGGAGTTAGCTGAATGAAGGAACGAGAGGGTACTTCATGAACGTGTAGGCATCGAACAATCCAAATTGCAAGAAATGGAAAAGAAGTACAAGGGAATGTTAAAAGTGTTGATCATATCAGGGCTATTTTTTTTCATATTTTGTGCTGTATTTTTTATGTTGCCAAAGAACGACAATGTGTGTCGGCCAATGCTACAACTAATGTATTGAATATGTGATTAATGTATTGGTAAGTTTTGGACATGTATTGACTGTTTGGAATGTATTAAATGTATTGGTAAAAGCTTATGAATTTAGTTTATGAATGGCTGTTTGGAGTTATTGTGCAGTTTTAAAGATTTTACATGAATTCTTATTGTTGTTGGGTGTGGTAGTGATGCCATTATGTGTGTGCATGTGTGTGTAAATGGAACATGAATTCCATTTACAGTTCCAATTGATAAATATGTGTAGAAACAATTATATATATGGACCAATCCAATCATTGCTAAATCAGTGGTTCATGTTCCA
Organism: Juglans microcarpa x Juglans regia; assembly: GCF_004785595.1. Classification (NCBI taxonomy): domain Eukaryota; kingdom Viridiplantae; phylum Streptophyta; class Magnoliopsida; order Fagales; family Juglandaceae; genus Juglans; species Juglans microcarpa x Juglans regia. Next base: position 17,131,201 of record NC_054599.1, on the reverse strand, counting down.
ATAAAACAACTGTGGGAAGGCAGTAACTCAAAATGGCTATTGATACAACTGATACATGGCTACCAGGTGCAAAGCTTGGAATCAATAAGGTAGGAAAAGTACCGAAGCAGCTTATTTCATGGAAAAATTTAGAAGAAACTCCAACTACTTATAACACCAATGAAATTAAAGTCCAACTGTTTGAACAATACTATTAAACCAAATTCCAGTAGTAATCAACAATCAAACCAACACAATTTCTTGACTTTCCCACGTGACTTTCCCATCTACCATTTGGTAGTCCATAAAACTATATCAAAACTTCTTTTTGGTACGTAGGAAAAAAATACATAATAAATTATCATGAAAAATCGATGGAAAAATGCGTGTCATAGGTTGCTTGATTATATTCTAGAATAGCCCCATGCAAAAATCCCAATAGAGAAATGCATGTCCCAGATTGCTTGATTATTCTAGAATATATATATATATATATATGTAGCTCCCTATGCAAAAATTCCATGGGGTCTGCGTCACTAGCTAGTACTATTCCACTGTAATACGTCTAATTTTCCCAAACTGGTGAACTATGGTATTACCTTCTCTATGAATGAATTGAATCTTCCAACAAGGCTAACTTCATCAAACATCTTATATCAGATATTATTTGGCCATAACTTGTCCAGTTTGACAGTTCTAAATTTCCAACAAGAATACAGCTAAAACAAGAGTAAAACAGCAAAACAACAGAGTGCTACACAATTCTCTCTAGATGCATACAAAAATACTTCTTTACTGCATTCAACTTCTATACAAAAATAAATCACCACCTACATTCAAGTTCTCTAGATTCATACAAAAATAAAAGCTGCAAAATCTTCAATGCTACTCTTCAAAGCTCACAATCCATTGCGTTGCTGCCTGTCACAATAAAAATAAACACGGGTTAAATTAATATGGATGAAACTAGAGGATAAATTATTTCATTATGACATGAGAAAAGATAAATATTGCACATACATAGTATAAGATAATTTGCACTAGGAATCCAAATGATGTGATATGTTCTCAGTTGTTGGCCCAAGATCCCTACATGAATAATAACAAAACACAAACTTTTTTAACTTCTTCAATTAAAAACCAAGAAACCAAAAATAATTGCAAAACTACTATACCTTATTGAATGACAATTGTTGTTAGAATGTCCCTCATTCTTGCAAATACTACAGCGTCTTTTCTTTGATATTTGCGTTTCCTTTGGGTTTTTCGCTGTCAAAGCTTTGGGTCGACCTTTTGTTGGCACCCGTGGAGGATCCTGGACGGTTTGTGAAAAGTTCGATACAACTTGACTTCTAAGCATTTGATCATCATTGCAAGTATCACATCTATCTGAAAAATGTGTTTCCTGAGTATTGACGTGATCTTCCATTGCAAGTAATTATTGGTGAACCTTCTCCAGTGCACGGGTGAGGTGATTGTGTTTTACTTCTGACTGCGATCCAAGTTCGACAATGTCATAAAGTTGTATCATCGTCTTGCTTTTTCTCAGCATAGGATCATCTAGTGATTGCTGAAATTGCCCTTCAGGCATGGTATGTCATGAATGGATCGACTCTTAGCAGTAATAGTCCATCTTTCCAAAACATAATGCTGTGGTAATCTATTTAATTTAGCTTTCTTGCCAAAAACATACAAGATATGCCTACAGAGAATCCTCATAAATTCCCACATATGGCATGTACATGTGGCATGTCCTTCATCATCCTCCAATGTCACGTGGTAAAGAGGTGTTTCTTTACTATAAGCTGCGACTCCATATGTCTTGCTCTCACCCTCTTTAGACAACTTTCTTGCTAGGTACAGTAGACTATTGAACAACTCATCCTGAAAGATCATAAAAGACTTTCTTGTATAAACTTTTGCTGACTCCTCTTCAATTTTAAGAGGTGTCTTTAATATCGCACGGGTAGATTTCGTCTGCACATCCTTCTCTTTCTCTTTAAAATAATGTGCATCTAGAGCTTTTTCATACTGATGAACAAAGTCACTAATCATAGGTATTGAACGAACATAGTCTTTAAAGAATTTGTTCATGCTTTTACTCCTTTGAGTTGTTGACATACCAGCACAGAATGTTGAACGCAAATAGGCCGGAACCCACTTATCTCGTCAGATGTAGAGATTTTGTAGCCAATTATTTTCTCCTAATTCATACTTCACTAATATCGAAGCCCATTCCTGTTCGAATTCATTAGTGGTAATTGTCTCATGGATGCAATGACGAAAATCTTTCTTAAAGTCCGGAAACTTGTTATATACATGAGCCAAGTGTTCGGGAAACTTTTGTAGAATATGCCATAAGCACAACCGATGAGTTGTATTTGAGAGTATCTTTACAATGGCCTTCGCCATCACTTTGTCATCGTCGGTAATTATGGTTGAAGGGGCACGCCCAAGCATTGCCTCTTACCATGTTCTCAGTAACCATGTATATGATTCGACTGTTTCATTAACTAACAAAGCACAACCAAACATAATGGTCTGATGATGATGGTTAACTCCTGAAAATGGCACAAATGACATTTTATAAATATTAGTCAGGTAGGTGGCATCAAACGTGACAACATCTCCAAAATATTGGTATGCCGCTCTTGAACGAGCATCAGCCCAAAAACAACTTCCCATACACCAATCCTTATCTATTTGCATGGAGAACACAAACCCAGGTTCTTTGAGTTGTCGTTCCAGAAAATAGGAATATAACCGTTGCGCATCCCCCTCTTCAAATACTTTTCTCCTTTTGTTTTCCAAGTAATTTTTAACATCCTTCCCGATATAACTAACATTGAAGTCACCACCTGATTCTTTACTCAACACCGACATAATCTTCCTTGTCGGTATACTGGACTCATTCAAAGTCATTATAAATTTTTTTTAAACCTTAGTAACTCTCCTGTGTCCACGGAGGAAACTAGCACTTCTCGGTGTAAGTAGAACATGATTATGTCCAACCACAAATTTGTTGACTATCCACTTTTCACCATTTTTTTTATACCCATCAAAGCTTTACATCCAATCTTAGTCTCGGCAAGTTCAGGCATAGTTCATTCTTTTGCTTTTCGAGTTACCTGCCGAAATCCTTCCCTTGTACAAACATAGTCTATTATACATAATTTTTTATCATCTTTCGACAACCGAGTATGATTCGTCCAAATTGCAAAACCTTTTCGTCTTGCATATGCCTTATAAAATGCTTGGGCATCTTTCACATCGTCAAATAACATACCAATGACTGGCTCCAGCGGACCACTAACTGGATTGACTTCTCCATCCACATTCACTCCATCTTCAACATTTATACCATTTTCAGCATCAATACCGTCTTCAACATTCATGCCATCTTCAACTTGTTGACTATCATCTTCAACATTCACCCCATCCTCACGTTCTTCACTATCAAACCAATAAATTTGTTCCTTCCATACAAAACACAACATTAAAAAATCATTATTTATACAAGAGACATTCTCTAACAATGTGAGATTTTAACACTAACATACTAACTATTCTAACACACAGTAATGATAGATATTCTATTTCAAATTACTTTACATGCAAATCTGGAACTGCGCAAAATAATGAGAAAATTCCTCATCTAACACGCACTAACGATAGATATTCCCTCTACTCAATGTAATATCCTCGCCAACCTATTGAAATTTCCTCGTGGTAATTGGGAAATAAGAATAGTACTAGAATTTCTGGTTTTCGAAATTACAAAAACCAAGTAGAAGAAATTTTTGGATCTAGGAGAAAGCACTGACATTGATTAAAACTTACTTGTTGGGATCTTTTTCTTGCATGCAGGGATATGTTTTCCATGGAATATAGAACCAAGAATTTATAGTTCAAATGTCATAACATTCTTGATATCCTTTGAACTATATATCGTTTACCTTACCAGATCAGATCGAATCCTACATTCATTATATACAAAAACATCAAAATGTGCTATTATGCCTATGTGGTAACTCATTCGTAGTATACCCAAAAAAAAAAAAAAATCACTCATACAATAGCTTTGACCAATGCTTACTAGTATATGATTTTCTAAGGTATTCTCTATCTTAAAAAATTGTTTTTTCTTTGAATGTGGGCATGTCTGATTTTTCTTAGCTTGGAGATTTTATGATAGTATTTTCTAGGATTCTCTCTGTGTGTGTATCAAAACAGGGCATTTCAATAGAACGAATCAATGAAGATTAACAATAGAATAGCTTACATTACTTCCTTCCCATGTTTCATCCAGCCGATTTGCCATGACAAATTGCTATGAATGGGAACAACTTCTGAAGATGAGACGTGTGGGCGTCGAGGTGGGCGTCGGAATGAGAGGTTGGCATCTGCAAGAGATGGACTGAGGAGTCAGGTGGGCGACGGAACCATGGGAGTCGGAACTGTGGCGTCGTCTATACGTGAGCTAAGAGACGGATTGAGTATCAAATTGTGAAAGAGGGCTGTGTGAGGTTGTGATTCTCTGTGGGTATACCTTGTTTCTATTATGTGTAATAGCTGATGTGGCATATAATTAGTGGAGGGCTGTTTTTATACTAAAACCAGCCGGACCGGCTAGAAGCGCCTCTCATTTTTATTTTAAAATTTGAAAAAATTGTTTTTTATTTTTTGTGTATTTTGTTTGAGAGTTTGAAAATTTTGTAATGATTAGATCAAAAAAATTTAATTTTTAAAATTGAGAAGTATTTTGTGTTTGAGTAGTGTTTGGAAATAAAATATCTGAGAATATCTGAAAATATTTGAGAACATTTATGTTCCCAAATAGGCAAATCTCTAGAATTATTGGAGGCATTATTGCTCGATGAGGATGAGTTAGAAGCCCTGACACAATGACCAAAACCCCTCAAATATCCTGAATATGGACCCAAAACTTTTTTAAGTGTTCTCAGATATCTGAAAATACTTGTTGAGGAATTCTGATAGGATGTTAATTTAACACACAGAGCAACCATTTTTTCCTGCATTTAAGAGAAAGAATTAATATTGCCACAAACACACCAATCTTTAGTTAAAATAAATAATAATACTTACATAATTTTCATGTGTGTCGAGATGAGTCCACTCTCCATTATGATCAATAAATCATCCAACTTATGATTCTATCAGATTGTAATTGTTATATAATTCTTGCTACAAGATACACATTTTATAAATATAAACTCATTCGAATATGAAAAATATCAAACTGAGCAACCCATTAAAAAAAATAACATTACCAGTTTCTTAGAGAGACGATAGAAAGATATTAAGCTTGCATGATGATGAATCTTTAAGTTCGATCTATTTATTTTTTTTTATAGAACTCTGCTCTTGCAAATAACTAGTAAATATTTACAAAAAAAAAAAAAGAAAATTTATAAAATATAACAAGTAAAATAATTCTTTTACCTTATATGCATGATCTTCAAACATGTCACAATTTTTTTTTAATTGCAAGGTCGAATATCTTAAAAAGGATGTTGGCGCACTTCATCCTTGATCTCGAACTTATTATAATGCTCATGAAATCTCGGTTTATATTTGTAGAATGCATTAAACATCTCAACAATCTTATGCCCCTCTCTCCACCTAATTATTTTTTTTTTTTGATAGCAAACATATCACTTTGTATTCATTAACAACTGCAAATTACATCATAGATTCAGACCAAACAATTTGAGAGATACATTTAGGGAATGAATCCCACCAAACTTTCAAATTATCTAGGCTTAGTATATCTTGCTAAGGTATCAGCTGCACTATTTGCCATGCGCCCCTCATGATGAACTAAACATCTTGGTATTCTTTTCATCAACTCTTGCACTTCGTGAACTAGATTTCCCCAACCTGACATAGATTCTGAAGCATTATTCAATTCTTGGACCAACAATAATGAATCACTCTCAATGACTAGCTCTGAAATGCCCATTGGTATGCAAAATTGTATTCCTCTCAGTATTGCTAGTAACTCCACCTCCTTTGGATCAGTGACACCATTTTCCTTTTTACTTGCAGAAAACAAAATCCCACCTCTATTATTCCTCAACATCATTCCTACACCTGCTTTATCCTATTCTTCAAAAATTGCACCATCCACATTTAGCTTCAATACACCTTTGGATGGAGGTTGCCAACATGAACTTCGAATCTTCCTCTGATGCCTAACATCTCTGACCTCTTTATATTCAGCTGCAGTGGACAAGGCTTTGTCAATAATAGTTGTAGGTTGTATGTTTTTACCTTAAAAAATCGGTGGGTTCCTCCTATACCACATACCTTATCTATAAGAAAAAAATTTTCATGTTCACCAAACTTGCCTTCTTCCATTACATCCATTTCAACATGTAGGAAATCCTTTTGCATATCAGAATTCAATAATCCTTGAAAATGTTGGTGCCATGACTGAATTATTGATGGACAGTAACATAAGGCATGCCCCACATCTTCCTCATTCATGCACCAAATACACCGAGCTTCATTAATAATTTGCCTCCCCTTTAGGTTCACACAGGTTGGAAATCCATTCTTACAAGCTCTCCATGCAAAAATTTTAATTTTATTAGGCAGCTTCATTTTCCACAAATTTCTCCACAGCTTGCACTGACCCTCAGCATTTGAACACTCCCCTTCTTGTTTAGCTAGCTTCTGAAAATAGTTATAAGCACTCTTTACACTGAATACCCCATCTTTCTCATGATCCCATATAATGCAATCAGGCCTCATCTCAGAACCAATCAAAATTTTCAGCACAGACTCTGCTGCAGCAGGTGGTAATAGCCTTCTTACCTTATCAACATTCCACCATCTGGTACCCTCATCAATTAGATCATCAACTGTTTGAGCCTCATTTATAAGTCTTTACATCGAGTTCTGTAGCAATCTATGACCAGGTATCCAATAATCAGTCCAAACCTTAATTGACTTACCATCCCCAACTCTCCATCTGCATCCTTGAAGCATATGAGCCTTTGATCCCCAATACCCCACTAGACATATGAAAGAGTAGATCCCAACCTTGAATTACTAAAAGTAGATGATGGAAAGTACCTTGCTTTGTATAGCTTATGCAGTAGTGTGGATTCCTTTGTCATGATCCTCTAGGCTTGTTTTGTAAGGAGAGCGTAGTTAAAAAATTTCAACTCTTTGAATCCCATTCCTTCCAAAGACTTAGCCTCACAAAATCTCTTCCATCCTACCCATCTTGTTCTCTGTTCCTCCTATTTCTGCCCCCACCAAAAGTTTGCTATCATTTGGTCCAATTAACTACAAAGGGGATGGCCATTGTAACAACCTTTATCAACACTTATTTACCTCCCTGGGACAATAGTTTCTCTTTCCACCCCTTAATCTATGCCATACCTTCTATTTGAGTTCTAAAAAGGCTTGCTTCTTCCCTCTTCCAACCATAGGAGGTAGGCTAAGGTATTTGTCATATTGCTGGTATTGTTGAACTCCCTATAAATTCAGAATTTCGTGTTGGTTGCTGGTAGTGACATTTTTACTAAACACCATCAAGGTCTTTTCTGTATTCACCTTCTGGCCAGATGCCCTTTCATATGTACCAAGTAGGAGGTGTATATTCAAACAGGTCTGCAAATTTGCCCTGCAAAATAACAAACAGTCTACAAACATAATATGGTTCAACTTTGGAGCACCAACACAAATTTTCAATCCTTCAATCTATTTTGATGTTTCAGCCTGCTGCAAGAGGGTAATCAACCCCTCACTACATAGTAGAAACAAGTAAGAGGATAATGGATCCCCTTGCCTGAACCCTCGAATTGGAAACAAAGGACCATTTGGTTCACCAATCACTCGTATAGAGAAGGAAACAGATTTGACACACCCCATAACCAACTTAATCCACTTCTCATGAACCCCATCCCAGTCATCACAACTTCTAAAAAACTCCATTTCACCCTATCATATGCTTTGCTCATATCAAGCTTTAAGGACATAAAGCCTTTCCTTCCACTCCTTTTCTACCTCATAAAGTGCACCAACTCATATGCAACTAGTATGTTATCTGTTATCAATCTTCCAGGTACAAAAGCTGATTGTGATTTAGAAATAACAGTTGGCAAGATCCCTTTAAGCCTATTAGCTAAGACCTTAGAAATCAGTTTATAAATGACATTACATAAATTGATTGGCCTATAATTTGTAATCATCTCAGGCTGTTTGTTTTTAGGGATCAAAGTTATGAAAGTGTGATTTAGTTTATAAGGAAACTGACCTTTATTGAGAGCCATGAGAACTGTTAGAGTAACATCCTTTCCAACAACAAACCAATGTTTTTTATAAAAGATAGGTGCCATCCCATTAGGTCCTGGGGCTTTATTAGGATCCATTTGTTTAAGAGTCTGTACCACTTCCTCTTCACTGAACTCCTTCACCAGAATCTCATTCATATTAGCAGTCACTCTTCCCCTTACACCATCTAAGAAATCCACCTACCCCATCTTAGCAAATGCCTTGAACAAAGTACTAAAATATTCAATAATCAACTCATCCCTTTCCTCATTGAATTTCCAACTTCCATTCTCATCTCTTAGTCCATTTATTCAATTTTTCTTCGTTCTCAGAGAGGCTTTGTTACGGAAGAATCTAGCATTAGTATCCCCTTCTTTCAGCCATAAGGCTTTAGACCTTTGTCTCCACATGATCTCCCCACTCTCTAGCCAGATTTGCATTTATGTTCTTGCCTCCTTATGTGCATCCATTTTTAGATAGCAGGGATCACTAGTTTGCAACCACTTTAGTTTTGACCTTGCTCATTCAATTCCTTGCTTCACATGCCCAAAGCTAGACTTGTTCCATACAATAAGCTTTTCACCACACCTCTGGAGCTTTCTCATCACTGCATTGCATCCAGCAGCACCTTGTTCCTCATGCCAAGCATTTTCAAAAATATTCTTATAATCAGGTGAATCCACCCACATAGCCTCGAATCTGAATTGTGTCTTTTTCCTTCCTTTGGATCTGTTCCTCATGAGTCCTTAAAATAAGAGGCACATGATCTGAATAAGCAGTTGTACCATGTTGAACTCGAGCCATATGATAGCATAAGCTCCAACTAAGTTTTGACAAAACCCTATCTATCCTCTCAATGATATAATAAGCAGGCTCTCTTTTGTTACACCAAGTAAATGGGGAACTAGTGTAACCAAGACCCCTTAACTCACAATCATCCATTACATCCCTAAAATCTTGCATCTACCTCTCTGACCTCTGTTGACCCCCACACTTCTCATTACACCCCAATATTTCATTAAAGTCCCCCAATACCACCCAAGCTTGAGAGGACAGCACTTGCAAAGCTCTTATTAAAGCCCAAGTTTATGCCTTTTTGAGGCATTAGGATGTCCTTATATGCCAGTAAGATACCAAATAGTAATAGCTAAGTCATCTCCTATAATTCGTGCATGAATATGTGATCTAGAGAAACTAAGAACAATAATGTCCACTTCCTTCTTCCATAATAAAGCAATGCCTCCACTCCTTCCTTCACTACTTACGGCCAAACAATTAGTATATCCCAGTCTATGTTTTAGTCTATCCATTTCCTTAACATGTAACCTTGTTTCTTGCAAAAATAAAACCTCGGGAACTTCTCTTCTGACCAAGTCAAAAAGAGCTTGAATTCCACATGGGTTCCTAAGCCCACGTCAATTCCAACTTAAGAGGATCATTGATCCCAGTAGGGTTGTGTAACAACCACTACTGATTCATTTTGTAGGGCAACAACCTCTCCCACCTTCTTTTTACCCTTAAGCTTCTGTTTCTTCATTGGACCACCATTTAAGCTACCTCTAACACTTCTCCTCTTACTATGAATCTCAACAAGAAGATTAGAAATTGTACCTTGCACTCGGGCACGTTTCTTCCATGATCAAGTATTGTGTGGACCATTACTACAGTTATTGGTAATTGGGCCTGAGGTTGTGATATAACTGGATCCTAAAAGACAGGCCCAGCAAGTATAACACCTTGACATGCATCCACGTCATTAATGGCTCCCCCCAAAGTCATTACCAACTTTGAACATTCATCACCTGCTTCAGCATTCTTATCAGTTACCTGTATTTCAAGCTCCCCCCTTCAGTAGCTAACGTATGCATGCTATTAATAGCATCTTCAATGTCGTCTTGAATATCACCAAGACCAGAACCATTTCCGTTACAATGGATTGGACCACCATCAGCCACCGCACTACCACCCCCAACCACCCTATTCTTCAGCATACTGGTTCTCCCCCAAGGCCTTGCACGTAGTCTTCTTCCATCCATGCCCGCACGCAACCACGTCCCAAATTGAGAGGGGACAATATCATCTTTTTTCACCACCCCACATAAACCATTCTCATGCAATATTCTTCCACAATCAAAACAAAATCGAGGCAACTTCTCATACTAGATTAGAATCCAATATTTCATGCCATTCAACATAGTTGTGCCGCCTCTAGCCAACGGCTTGAACAAATCAAGCCTGACTCTTACTCTCAAAAAGTTGCCCCATGCCACATTATCTTCCTCCATATCCACATATTCAACCACACCTAGTGAACCTCCGATCTTCTCTCCACAATCCTTATTCATCCCCACCAATGGCATATTATGGAGTTGTACCCACAAAGCTGCCGAATCAAACTTCATAGAAGTCAATTGGGTGAAGCCATCAAAAGGATCAATCACAAAGATATGATTATCAAATAGCCATGGGTGCCCTTCAAATACACGTCCGCGACCAGCATGATTAGCAAAGGAGACGATAAATACATTTGTGCCAACTTGTCTAAACTTTGCCTGCTTACTCAGCCTCCATATCTTTGTCATCATAGCTTCAAGAACATTCTTCCCAATGGATCTTTCCATCCAGATTTTACCAATGAGACATAACTCCCCCTTCCGTAGAACCTCCCATGATACCTCATTCTCCAGATCAATCGTTGTATCTTCCTCTTCGCTCAATTTGAGATTCCCCCGCAATGCTTGTAAATTCTCCATGATGGAAACCACCCAGATAACTGAAACACTCTTGCCATCCACCAATGAATGGAAAGGAGATTGTTACACCACCTCAGTCCTCCAAAATTTAGTTCTAAGTCATCCATGAAAAAACTTTTATGCAAACAAATAGTTTGCATATTCTATATTTTGGCTAAACATATTAAATAAATTAATAACTAAATTAAGTATTACGAAACAACGGTTAGCCATGAACTTGTAGCCAAAGGTGCATAAATTCATATAAGAGTACCCGCGTGTGAAGCAAGCCAAGCCACTAGTTCTCCTCCACCTCCGGTGTGATCATCAGGAATGTCAACCTTAATCTTACACACTTTATGAATTTTTTTCTAATGTGATGCCTCTAGTAATGCCTCGATCTCGACAAGACTATACTGTTAACTCTAAACAAGATCATAGTTATTTTAGAAACGAAGAAAATGATAAATTAGTAAATATTTAATATTATGATTCGACTTAATTGAGACAAAATTGGATAGTGAATCTTTACTTGTGAGTTTTACCTCATTATGGATAGTGAATCTTTACTTGTGAGTTAATTGGAGAACTAGGAATGGGTAGAGATGTGATGCGAGATTCCTTTCATTTGGGTGGCAAGATTTGAAAGCACTGAAGCATACATCGACATAAAAAATCTGCGAGGTCATGTAATGTGAACTCAAAACACATCACTTAGCAGTATTAGTTCCAGATGACCATTCACCCTTCTCATTTATAACTACTTTAGATCATTCACCATTTTCTTAAATTGTTATATCAAAAATTTCAATCTCAATATCTTTCCTATATAAATGCATTATGTCATACTGGCTGAAATCCACAAACAAGTTAAAGATGGGTTAACTCTCTTGGTATACTTCTTGTGTAAAAGGACCTTCTTCTTCTTCGTCTTGTCCCTCTACCTCGGGGATAAGATCATATATATTTCTTAGAGAAAACCTTTATACCACTCACCATTGATTTCCTAAGTCAAGATCATCAAGGTAGAAGACTTGAGATACTTGAGAAGCCAAAACAAAATGATCATCATCATACAATTTTCGCAATGTATTAATACTAAAACAATACTTATCATTGCGCACTTCTAATCAAGGATTGCTTAAATTCCACCAATCGCACTTAAACAGGTACACTACATGCTCCCCCAAATGTTTCAAGCCAATTATTTCGACAATAACCTCATACAAATCAACGTTTTGTATTTGTTTTACAAGGACACTATTATTTTGTGTTTTTTGGTAACGTTCTCAATATAGTGTGTGATGCCTACTTCTCTAAGAAATACATGCAGAATATCGAATTATACATATCAATGAGTCACACATCAATGCATACAATTTGTCTGAGATATCATTTTGATTACTTACATGTATTTCTACAACCTACATTGCGAAAGCATAAACATACAATAAGTAAACAATCATAAGTGCAAGGTCATAATTCAAATTTGGCATCTATAATGTTATTACTCGTTGTTCAAACCATTTTGGGAACTCTTCTTTTAGTTTCCATTTTATACCAATTACTCCTTGTTCTTTGAGTATGTTAATAACATAAAATGAAAATTAATGTGTACCTTATAATTTTTTTAATATTTTAATGAGATTATAATATTAATTGACAAATAATGATATAATTACTTCAAGTGCTTAGCATTTACCACTGAGCTTTTCTAAACTTTCTTCCGCATAAAGCATAACCACCTAAAGCACCAATTGGACGTATGTATTGGGAAAACACACAAAATCCATTTGTTTTTCTTGCTTCGCCACCGTCAAAGTTTCTTTCCAATCTATCTAACATTTTGTCAACTCCATAGAAGTACTTGGAATAAAATATATGCCACTCATTATCAATATAAGCTTTTGCAATTAAACCTTCAAGGCAGACCTTGTTATCCACTGTGCATTTCAGCTTTCCAATGAACCTTTCGATGGGGTACATCCATCTTTATTGGATTGGTCCTGCAAGTCGAGCATCTCATGGTAGATGAACGGCTAAATCCATTACATCGAAGAATGATGGTGGGTAAATATACTCCAACTTACACAATATTAAAGTAATTTCCTCTTCCATTCGTTCTAAAGCTTGTACATTTAATGTTCTAACACATAAATCTTTGAAAATGCACCTAACTCAATCAGAGTCATGCGCACATCCTTGTCAAGTAACCACGGATACCAACTGGCAATACACATAAAAAAAATGACAATTGTAACTTTTTAATCTAGTGATCTTACAATCATGTGTACATACATGCATAAGGTCAATCATGTGTACATACATGCATAAGGTTCTAGGCATACTGTCTAGTAACTTAGTTTTATTAGTCACTCGTAAGATTTATCCTTCTCCTTCCTTGATAGTGATACCAACCAAGTGGCAAATAGATAGATGAGCCATCTTGTTGCAAGTACATTTTCGGTCTTATTCTCAACCGTTTCAAATTTTCATGTGAGTTTATTGTATATTATGTTTTACCTTCAATTGACATCAATGTTCTTAACACTAAATCATATATATATTTTTCAATATGCTTAATATTGAGACTATGCAGTAGTTTTAACATTGACTAGTATGGTAATTAAAAAATATGTTATTCCTTGTCCAATTCAATTCATTCGGAGTTTGCTTTTGCTTTCGTGCTTTTTTTCCAAATTCATTATTAGAGACATCCACCAGTTGTGCAACTACATCTTACCCAGATAAATATGGTGGATGGTACTCCCATTCGACAGTGCCATCAAACATTCTAATATTTCCACACCATCTTTGGTATTCTGTCTAGTGCTTCAACTCCATTTATTGATTCCCTGGGACCAATAGTAGCTACATAAAATTGTTTAATTCTCTTTCTGATTTGCTTTCCCTCTGCTAAGGGCGGGCGGTCTGTCTCCCAGAACCAGGTTGATCTCATGATCAACACCTTGACGTGGTGGCAAAGACTTGGGGAGCTCCTTGGGCATAACATCTTGGAACTCCTCAAGAACTTGAAGTGTAGACTCCAGGAGAGGAAAATTATAGACAACTTCAAATCTTCATTTTCGAGAGGAATAATCAACTCTGCAAATATCGATCGAAACTTGAACCCTTGTATAGGTATGCAGTTTAAGAAAGCACAACAATGGAAATGGGTAGTCCGTATTGGTATTAGATCTATTCCCATGTTCGTATCTTTCCATTCTTTTTACCTATTTCTTGAGGAAAGTATCCCAAGTATATTTGAAAATGGATTGGTTATCCATAAAGATAAAGAAAGCTTTCTTGTAGTTCTGATTCTTGCTCTAAAGATTTAGAAAGACTTGCAAAAAGTTGTTGGTTCGGTTGGTCCAACCAAGAAAGGCATAGAAGTCTTTGGGCATTGCTTGGGTTGAGTTAAGTAAAAACTTACTACCTATAAAGATCTATCACTGCACACTTTCTATATTTATGTCTTCATTATGGACTGCATGTTATCAGAGATGTATCAATGGGACGTTACATTTTTTAATCCACTATTACAGTCTTTCTTTTTTTTGTCAAAATGGTCTTTATCCATGGGCAATGAGTTTCTAATGTATTGGGCAGAGAGACACAATCTTGAGTGAAATAAATATTGTTATGAGTTTACTACATTTATTATTATAATCTTATAATCTTTTTATTTTTATATAATATACAATAGTAAATGTAATATTTTAGTATATCATTCGTGTTTCTATTACAATAAGGCAAAACTACATGGTCTAAATGAAATCCAATGAGAAACAAAGAATTTTAAGGTTGTACACCTCATTTTCCTGGGATTGTAGTTCAATCGGTCAGAGCATCGCCCTATCAAAGCAGAAGCTGGGCATCGTCTCGATTCGTCTGGTCGGCCACGTTCTTAAACAATCTCTTGACATATAGTTAGTTGTTTTGTATGTCGAAGTTTCGGTTTCAACCCACAGATGACTGCTTGCTACCACTGCATCCTTAGATCCAACCTATTATTCTCAGGCCAAGCGAGAGCCTCTTGGCATCTTGCTATACAAGAAGGATTTAATGTTTTGCTATGCAACAACACAATAACTATTGTTCCACGGTTCCTTATCAGAATAAGACAAACCAATAGAAGAAGTAGAAGAAGAATGCTTCCAACGTGTTCCCTTGAAAACTCAACAGGTAAGAATCGTCGATGACCAACGAAGTATAGTTTTCTCTCATTTGTAAGTCACTCAGAACGGGTCTGTTTGCTAAAAGTCAGACATGTCATTTTCTCCTTAGTGCTCCAATCTTATAAATTTTCATATGTGAAAAAATCATTTATTGTCTATAATAATGTAGCATACATATTGAATGACTCACGTATTGATGCATCAAATGTATGGAGTCATGGACCCCATTTTCACATAAAAATTTCAACTCTGCAATCAATGGCGATGTCTATCTCATTTCTAGTTGATTTCGAACCAAGAATGAGCAAAATCATTATGAAATATGGATAGTTCATGCACTTCCATGGTGTTAAATTATATGGCATGAGTACTACTGACCAAGTACAATTACTAGTACCCAAGTTTCCAAATGAATTAAACCTATCTAATGCCAACCCAAGTCACACATTACAAGGTTATTTAGCAAACCATGGATGTTCCAAATCAAACTCATTCTAGACTTGAGAATCAAAAAGATGTGACAATACATTCTCATTCCTAACTATATCTAATGAATGTCATATCATGTCTATAGCCATTGCATGTGACATAATTAACCGTTGTAATCTCGGTATCCATCTTGATTCATGGCACACTAGACACTCGTTCAGATGCTCATTCTTTTGCCAAAATAGGACATAACATTATTGCATGCATGAATTATATTTTAGTCAAACCCGAGTCCTTGCTTCATTTGCTTAGCTTCATAGAATTTGTAAGGCAAAATATTGTCCGATGGAAGTGCCTATTTAACTAGCTCAAGTAACATATTGATAGACTTAATAGATATGAGGCACATGGATTTTATATTAAGCAATCTGATTGTAAATGACAACTTATATTCCTTCTACATCTTGGATATAATTCATGCTATGAATCTTCCCACAAGCATGCAAAAGTGTTATGGCCTACAACATTTGCAATTGATGTATCCCTAGCACCTTCGTCTATAAACATTTTCGCATCAATATCACCCAACATTTCCTCCATATCCTCGCCATAGTCATCATCACCAACCTTCGTCTGAGCATCTTCATCTATATAAGTTTCCTCATGCGAAGGCTCTAATGTTGGATATGGTTCATTATGTAAAACCCAATCTGTGTAACCCTGGTCAATAACATTTACAAAGAGATGCTCTTCCACCAAGTCTATTTTATGAAAACATAAATTCTTGAATTTTCAATGCAGGCATTTAATTCGCCCGTGACTATCAACTACCGCATGCAAACTCCAATAATTTCTTAATACCTTTTATATATGTTGTAATCCATACCCAATTGATCTCTAACTTGCATCCAACTCTTATCCATGGCTACAACCTTATTACAAAGAGTCCATGGACATCAACAAGCAAGCATGTAGTTATCCTATGTGTAATTTCTACATTTTAACAGGTCGTTGGCCCTATTCCACTCATAAATGTAAGATTATAGTCGCTAACCTACTAACTATTATCTGCAACGTCCAACAAAATTTCACCAGCATCTCCCCATAATTCTCAAAATATGCTCATGTAGTCGAATACTTGAACGTGCAATACATCTGCACCAACAACTCAACTGCATACCCAAATAACAAAATGAGAAGATTCTACCAAAATCACAATGTTGAATGGGAACAGATAGAGTTGATAAGTATGCAAAAATG
The DNA here is from genome assembly GCF_004785595.1 of Juglans microcarpa x Juglans regia. NCBI lineage: Eukaryota > Viridiplantae > Streptophyta > Magnoliopsida > Fagales > Juglandaceae > Juglans > Juglans microcarpa x Juglans regia. The sequence continues at coordinate 17,114,316 of NC_054599.1, read as the reverse complement.
ATTTTACAATTTCAAACTATCTACTTTGGACAATTTAAGGGTTACCAACCAACGTAAACGGATCAAATATTTTCTTGGATGAAACATACAAGATGCAAAAATAATACAAACAACCCATACAAACAATTGTGCATGGATTAATTTACTAAGTGAGTTTCCATGACCTAAAATATAATTAAATTACATCTTGAGTTCCTTTTTCCAACTTCGTAGCTATGTTATATTTTTTTTCAAATGTAATGGCCTAATGGGTGTTACTAAGTGTGTTATTTAAATCTAATAAATGTCAATTGAGAATGGATTTATTTACTGAGTTTCCATGACCTAAAATAAAATTAAATTACATTTTGGGTTCCTTTTCCAACTTAGAAGCGATATTTTATATATTTTTTTCCTCAAATGTAACAAGTTTTACTAATTGCGTTATTTAAATATGATAAATGTCAGTTGAGCATAATTTAATTTACTAAATGAGTTTCCATGACCTAAAATATAATTAAATTATATTTTGAGTTACTTTTTCAACTTAGTAGCTATGTTAAATTTTGTTCTCAAATGTAATGGGTGTTACTATGTGCGTTAGTAACATATATATGCTACATAGTATATCGTATATCAATATATATATATATATATATATATATATAATATTTGATGGTACAATAACTTATATATTATTAAATACTATATATGATTCTAGTGCAACTAGGGGCAGAAGATGCAAGTAAATCAATGACATCATATGTGTGGGGATATCTGTCTCACCACTTGATGAACCAATGACAAATCAATATATCAGTACCATTCCGATTATAACTCCATTTTAGTATCTAATGAACTTTGTATTTTTTGCAAAAATGGAGAGAAAGTATGGGAATTTTTTTATTATATCAATCCATTTTGAAGACTATAGAAAAACAATTAATAGCCTTTTGAAGTTTATTAGGAAATACTTCAAGGATAAGGCCAAATTGGTGCCACCATATCTAGAACCAAAGCGAGAAATCAATCTTGAATTTTTTTTAATCAAAATTAAGAAACCATGAGTGTTTCATCTTCGGGGTTTGAAACAGTATGAACTTGAACCAGGCATCAATATAATCATAGTAGCAGTAAACAAAGTCAAAATGAGGGAGGTTTTTTGAAGTACAGGGATGAATTCCCCATTTATCTTCAGTAACAATGTTTAATATGTAAGCATTATGGTAAATCAGTTTAGTTTTATCAGTTTTTTAAAAATTGGGCTTAATAACTAGAGATTTTTTCTGTACCAGGATAGTAGAATAATATTGAAGGTTTTTAGCAGGATTATTAGAAATCCAGTAAAAACATGGGGAAAAATAAGTTGTAGCAGTTTTAAAAGGGTCTGTATACATGGAACTATTTGGTTCAACATAGAACAGGTTCTGAGGATGAAGCTTTTTAATATATTCAGTTTTTGAAGCAGGGTAATATTGGGTAGAAGTAATAGGCTTAGCATAAGGATCATAAAGTGTGCTAAGAGTAGATGAAAATGAAGCAGGTTTAATAATAGGAATACCACCAAAAGTAGTGAACATGTTAGCAATATTTAAGGGAGTACTAGTAGGTTCATGTTTCACAAGCCTGCTATCAGGAATTGAAGGGGAGTAACTACTTTTTCTTTGTCTTTTTTCTTACTCATGATTTCTGTAAAAATTCACGAATAAGAAAATTAGGAATGAAATTTTCATCCCCTTTAATATATTCAATATCAAAATCAAATACACTTAAAATAGCTTGCTATCTAGCAAAAATATGTTTAGATGCAATGTTTTCAACATATTTTTCTAAAACATATTTAGCACTTTTACAATCAATTCTTAGTACAAATTTTAGATTTGTTAAATCACTTTGAAACTTAGAAATACATAGTACTATAGATAAAGTTTCTTTATTAATAATACTATAATTAATCTATGCAGTATTCCAAACTCCAGAATAAAACGAACAATTTATTCAGATGAGTCTCATGAAACAATTTGTTTCATAATGCCACTATAACCAATGTTAGAATCATCTGTTTCAATAATTTTGAAAAGACCAATAATAGGAATTCCTAAACATGGTAAAGTTTTGACGTGTGTCTTGATTTACTTAATAAGAGAAGTATGAATATCAGTCCAAGGAGGAGGGTTGGAACGTAGTTGCTTAAAGAGTGGATGACATTATTTTTTTATATCCTTGTAGAATTCAGCAACATAGTTAAGAGAACCAAGAAATTCTGCAACTGGGTTTTATCAATGATCACATTAGTGAATTTATCAGAAAATTCAATAGCACGATTAATGGGCCAAAATTTTCCTTCAAAAATATCATAACTAAGGAATCTAATCTTGGTCTATAATAGTTTTATCTTTTTAGCAAAACAATAAGACCATTTTGTCTAGTGATGTGAAGGAACGAATGAAAATGTTTCCAATGTTCATCAATAGACTTTGAGAAAATAAGAACATTATCAATATAAACAATGGTAAAATGAGTGAATGAATTGAAGATATCATTCATGATGTTCTGGAACTCACTACGGACATTTTTAAGTCTAGAAGGCATCACATTCCACTCATAATGTCCAGAAAGAGTAGTAAACGCAGTCTTATACCTTCAAATGCTAGGTGAATATTTTCTAATCCGATCAAATGGATTGTAATTCGATCAAACAGTTTACACACAAAACAGTTAGTAATTGTATTAATAACACATGATTGTGTGTAGCATATTTTTGTTTCCTATAATGAATTTTTTGCACCATTTTTTAATGTTTTTATGACAATTGTAGAACTCATAATAATCACTCCACTTAAAGTTAATCATTAATAATGACCTCTGTATATTGTTTGAAATTTTGCATTTATTAACGTTTTTTATATATTCTAATTGTTGTCGTCTTTCTATATGGCATTTTAGTTTCCAATGAAAATTATAGCTTCTAATAATACAGATTTTATAATTACTCCTCTTTATATTATATTTTCAAAATTCAGGTTCACCATGGATTATAGAGATAGGAAGCATGGCAGTATAGGTTAACCCCTAAATGAAAAAGTTTGAGAGAGAACTATATTATTGGAGCATCAAGTGAAGCTTGACAATTTCCAAGATCTTACCCGGGAGGGGTAGTCCATAGCGTCTATGTTCATAGAGCATGCTTGGGAACCAATCCTTGACTAGAAGGGTGAAGGGGTGGACAAAATCATCGCATACATTGACATGGTGTTTGAGTTCTATACAAGTTCAGTGGGCCAGCTGAGATGATGAGGCATACATGTTATTAGTTCGAGGTATCTATCCATTGCATTCTCAGTGGATGCAATCGCCGAGTTTTTTGGTATCCCTCGGTTGCTCACTGCATATCCGAACATGGTGTCCACAGAATCTATAGGTGCAAATGATGGGGACACAACTTAGGACGAGGGCACTGATTTAAATGGACTAGATGGCCTCCCTAATTATGAGGTTCGACAGTTGGTTTTGAGTCCAGATGCTCCTCCCTATGATGGGACCAAAAGTTTCAAACAAGCTGATTTATCTAGATTTTTCAAGATAATAAACTTAATCATCGCCAACAACATCGATTCTCAGCAGCACAAGACCGATGTTGGCTTGGATCAGGCACTGTTTATGATACACATTGCTCGTGGGGAGCCTATAGACCTAATGAGCTATATCTTTGTTAGGATTCAATCAGATGCTAACTATATTACAACAGATATATTTCTCTTTAGGATCCTGATCACACGATTTTTGGTAGAGACAGGTGTCCAATAAAATGTTGCTAAGCGTGTCCTAGAGTCTATTGGGCCGATCAACTGCTCTACCTTATCACGAAACAAGGGACACTCCAACAACAAGCCTCGTGCTCCTATTACAAAGACGCTTGAGATTCATGGAGATGCACACCTGACTATTCATGGGGTATCAAGTGAGGCCTTTACACAAGAGCAGCACATACTATTATTCATGAATAGATTGATATAGTGCAGCAGAGATCTGTGACACATATTAGAGTTGATGGATGCAGTGCATACATATATCCAAAGCGTCATCCCTGACGTACGTATAGAGATTACTAGTATCGTCACAGAGTTGGGTAGAGATGTGTAGACCACTCAAGTGAAAATCTTGACTCAGCTGACATAGGTCGAGACATGCCTAGCAGGAGTCGAGTCGATGGTCTGTGATTTGGGGGCGTAGTGTATACATTTTATTTGCACTTTCATAGTTTTTTGTATGGACACAACAATTTTGTTAAAATTAGTTTAATTATGAATAGTTGCTTAAATATCATTAATTATCCCATGTATCACATTTATTTGTTCTTAGTTTTAACAATAACGGACCTTTTTTACGTCTTTCTTTTTCTTTTCTAAATTATTTATTGATCTTCATTCTATATATTCTTTAACTGCTATCTTTTCATATAAATTAAATATTTATCCCTAGCTAATTGATTTAGGTATTGTTTTGATATCAAAATAAATAAAAATTATGATCATCTACGAACGGTTTTTCCACTCCGACCAAAAAAATATTGGTCTTGCCATGTTTTTCATTCAAAGTATATTTTTGTCATTCAACCAAGTTCTCAGTGTACGTTTGAATGTTTAATTTAATGTCTGAACAATTATTTTATTTGGAAAAACTTCTTCCACCTCAGGAAATAACAATCAAATGAAATATAAAGTGTTCGAACTAAAATGGTTCTATTTTCAATTCCATAGAAAAGCTATTTGGTGTTCGATCAGTTATATAAATCATTCAAAGTGTAAGTCGATGTCCAGCTTAAATTAGTGACTTATCCCGCCATTTTTTAGTTCGAACGTAACTGATTTTTGTTCAAATTTTGTCTTTCTTTCATGGTCGAATGTTTTCTTAACCATTCGAACGAAAAATTTATTAGAGATGACATTTTTTGTTCCTAAATAACTCATTCAAACGTCATATTTGTTGTTTGAACGGTAAACAACTATTGGCAAAATTTAAAAATGAAATTTGAATTTCATCCCTAATATCATTTTTTGGAACGATTTAATTTCGTTAAAAAAATCATCCCAAAAGACCATTTCTATTATAGGGATATACGCTTAACAAGTAGTATGGCCTAAGAAAAATAGAAGAATATATTCGTAAATTAATCATGTACAAGGTTGAGAGCGAGATATTCAGTTCTAGATAAGTATTCAGGTTTAATAAAAGGCGTGCGATGAGAATAAGTAATTATGGGATATTGTTAATTTGGATGAGAAGAGTTTTCATAAACAAAAATGTTGTGGACAACCGGGTTCGCGTCCTTGCCGGGGCCTCGTATCTGACGTGGCAAAAAACCAAAATGGCGTCGTCTTTGTTTTGGGTATTCGAAGGGGTCCTCGTCTCCATCCCCATTTCATTTCCCGCAAAACACACTTCTCTTCTCCCCCACGCTTCCATGTTCTCCGAATCGTCATCTTCTTTTTCTTTTCCGAATCGATGTCTTCTTCTTCTCCGACTCGCTATCTTCTTCTCCAAGCTACAAACAGACATCTCTCCCGAAACGCATCCCACGATTACAAGTAATCTTCTCTGAATCGCTCTGTCGACTTTTCTCAATCCCTATATTTCTTCTTCTCCAAGCCACAAACTGACCTCTCTTTTTTTCTCTGAATCGTTCTGTCTTCTTCTTCTCCAGAAAGTAGATTTTTTCTTCTCCAAGCCGCAAACAGACTTCTCTACCCTTCTCCGACACAAACCATGGGGTTAGTGTTTCGAGGCTTTCCTCTCCATCACATTCATCGATCTTTCTCCATGAAGCCATAGAGCCACACCCATGAATCCATGAAGCCACTGGTCTGAAATCCCATACCCACAAAGCCCTAAAACCCTAACCCTAACCCTTTCAAAGTTCAAAACTTTAAACAATTTTTCTAACCTACACTGCCACCAGCGACACAATCGTGGGAGTGAACATAAGAGCTAACACAATGTTTGGCTCCCAGGTAAGGTTCCATTTTTCAATTTTGATATCTGCAGTATTATATTATAGTTCTGCTATTTTTTTATTTGGGAGTTTCTCAGATTTGGTACTGTATTGTGACTATTTCAGATTTTTGTGAGTCGTGGTTTTCTAATTTATTTGAGGTTTTTGTTTAGAGGCAGTATTGTTTATATGGTTTCTGAATTTCGTAGATATGGATATTCGGGAAGTGGTTGTTGGGGATTGTTGGTGTTGTTTTTAATTTAATTTTATAAGTAGACGATGATGTTGTTATTGATGGTTGTTGGAAATAATCAACAATCTGCTTCCTGCACCGCATATGTTGAAAGTATTGCTAGATGTTCTGATCATCAAGACAATTATCGACTAATAATAATAAGTGCATGATATTTTGGTGAATCTTTTGTTTTCACAGAGATCTGGATGAAAATTAAATTTTGTGATTGTTTAGCATATTCCTGGTTGAAATGGTACTTTGGATTCATTATCGTTCTCAATCTGCATGAGTCTTATCGCAAGTTGATAGTCGGGCATATGCTTTGTTTGATGAAACATGCTTCCAAGTCTCATTTTGTCTTTGTGAAACATGCTTTGTTGAGATGAGAATGTGAGTACTTTGCAGATTTAATTACATGTGACTCTTCTGAGTTGTTGTATCTTTTTCTAGACATTGCATACCTATGGCCAGAATGTCTACCCACAAGTTTCAATTTGATTTCATCAGAATTAGTCATGAACCCAATTTAATCCATGTAGTTTTTTGGATTTCCCATGTAACATTTTATAAAACATCATGTTAGAATGACGACATCATCATCGTCATCATCAATGTCTTCTTCATCGTTTACAAAACGTACTTTGGGACAAGCACACTGCTTCTGTAAGGTCGATGCCACATTGAGATATTCAAGTACTACAAGAAATTTAGGACGACCCTTCTTAGGGTGTCCAAAGTACAATACAGGGGTAACTATATGATTTGTACATCTATCATTTGTAAATTATGGTGATGAATATGTTGTACATCTAATATTTTTGTTATATGTATAAAATGATTAGGGATTACCATACTGTAAATTTTTCAAGTAGGCAGATAGTAATGAGGAGATTGAGTTCCATCTTCAAGAAAGAAACAATGAACTATTAAGGAAGGAGAATGAGCTCGAGAAGATGTTGAACGAGGTGGAAAAGACGAAGACTGAGCTTTGTAAAAGAGTGGATGAAATCGAGAAGAGAGTGCTGGTGGTATCCAATAAAGAGAATGTGCTTCTGGAACAAGAATATGAAATGAGGCGTCGACACATACTACTAAAAGTGTCGTGGACTTTTTTATTTGTAGTTGCATGTTACTTGGTAGTATCTAAGTAATTGGTCTAGTGTTAGCACCTAAGTATTGGACTTTGTACTCTATGTAAATATATTAAGTTCAACATTGCATATTGTGTTATGCAATGTAGTTGCATGTTACATTGCTTACTTGTCTCTAATGCATTTGTATGTGTTTCCTCCTTTCAAACCTTTATGTTTAGCCATATGGAACAGTGAAGTCGTAGATAGCAATGCTTATTTGTAATGCTTGACTAATGCATTTCACAGCTTGTATTTTTACCAATTCAATGAAAAGAAACGCTGCAGTTTTTTGCAAGAACTGACATGGAATACAACACATGTTTATGTCACTTAATTGCAAGAACTAACATGTAGTTTTCAGGCTATGTTTTCAATATGGGCGTTTGAAAAATTGTTGGGAAAACAGGTCCTTGTGTGCCGTATAATACAAACTGAAAATATACCCATTTTTATAAGCAAAAGTCATCAAAAAGTCTTTGTATTCCTACGTGATACATCCATTCATCCATAAAGCAAACTGGTCAAGCAACCATCAAATACATCCATTCATCCATAAGCTCATCATGTCAACAAACTGTCCACGTGTATATTTAATACATCCATTCATCAAATACATTCATTCATCCATAAGCTCATCATGTCAACAAATTGTCCACGTATATATTTAATGCATCCATTCATCAAATACATCCATTCATCCATGAACAATTCACAATACTAAAAGCTAGACATTTTTGTATATTTAATCAGATCATTGCAGTGGTTGTGATCCATCCAACCCAAAATGCATCTGTAAACAATAAAACGCGTATATTAATGTAGAGTCATTATAACCAGGAACATTACAAAAAATAAAAAAATAAATAAAAAATTTAATCACCGAGTTGAATTCATGGATCCCATTTTTTCAAACCTATCCATATAGATACACGTGTATATAGCACCAAAAAACTGCATGTTTAACACTCCCATCTGGATGTTTAACACTAAAAAAATGTGTACGCGCATGCATGTAGAACTTGCTACCGATACATAGATAAATATACATAAAGCAAAGAGATATATATGCAGCACTTGGGACTTAGATATACATGTAGCACTTGCTTTTTTATACACATAGATATACATGTATGCATGCAGCACTTGTTTATCTATAAGATCATTCTTGTAAAAAGTTGGGATACACTAACACTTTCTTAACATTGAATCGCTGTTCCTTGGATCTGGGTTCCACTAATGTCAAAAGCTGTGCTTTCTGGAATGGCCTGGTCAGAAATACTTGTCAAAACCCAGCCAAAGTACAATATTTTAATAATGCGTATGTACTTATAAATATACCTGCACGTGTCCAGCATTGGCCAGTTCAATCTTTGAATGGCCAAATAAAGATCTCCGTGTGCTCAATATGGGTGTATCACCTCCGCCTCCCTAATAATGAAATAACAAATAAGAACACAAAATTGTCATATTTGCTTTTGTAAAATATAAAAGAAAATTTCATATTAAATAGACGCACCTCTTTGTGTTTCCCCTTTCCTGATTTCTTTTCGCTTTTGCTTTAGTTTTTCGCATATCTTTCTCCATCCTGGATGCTCTCCTTAGAGATGGGGGTCTGCCTTTCCCACACACAACATTTGGACTACGTACTTGTCCAGAACCACCAATAGTAGTTGTGCCCCCTGCCGATATTGGAACATTGGAACCAGTTTGGGTGAAGGATGGGGGTTCTTGGTTGGCACGATACAACTCAATCATTACATATAACTTAGCTTTCGCATCCTAAGTATGCTCTTTCGAACCTGCTGCAATAGTAATCATCTGATAGCAGATATTCAACATCTCCGAATATCTATTAGTATCTGTTTGTTGTTTCCCCGCATCATAGCTACTGTGGATCAACGTATATCGCCGTTTGATATCCTTCGTCCATTGATCTAAAACGTAACTATCTGGCAAAAATTTAATCTCGTTACATCTGAATACGGCCAAAATGTGCCTACATAATATCTCCCTCATCTGGAATAATCCACAAGAACACTTTGCAGCTGAATCTACTTCATTAAAGTCCACATAATATGTAACTAGTTTAGTGAACTCTGCCAAATGAACTTCATCCTTTAGAAGATAAGTCTTCATTGCACCATCACTCTGATGTAACTTTGGATTCATATCGATCATGCCGGTAATTTGTTGTTGTACTTCCTTGAATTTCGAATTTGTGTACAACTCTTGAAACCTCTTCTCAATTGGAGATCTAGATATGCAGAGGGTTGTGACACTAAATGAGTGGAAGTCTGCGGCATTTTCATTCTCAATTTTTTTTTTCAATGCATTATCAAACTGGTCGACAAAATCTTTCAGGTTCATCTTAGCATTAACATACCCATGTATTTTCTTGCAAATTGTACATGGTAATTAACTCAACCCAACTTGTCTCAAACTCATCAACACTTTGGCTGTCATACACACATTTCATTAATGCATTTTTCATTCCAGTTTTGTAGGATCCATAGGAACTAAGTTTTTTGGGCACTTTCTTCAGTATATGCCACAGACAGAATCTATGTCGAGTATTTGGGAAAACAATACCAATTGCATTTTTCATCGCTCTATCTTGGTCAGTGATAATAGCTTTAGGAGCTATACCATCCATACACTACAACCAAGTTTGGAATAACCACACAAAGATCTCCGTATCCTCACTGGAAATCAAGCCTGCTCCCAAGAGAATTGACTGCCCATGGTGGTTTACACCAACAAATGGTGCAAATGGCATCCCATATCTATTCGTTAGATATGTCGTGTCAAATGTGACCACATCACTGAAATATTGGCAGGCTGCTCTACTACAGGGGTCTGCCCAGAAGACATTCTTGAACCTCCCGTCATCATCTAAATCCATCAATGCAAAGAGCCCAGGATTTTTGTACTACATCCTACAAAAATACTCTCGTAGTGCACCGGCACCACCTGCACCAGGTCGTAAATGCCTTGCCTTGCTGATGTAATTACGACAATCCTTTTCTAAAAACGGGAGGTTCTCAAACCCACCCGCGCCAACAACAAAAGATCCAAAGCTCTTGTTCATTCGGACACCAGCCATATCATTTGTATGTAAAACTATTTTTTTGGCATCACTCACTTCTCTATTACACCGAAAGAAACGAGATTTCTTTGGACTATGGTTGTGGTTATGGATGTTATGAACCGTAGTCAACCGAAGTTTTCTATCAGATTTTAAGGCATTAATTTTTTCCTTACATTCCGTCTTTCCTGTCGGACGTGGGTTGGCAATATTGAAAGTTCTATTACGGGCCTTCCCATCACGAGCACAAGTAAGGGTGACATACCTAACAGTATCATCTGCTTCCCTCTCAATCCTTTTCGTCATCACCCCAAACCCGCACTTCTTACCATACTCCTTATAATAACTCACTAAATCTTCAAGAGAATTAAACTTCATCCCCTTTTTTGGCTCCTCAATAATATCATCACCATCAATTTCAACATTCTGAGATGTTCCGGCACAGGGATCATTGGTTTGCTGCAGATTTGGAAAATCCTTATTAATTTTTTCAACTGTAGAGGATGTACATGGCGCTTGAGTTTCCCCACCACTAGGCCTATTAGAATCTGACCTAACTAGTATGCATGTAGTGGAGCTTGTATTGATTGGTGACATTGGAGGTTCTATGTTATGTGGAAATGGGTAACTAGCATTTGGCAGAAATCCCGGTGACCACGTAGGCACTTGTCCATTTGAGCTATAAGGTGTTGGCATAGATGGATGTTCTTTCCCGTTTCCCATGCTGAGAGGCAACCAAACGCAACTCCTGAAAATTAGAAAAGAACAACTTAAGTGCATAGAATAAGATTAATGTGCACAAAATGAGTTCTGGTGTAAGATTTACCACTATCTATGAAGACAATAGAAGCCATCACCTCTTATTATATGAAAAATGGACATATATTTCCCAAAAATTAAATAAATGTTGTAGTTACTTCTGTTTGGAAGCGTACAAACATGTACATATTTGATTAGATATTAAAGACTTTAACGTAAGATTTCAAGCAGAAACCTTTTGTTTTTTTTTTTTTTTTTTTTTGTTTGTTTATTATCCAAGACAAACATCAAGCCCCAACTAGATTAATTTGATTCTGAAATAGATATATATATATATATATATATATACACACAACATAGGTACATATATATATATATATATCAACCCAGTTGTCCACAACATTTTTGTTTTTGATATATATATATATATTACAACATAGATACATATATATATATATATATTACAGCATAGGTGAATTAATCTTTAGGGGCTTTAGTAATTTTTGTTTCAGATGTGCCAACGTAAGTGCGCAAACCACAATAAAGGAAAATAAATGAAAATCTGAAATAAAATTGCTACCTTTAAAGCCAACAATTTCTCTAAGCTTCTTGAATTTGTGAACAATGTACAATCTCTATGCAAACTGACAGCAAACAAACGTGAGAATTGGAAGAGAAACTCTCCTCTCACTGGAACAAATGGAAATTTCAGTTCAATGTATAGTCATTTGTGAAATTTTAGCAGATCTAGCTACTAAATCTAGATACTTCAGAGGATAATATACCTGTTGATCAGTCGCAATATCCCCCACGATGATGAACGCGACCACTCGCTTTCTCACCCACGATGACCACCACGACTCAGAGCCAATGCTCTATACTATTTTTTGTGGATCTTTATTCAACAGCGTCCCCCGATTCTAAATACCAAGAAATGGAATCGAACACCCAGGTATATGGAACAATTCGTACAGCGATTCGCACGCTGTGCTACAGAGTAGCCTCCTCAGGAGAAGCTCGCAATGGGGAGAGGCTAAGACGAAAATGGAAAGGAAAAGCTTGGGATTGGGACAGGCTCAGACGAAAATGGAGAGGAGAAGCTCGGGTTCAAACGAAAATGGAGAGAAGAAGCTCAGGATGGAGACAGGCTCAGACGAAAATGGAGAGGAGAAGCTCGGGCTCAGACGAAAATGGAGAGGAGAGTCAGAGACCCATTTCATTTTCATTTCCCACTTTCTTCACCTTTTTTTTTTAATTAAAAAAATGACGTGGCATATGCCATGTCAGATGGGGCCACGGTGGGGGCACAACCCTGGTTGCCCCCAGAAGAACTATTTCATAAATAGTACTTTTTTTTTAATAATAAGCTTATTCTTCAGAGTCATTAAAAATAACTAAATTGTTTTTGCCAACATTGTGGAGTCTAACAATAGAAATATTAGTGCATGTTATTGGGCTTTGTAAAAGTTGTGAGACCCATTGAAAGTATATTGGAGGTAAAACATTAACAATTTTTTTTTTCAATTTGAAATTAAGAATTTGTTAGAAAGGCCTTTTAGGATGGTATAACAAATAATTTAAAATATTGGAAGGGGTATTTCCCTCCCCCTGGCCCACTGGGTTGGGCTTGGGCCAAATACTAAGGCCCCTCTCAGACTAGAACTTGTCTTTCTCCCCCACACCCTAAGAACCATTAAAAGGGCACGATCCACTAATTCGAAAGGGAATACATTGCATGGGAAATGGGTCAAGAAGGACAAATGGGATGTGCCGATCCTGACACTAGCTTGTCATGGTCAGCATTAAAGGGTCCACGCTTGCAAGTGAATGGAAAACATGAGCAGCCCTACATTCTCTAACGATGGGGACCATAAGTGACCGTGCCGATTGCCAACCATCAATACACCACTTAGGAAGCCATGCCGCATTAATTTCATGCTTGGAGGCGTTGCACCACTTTAAAGGCTAATATGGGAGCCACTGTAGGCGTGACGTAAACCCTTGACATTGTGTACAGAAATGTTCCCCCGGAACCTCTTATAAAAGCCTTGCCTCAGATATGAATTACTCTCTTTGAACACTACGATTCTCTTGCATTTTACTCAGACGAACAACTAACTTTGGTATTAGAGGCTCCCCAAACCACCCGAGCCCATCCTTGTCTTTGTGATCGCAAGTGGGAACATCCCGATCAGGGTTGCAAGAACTTAGCCCAGGTACACAAAACACGACAGTGACAAATATATTTAAAAGAAGTACAACATAGCCACTATTAGTTGGTGGCTCGACCATCACAAGCGGGCTCAAATTGAGCTAGTGATTGTGTCCAAATATTAGATCACCACGGCAGCCGATAAAAGTCATTTTCTTAGTGGCAAAGCTGGTCATATGTGGTAGTTAACTTATCCTTGTTTTAAATTCATTTTTTAAAAATATTACTTAGAAGATGGTTTTTTAAGTTTTTTGCATTCTGAAAATCTTGAAGAGTTCTTATAGTATAAGTATTTGTATGTTTAAGAATGAAAACATTTCAATTGAAGAACCTCCTCCGACTTTAAAGGAGATCTGAGTAACAAAACATCCCCTTAGATGAAGATGCCATAAGGTAGATAAGCCTAAAGGCTTAATAAACTAAGAAGTGAAGATAACCCGTTATAGTGAAGCCTACAAACTCCATAAACAACTCAAGTCGTGAGAGAAACACCAAAGAAAATAACCCTAATGAGCTCTATAAAATTCCTAACGAGTAAAAATATAGGAAAATTCTTTTGAGAAGCCTTCCCACTTAACACACCTCGCACACCCTCCACCTCAGCTACTATTAATTGTCAATTTTACCCATGAATAAAACATATAGCTTCCTTTTTCCAGCCGCTCAACTCATATTTAAATGAGTAATGTTAGATATAGTCATATGTTGTATAAACGCCACGTACTCCATTTAAAAAGGAGTGGAGTCCACATTTAAAAAATTAATTTTTTCATATAGGTCTCATATTTACTCACTTCTTTCAAATGAAGTGTGCAACACTTATTCACTCTATAACTGCAAATATCAGTTCCCTATTTAAATTCGATTTGCAGATTTAGAACTTAGCTCATCCCCATCAACATCCCAATCTTTACCATGATATAATACATCAAGTTGCTCCTGAAACCCAAATCATAATAGCTGTCCGACAATGTCTAGTTGACAAACTACCAAAATACCCATCTATTCTATCAAAATCCCCAACTTCCACACCCCCATTCTCGAATTACTCACATTTCTCAATCCAAGGAGACCTCCAACAGTCTCCACCATCATACAAGGATTGTTAAAACCGTTCCGTAAATTAAGTGGAACCAATTCACTTAACCCACTGGGCCATTCAACAACCTCCTTCATTGCCGGCCTCCTCTCCCTACAAGACCTTACACACTTGGAGGCAATCACTACAATTGCTTCCTCATAACCAAATCCTTAGGAGGCATTATCCATGGATCATAAATAGCAGAAAGCTTCCCTTTTTTATAAGAGGAATCGCCCAATCCACTATCGAAATACAAATTGCAAGAGTTTGGCTAGCACTAGGTGACTAAAATGATAGCCTTTATCTTAAGTTGAAATTTGTATTTTATATGAATGTAAAATTCCTTTGAGTTTATCTAAAGTTTGTTTTATTTTTATCTAGAGGTTGTTAGCAAGGTTTTAGATAAATTAAAACAGTTGAAGTCGAGTTCCAAGAGATTGATCTTATCCAGAGAAGAGTTTGAAGGTGAAATTACCACTACTGAGAAGATAAGTTCCAGGCGTCAGCAAACTCTCAGCAGAATCTATTAGTATAAGTTCACTAGGACTTGGAAACTACTTCCAAAAAATATATTTAAGTTGTCCTATTTATTAGGATCTGCAGAGATTCAGTTCTCGATATTATTTTAGAGCAATTTTCAGTGCTCATTTTGGTGAGAAAATTTGCTTGAGAATTTTCATATTGTCTCTCTCAAAGAGTGTGCTCGTGCTCCATGTTGGAGATAGAGTAACCGTGTTTCAGACATTGAAATTTCAGAAGAAAAGTCAATGTTTGAATATTGTCAGAGGTTCTGACTGCTACTATGGTAGAGACAAACAGGTCGTTTGTCATGTCAAGTAAGAGAGTCAATTGTTTTGTAATTGAGACTTATTTGTACTTGATTTTCAAATAATAAAATTGATTTTTTTGGGTTTGGCTGCCTCGTAGGGTTTTACCTTTAAATAATTATTTAAAGGGTTTCTCTTGTTACTAAGATTGGTGTTATGCAATTAATTTATTTTATGTTATTGTTTGGTTATTAAATAATTGCATGATTGACGATTAACAAATTTGTTGAGTGAATTGGTATACCTTTGTGTTACTATATAGGGATACTTGGGTAATTTTAATTGGCATCAAAACGTGGTTCACTCATTCGAGTGTGATCCGTATCAGCCCGTCCACACTTTGATGGAGACAACTATGCTTATTGAAAAGTTGAAATGAGGACTTTTCTCAAGTCTCTAGATGAACGTGTGTGGTATGCAGCTGAAAAATGATAGATTAAGCCCGGGACAAGTCTCGACACTTGGTCTAGAGATGAGATCAACAACTGCAACTAGAATAACAAAGGACTTACTGCTATTTTCGTGGTTGTATCTCCCGAAAAATTTAAAAGAATCTCCAAGTGTGAGATTGCCAAAGAAGCTTAGGATATTTTGAAGGCTACACATGGAGAGACAAGAATTGTAAAAGATTCAAAATTGCAGATGGTATCCTCAAAATTTGAGGAGATTAACATTCTAGAAGATGAGAGTTTTAATAAATTTTATACTAAACATAATGATATTGTGAATTTCAGGTTTAATATTGGAGATAAGGTGGAAGATTCAAGGGTCGTGAGAAAGATTTTAAGGTCCTTACCAGAATGATTTTGCCCAAAAGTTACAGCTAGTGAGGAAAGTAAGGATTTGGATGCTATTAAAATTGAAGAACTGGTCGGCTCTTTGCAAATATATGAGTCCTCACTTCCTCAATCAAGAAAAGAGAATTCTATTGCATTGAAAACAGTGAAAGAAGATCAAGATGACTCTTCCGATGAAGAAAATCTGAATGATGAGGACCTAGATCTCATTGCAAAAAAATTCATAAAATTCTTATTTAACAAGAAAGTTAGTAGAAAGCAAAAACGAGGTAAGAAATTTCCTACAAAGAAAAGTGATAAATAAATGGAATAAAGAAAAATCTGAGAAAAAGAAAAAAGTACAGTGTCATGAGTGCTTTAGTTATGGTCACATAAGAGTGAAGTGCCCAAAATTTAAGAAAAATAAGGGAAAAATACTAAATTTCACACTTAGTGAAAGTTCAGAATCTGAAACTTCTAATTCATCATATGACGACAAAAGTTCCTTTACGACATTTACCATTGTAATTGAAGATTTTTGTGAGATTGTGCTAGCTAAATCTAAAAGTGAATTTGAAGATGGTGACTCGGATATAGCTCTGTTGATGTTGACCATGAGCTAAGCATACAAGAGGCTTATAATGATTTATGCGAAGAAGCGGTCAAGCTGAAAAAGCTTAACAATAAGTTGTATAACAAACTCACAGTAATGGAGAATGAAAAAATAATCTTTTGGAGGCACTAAAAATTTCTAAAGTTGAGATCTCGAAATTGAAGGCTCAAAAGGATGCACCAGACAAATAATTGAAGAGTTCTCAAGAGCATCAACAAAAATTAGCAACTTAGAAATTGGATGAGATGTAAGTAGTTGGGGTATATGACTTCCCAAGATAAAGATCCTCAAGCCTATTCATCTACTGCCACTACCTCTAAGAGTATCGTCTTTGTCAAAGGAAGTCAAGATATGGATGCTCCAAAAGAAGTCACTTCAAAATCAAATCATCTTGCAAAACCAAATGAACGATCAACCTCAAAGAAGCTGAACCAAGGTAAGTTTGTACCTAGTTGTCATCATTGTGGTATTGTTGGCCACATAAAATCATATTGCTTTAATTTGAGTAAAGGGCAAAAATGAAGGAGAAAAAAAATCAAAGAAGGCAAAGATTCTTCAAAATCAAGCACAAGAGTTGAGTCATCAAATAACCTCCAGAAGCCTAATGTTTAGTGAACTATAAGAATTTTGGCTTCACAATAAAGAAAAGATTATGCAAAGTGGTGAGAATCAAAAGAGTAGCTCAAAACTTAAAACAAAATGGGTGGTCAAAGAAGATTTCGTGTAACATTAATTGATAGGAATCATTGCATGTTCTTGCACTCCTTGCATATCATTAGTTTAGGACATGTATTTTACATTCTTTTATTTGTTTGCATCTCTTTTTATTTGGTTTGGTTGAGTTGTCTCCTATTTTTCTGTTTTTGTTTTGTTTGGTTTGGTTGGGTTATCTTCCATTTTTCTAGTTTGCTCTATAAAAAAAAAAAAAATGAAAACGAAAGAGATCTCTTTTGCCTTACCAATTCAAGAGTACTCGGACCCTCACACTCCCCATACTTGTTGTTGGAACATCTCTCTATTTTTTTGTATTCGTAAATGTAAGTGTAGATCCCATGGCTCATTTTGGAAAAGGTATATTCTAGTGCACCATGAGGAACTTATGTTCCACATTTTATTCATTATGTATGTTTCAAAAAATTTCATAGATGGACACAAAGGGGGAGTCTATACCTTAAATTGACGAATACTAGTTGAACCTAGTACTAAAAGTCAAGAGGTCTATTCTTGCTGGACATAGAGAGTTGATCCATATAGAAAGAGTCAGTGTTTCTTCATTGTGAAAAAGGCAAACACCCAACATGGATCTTATTCCTTAAGTTCTTATAGAAAAAACTATTGCTTTATTCATTGTGGAAAAATATGAGCAATAAAATGGACATACAAAGGGTTGAGCAACCTTATGTTCAGAAGGAGATACTCTTGTCAAGTATTTAAACCCTAGTATAAAGTCTGACTTTTGAGGAAAAGATGACTTATTAGGTAGTATCTATAGGTCAAAAAGGAAAAATATAAATTACTCTATCCATAAGAAAAACTGATCATTGTGGTAAGTTGCCTCACTCACACACCCACATAGACTTTGGTCATGATGAATTTGCGGTGTGTCCACACTTTTTTTTTTGGCTATTTATTTCAAATAAGAGAGTATGAACCTTTCTCAAGGTTGGTTATGTGATTAATACATTATGCTTAGACAATTGGTGCATTTAAGCAAGTGATTTGGCTTCAAGAGAATTAAGTAGCTTAAAAAAACTTTTAGGGTGTGCAACAACCTTTATATTATTTTATTTGTCTTTTGTTTTTGTGATTGTTTTTATTTCTCATGTTTTTGGCGTCTCGGCATTTTCAGCATCTGCATAATTTTTTTTTTTGGGCCCTCATGCATATGGGTTCTGGGAGTTTTCACTGAAGTATTTATTTATTTATTTATTTAGAAGTCTTAAGTTCAAGTGGGACTTTAAGTCTTACTGTGGTAAGTGACTTAGTCACTTAAGAGGGGCCTTCAGGTACATTGGCACACTCATGCCCAATACTTCCTAAAACCCATATCCCCCACAGCTTCACATTACCCCACACTTCATACCCCTCACGTCTCTGAGTGCCCTAGTTGAACACTATATTGCATGCCTCTCATGCTCTAGAGTTGGTTCTGTGTTCAAAATCGAGAAAACCTCATCTTCTACTCGAGTCTCAGTCACGGTAAGTATTAATTGTATTAGCTTCTCTCTTCCTTTCTAGTTCTAAGGCACGACGCACACCCATTTGGGATTGGTGGTTTTTGGTGTGATTTGAAGCTTGAATTTTTATGTTTGGGCTATGTTTCGTGCCTGTTGCAATTTGGTCATACATTCTTAATGTCTTTAGGAAGGATTTTTGTTAGGTTAGTGCATTGTACAATTCGGTTTTCATGAGTTGCCCACCATGTGTTTGATCTTTTGTCTCAACTAAAAGTTTTAGGCCTTCTATCAATTTCTTTACATGCATTCATGATCATTCATCATTTTACTCCCATTGCATTGTAGAGTTGAGGTTCTTCGTGGTTGTTGGAGGGTCCTCTCAAGAGTTTTATTCTCATATTCTCACACAGTAGTTGGCATGGGTCTAATTATGATGACAAAGTTTGAGACTTGGCAGATTGGTGACAAAAAGGGGTAGTCAGGAATGCATTTGCTGATGGAGAGTTGAATGAATTGGCTGTTGAAGGGGAGCTGAATATCGTTTGGTTGTTTTGTTTAAGATAATTTCATATTGAGGGGGAGAACTAAATTTTAATTTTGAGCTAGTTTGCGAAAATTACCATAGAAACTTCTAATCTGTGGTGATTTCATTTAAGGTTATTTTGCTGGACAAATTTTTATGTAGGACTAGAACATACTTAGACTTTGAATTAGATTTTAAAACTTGTGAATTGATGGTATTAATCTCAGTCACTGTTCTATGTCATTATTTGTGAGTTCAAAATTGTTTGCTTGGAATTTCTACTCGGGTTCTGTTTCGCTAGTTGTGTTTGAAAGGATCAAAGGTACATTCATGAAAGTTTGATTTTGTCACCAATCCGCTAAAGGGAAGATTGAAAATATAAATTATAAAAATTTGGTTAAAACTAGGTGACTAAGATGATATCTTAGGTTAGAATTTGTATTTTAGATGAATGTAAAACACTTTGAGTTTATCTAAAGTTTGTTTTCATTTTATCTAGAGGTTGTTAGTAAGTGTTTTAAATAAGCCAAAACAGGAGAAGTTGAGTGCCAAAAAATTGATCTTATCTAGAGAGAGTTTGAATGTGAAACCACCACTGCTAAGAAGATAGTTCCAAGCGTCAGCAAACTGTCAACAGAATCCGTCAGCAAGATTTCACTAGGACTTGGAAATTGCTTTCAGAAAAGATATTTAAGATGTCCTCTTAATTAGGATCTAGAGATATTTAGTTCTGGAGATTTTTTAGAGCATTTTTCAGTGCTGATTTTCATATTGTTTCTCTCAAAGAGTGTGATCGTGCTCCATGTTGAAGATAGAGTGATCGTGTTTCATCCACTAGAGTTCCAACAGGAAAGCCAATGTTTAAAGATCGTCAAAGGTTTTGGCCGCTACTATGATAAAGACAATCGGGTTATTTGTTGTGTCAAGTAAGAGAGTCAATTGATAAAAGTTTTGTAATTGAGACTTACTTGTAGGGGTGTAAATTCAAACCGGAAAATCAATCCGGACCGGACCTATTTTATCGGTTTTGAACCGGTCCGGTCCGGATCCAGTTCTGAGAATGTGAAAATCGGCTGGTTCCGGTCCGATTCCGATTTTAGGATTTTTCGGACCGGACTGGACCGGTTGATAAAAAATATATATAAAAAATAATATTTGTATTATTGTATATATAAGTTTTATACAAAATATTATATATATATATATTAATATATATAAGTTTTATATATTACATATAATTATAAATTTTTATGAGAAATTTTTATATATAATTATATATATTCATATATGAAAGAATTTCTTATTATAATTTATAAATTATTACATAAAATGTTAATACTAAATCACTAAAAGTTTATAACTAATACTAATAGTCTAATATAGACTAATGACTATAGTTATACTTATAATTAATACTACATATTTTTACTAAAGTTTATAACTAATACTAATATTAAATATATAGTTTATAACTAATACTAATATATAACTTATAACTATACCAATAGTCTAATATTAATACTATTATATAGTCTAATATATTAATAAAAGTATACAACAGATTTTTTTAAATCAATTTTTTTTTTTTTATAAACAAATTTTTAATGAAAAATTATGAAACTTACATTTTAAAAAAATCAAAAAATCGGACCGGACCGGACCGAAAACCTGTAAAACTGAAAGTACTGGTTTAGGTAGGTAATCGGTGCGTAATCGGTTTTGGAAAATACAAAATCGGTACATACCGGTTCGATCCTAGATTTTATCCAAAACCGGACCGAAACGGACCGGTTACACCCCTACTTACTTGTACTTGTTTTTCAAATAATAAAATTGATTTTTTTGGGTTTGGTTATCCCGTAGGATTTTATCTTTAAATAGTTCTTTGAAAGGTTTCCCTTCGTTGCCAAGATTGGTGTTATGCAATTTATTTATTTTATGTTATTGCTTGGTTATTAAATAATCGGATGATTGACAACTATCAAATTTGTTGAGTGAATTGGTAGATCTTTGTGTTACTATACAGGGATACTTGAGTAATATCATCCAACATCAATACCCTTTTTCCCACTAATAGTCTCCAACATCAATAGCCCTTTCCTTAAATATTCAGAAGCATTCCCACTTAACACAACTAGGTTTCCTTCCTCATAATGAAATCTAGACTTGAATATCCCATTCGGCAATACAAAGATCAGGGAGAGAGAGGGAGAGAAGGGTGAGCTGTGATTACCTCCCTATGCCAACCGAGAATGCTATGCCGCAATTCTATAATGCCGGTGAATAGGAAGAAAGAAGACGGAATGACCTTCTTGTACACGTTTGTGTAATTTCTACCTTCCTTTGTCTGTGAATGTTAGAAGCATTTCAAGGGTAGTGGCATAGGGCAATGCAATAGAAGAGTGGTAGAGATGCATAAACAGGAGTTCAATGAATTGATGAAGGAGCTGAGGGTTTGTAAGCAGCTAGACGGCACGTGACTCATTAAATGTAGGATTTTACATATGTAATGTAGGATTTTATGTATGTAGCCTTACTTACTTCAGGTACATTACAAGAATACCCTTTCCATCTATGTAACACCCATTTCCCGTAGGCTATGAGTGTCACATGTTTTTTATAAAATAAACTCGACAAGAGATCTCAAATTTAATAAATGAACTTTAAGATTTATTTTGTAGAAAAATGTCTAATAAAATGTATTCCAAAAATATTAAATGAATAAACTGAATAAATTTATATCATAAAAGTAAATTTTATTCTAGAAAGTCTGAAACTAAATCAACTGTTCCTTCTAATCGTGACCTACCTGCTCGTATTCATCATCCTCACCTGGGTGGTTAAAAACATGAAAACAAACTAAAATGAGTTGAAAACTTAGCAAGAAATCCATCACAACGTAAACATAATAAACATAAGGTTTTCATAAAAATTTTCATGCTGAGAGTTTAAAATTCATGACTGTTCATACTGATGTTTATGCTATGCATAACTGATTGATCTGATTTAACTGACTGATCTGACTGATTTATCTGAACTAACTGACTGATCTGACTGGCCAACATATTTAACCTTGTGTACAAGGTTGTGCACCGCCCCACATCTCGCGGCCGTGAAGGGAGCCACTGATAGTATTCTGGCATACTATGGTGGACCAAGCTTGAGTCCATGGCTTGCACATCCACCCTGAAACTGAATTGCATTGGTACCATGCATCTGAATGGACATCTGATTATCTGATCTGCTCTTATCTTATACCTGGACTTAAGATAGTTTACTTGTCTTATACATATGAGATACGTGACATAATACATACATAATTATAATTTTTGAATTTGAACATGATACGGAATGACATGATCGTACGCTATGCTGGATGACATGTTTGCATATGACATGAGTGGTGCATAAAATAATGGATGTCAATGAACTGGCTTAAATAATACTTATATATAAGCTGAACTGCGATGATCCTAATTTATGATCAAATTACTTACCTCGTTGTGCTTCTTCTTGAATCTCACTTCGTAGCTCATCACATATACGCAATATTAACTATCACTATATCTGTCTAGGAACATCATGTACTAATATCTTACTAATTAAATTCATAATCTAGAAGATAATCGAATAAATCTTTTGTTTAACACCATAATCAATAAATCCTGATATTTTAAATTACTTAAATACTAATAACATACTATAATTTAGTAGAATACTTAGACTATTTTAAATAAGTCATAAAAATCACAATTCTTAAAATAGGTTGGTTTATTATCTTAACATAATTATTCAAAACTCATAACATATTCCTTAATTTTTTTCTATTTAAAATATAACATAAAAATCTTAAGAAAAACCTAGTTAAATAGTCAATTGGATTATTAATTAACATAATCGGCTCAATGGTATACTTTAAAATATATTTCAAATTCTTTAAACATTTTCTTATAAAAATGAGCTCATGACTAATATATTTATTTAAGTAAAAACTCATCTTTAAAATATTAAGCCCAACTCAACTGTACTTAATAATATCCATGATTAACATATACTTAAATGTAAGGTTATAAGTGTAATTATACTTAAAACAATCCTACAAGATACTAGATTAAAAAGGGCATATATGTAATCTCATCAATATTTGCACTTACTAAGCAAAAACCTAAAAGCAACTTAATATGTGAAGAGAAACACAGGGCAACGGCGAGAGGCGTGCGAGGCAGGGGACTTACCGAAAGAAGAAGCTGACGTGCGGCAGTTCTGGGTGGCTAGGGAAGGACGGGCAACATGACTGGGTTGTCCTCTCGGCAGGGAGGTGTGATGCCAAGAGAGGAAGCGAGAGTTAGAGAGAGTGTGTGATCTATCAAGCCGACAGGAATAGAGGAAGGAGGGTGGCGACGATAGTGGGCTTACCATGGCGGTGCGAGGCCGAAGGAAGTGAACCATGCGGCAGTTTCTGTGGCTTCCAGAGTGGTTTTTCGGCATCCTAAGGTGGTTACCGTGCAAGAGAAGCAGAGGCTTCGGGCTTCGCATTCGTGACTGCTGCGGCGTGCCTTGGCGGCTGAGGATGGTCTGATGTCTTCTAAGGTGGCCGGTGGTGGCGTCGGCATGTTTTGCGCAGCATGGAGTTGCTGCAAAGGGGGAGGAGTTGCGCTGGTTCTATGGTCTTGTGTGGATGGGCAACTGCTTTCTCTTGGTCTGAACGTCACGGTGCAACAACAATAAATTCTGGCCTATCCGGAATAGTGCTTCGACGTCTTCTGTGGTGGCTGGGGACATAACTTGTGATGACTCCCCGTGGCAGCTTCCTGTGTGAGAGAGCAGTGCTCTATTTAATGGAACGATGGCTTTCATCTTGGCCTAACGAGGTTGACGACACTATTGTTGGGTGCGATGTAGATGACTTTAACGTGGGGTTTGTTTTGCTTCCAGAGGAGGAGGTGGTTTGTGGCGAAGCAAGAGCTGAGACATGCGTGGGGAACGTTTTGTGTTGTATTTAATATAGAGGCTTCTTGAAGTTTTATAGAGGCAAAAGGGAGGATTGATGATTGGATTTTTGAGTTGGTTTCCATTAGGATTTATCATTAAGGGGATAAGGATGAGGCTTACTGGTTGAGATAGGAAGAAATAAGGCTTAAAATTCAAAACAAAACTCTTGTGGCTAATGCAAAATCAGGTCATAGTAAAATACCAATAACAAAATGATAATAATTCTATTAAAATTAATAAATGCAAAATCTGATAATAATAATAATAATAAAATTATTTATAGTTATAAGAAAAATACCTAAAACTTATCTTATGGTCTAATCTTAAGATTGGGTTGTTATACTCTATAACTAGAATAATGATCTCTATTGTGTATAAATATTAGAGCTTTCTTTGTAAAAGGCATTAAGAAAAGTTAATAAGATTCATTCATGGAGGAATCTGATCTTTCGAAGTTCATAAGTTGTGCATTATTCTTGTTCTTTGTTACAATTGGCATCAGAGCATTCAGAATTCTGGGAAAACTTTTTTTCATTCTCAAGGATAATGGCTGAAGGGACTCATTTCAAGGAGTTGGAAAAAGTGGCTTTGGGATTAAGGCAACACCAAAAACAACAAGAAAACAGAGTTGAAGATCATCATGGAGAGTTGACCATGCTAAATTGAAAGATGGATGTACAACTAGATGTTGTGAATGGGGGAAGCATTGGCTTTCAGAATGGCAATGGTAAGCATGAAAAAGGGTTTAATTTTGAGCATTATGGGGTGTCGACAAGTATGAAATTTCTTTCTATCAAGTTAGATTTTCCAAGATTCGATGGAAAAACTTCAGCTGGATGGATTTATAAGGCAAATCACTACTTTGCCTTACACCTCATACTAAATGTTCTCATTCTATACGAAGGGAAATGCATTGATATGGTTCCATGATGCTAAGAAAATTGAAATTTTAGAACCTAGAGTTCTTTTGTAGAAGTTTTACAGATGAGGTTTGGGAGTTCATCTTATAAGATTGAAACATAATTCTACAGTAGCAGCCTATAAGACTCAGTTTGAAGTGATCTCCAACAGATTGAAAGGGTTATCCGAGAATTACAAATTAAGTTAGTTTTTGAGTGGATTGAAAGACGAGATCAGACTGCCAGTGAGGATGTTACACCTAGAATCCTAATTCTCCTTTTCAATTGGCTAAAATCCAAGAGGAGTACATCTTTAGCACTCGGGTGGTAGCAAGGTAGGGGTTATCAAGCTCCTTATGTGTCAATCCCAGTGGGGGGGAATTTGACAGCCAGTAATTCTTTGAAGAATAGGGGTTCTTTTGGTAGAAAAAGTAATAACTTCAAGGCTTCTCTTCCTGTGCAAAAAGTAATCCAGCTAAGCTGAAGGAGAAAAGTGAGAAAGGCTTGTGTTATTTTTGTGATGAGAAATGGAATTTAAGCCTCAAGTGCAAGAAAGCTAGAATCTTTCTTATGGAGTTGTTTCAGGGAGATGATGTTGAGAATTGTGAACTAGTAGAAGAGATTGACAGAACTGTAGTTGTGACTAGGGAGAGTGAAGTTCCTGAGATATCACTACATACCAATGGAGGTTCTTTAATCCCAAGAACCATGAGGATTAATGGTAGGGTTCAGAACTATTCAGTAGTGATTCTTGTGGACACATACAGTACACATAATTTTCTTGATCCCTCGGTAGCTGGAAGAGTGGGATTTGCAGTAAATTCCAAAAAGCATAGTGAATATAGAGTGTTAAACTAAGAGAGAATAAGCAGTGAAGGAATGATTGATAATTCTTAGTTTTAGATTCAAGGTAATCAGTTTATCACTGATTTTTTTATACTGCCACTAAGAGGGTGTGATGTAGTGGTAGGAATGCAGTGGTTAAGGACTTTGGGTCCTGTTTGATAGGACTTTAATGGCCTCACTATAACTTTTGAGCATAACAAGAAATATGTGACTATAAAGGGTATGAATCCTAGTAAGTTTAAATTGGTGGAGGATGTGCAAATATGCCAGTTGACTACCATTGAGAGAAAGGGGATGTTGTTATGGATTCTAAAGCAGGAGCAAGCTAAGGTATGGTGAAGATTGATTCGAATATAGAGGTTGTGATGCTTAAATACAATGGGGTCTTTGAGGGACCTAAAGGATTACCACCCAAGAGGAATAAAGATCACAAAGTCAATATCAAAGAGGGTACATTGCTAGTATCTGTGAGACCATACAAATATCATTTTTTCCAAAAATCAAAGATTGAGAAAATAGTGAAAGAATTGTTAGATGCATGAGTGATTAGAAGTAGTCAATCTCCATTTTACTCACATGTACTCTTAGTGAGGAAAGCTGATGGATCATGGTATATGTGCATTGATTATAGGGCACTTAATAGGGAAAAAGTGAAGAATAAGTTTCCCATTCTAGTTATTGATGAATGGTTGGATGAGTTGTGTGGAGCAAAAAATTTTTTCCAAGCTAGACCTTAGATCTGGATATCATCATATTTGCGTAAGGAAAGCTAATATTGAGAATACTGCATTCAAAACACACCAAGGCCACTGAGTTTTTGGTTATACCTTTTGGCTTAACTAATGCTCCTGCCACTTTTCAGGCCTTGGTGAATGAGGTATTTCAACCCTTCTTAAGAAAATGTCTTATAGTTTTCTTTGATGACATATTGATATATAGCAAGAGAAAGGAGGAACATTTACAACACTTATCATTGGTATTGAAACTTTTAGCTAAAAACACATTGTTTGCTAAGAAAAGTAAGTGTAAGTTTGGATGTAAGGAGATTGACTATCTTGGGCACTTTGGGGATGCTTGGGGAATGAAATGAGATAATAATTTTGTGAATTGTAGTAAAATGATTTGTGAATAATAGTGAGATAGTTTGAATTAAGTATTTATTGGGTTTTTGGAAAGGAGAGAGAAAAAGTTGAATAAAAAATATTATAAAGTTAAAATATTGTTAGAATATAATTTTTTAATATTATTTTTATTTTGAGATTTGAAAAAATTGAATTTTTTTTTTTTTAGGTGATTTGGAAAAATTGAAATGATTAGTTTGAAAAAATTAAAATGATTAGTGTGAATGTGTTTGTGTTTGAATGATGTTTGGAAAAGAAATGAGATGGGATGAAATGAGATGAGATGTGATGTGATGAAATGAGATAAAAATTATTTCCAAACATTCTCGTAGTCTCTGCTAGAGGGGTAATAGCAAATCCATCCAAGATTAAAGCTATGATTGAATGGCCTTTACTAAGGTCCATTAAGTCTCTAAGGGGATTCCTTGGACTAATTGGATATTTTAGGAAATTTGTAAGAAGCGATGGGTTATTATTGCCCCACTCACTGAAGATTGAAGAAGGATGCATTTTTTTGGGGGTCTGAAGCTTCACAGGCTTTTGAGGCATTAAAACATGCAGTTACTAACCGACCTGTTTTAGTCTTGCCTAATTTCTCTAGGCCCTTTTTATCAAGTGTGATGCATCAAGAAGGGGTATTAGGGCTATGTTAATCCAGGATGGAAGGCCTTTGGCATACCTTAGCCAAGCATTGAAAGTCAAGGCATTGGATTTATTTACATACGAGAAGAAACTATTGGCATTGGTGTTGGCAGTCAAGAAGTGGAGGCCTTACATTTTGGGGCTACTTTTGTTATTAAAACTGACCAACACAGTTTAAATTTTTTGTTGGAGCATAAGATAGGGACCCCATCACAATAGAAATAAGTAAGTTGCTTACGTATGATTTTACCATTGAATATAAGAAAGGCAAAGAGAATGCTGTTGCAAATGCTCTTTCAAGAAGGGATGATGCTAAGAGGAAGAAACATGTTTGTCTGCTATCACAGTTCTGGATCCAATGTGGTCAGAACAATTGAAGGCTTCTTATTTGTAGAATGAAGAAGTTTATGAGATTTGCAGTAAGTTACAACAAGGGTCTGCTACCAATCAAAATTTTGCAGTAAAAAATGGCCTACTGTTTAAGAAATGAAGCTAATTTATGTCATTTCTATCTCCTTTGAAGGAACAAGTGTTGTTGTTCATACACAGCAGTGCTTTTGGGGGACATTTAGGGTATCAAAATTCTTTGCATAGAGCCAAGGCTGATTTCATTTGGACTGGTATGAGAAGAGATATTAAGAAATATATTAAAGAATGTGTAGTTTGTCAAAAGTGTAAGATGGAGAATTTGCAACCAGCTAGCTTGTTATAACCATTGTCAATTCCCACTAAATCATGGAGTGATATCTCCATGGATTTTATTGATATTCTTCCTGTTTATAAAGGATTTTGTCATTTTTGTTGTGGTTGATATATTTACAAAATATGCTCATTTTCTGCCATTATCTCATCCTTACAGTGCAATTTCAGTGGCTAAGCTTTTTATTTCTCAGATCTTCAAGTTGCATGGTATGCCATCAACTATTATAATAGATAGATGTGGCTTTCATGAGTAATTTTTGGAGGGAGCTATTTATATTACATGACACTAGCATTTCAGCTTTGCCTATCATACTCTGTCAGATGGGCAGGCTGAAATAGTTAACAACTGCGCGTAGCAATATCTTAGATGCTTTATTTATGAGAGACCCAAGCAGTGAATTCATTGGCTTCCTTGGGCAGAATGGTGGTATAACACATCAGTCCACTCATCAACCAGAATTACACCATTTGAGGCTTTGTATCGTGTTCCACTCCTACATTGCTGCAATATGTAGGAGGCACAACACAAAATAAGGCAGTGGATTATGAGTTGAAGTCAAGGGGAGAAATTTTAGTGTAGTTGAAGAAGAACCTCCTAGCTGCTCAATCTAACATGAAGCAGCAACATGTAGACATCACACAGAGGCAATTTGAAATTGGGGATTTGGTGTATTTGAAGTTGCAAAAGTACAAACAGTAGAGTTTGGGTCATAACACTACAAGAAAACTGCTTATTTGTGGCTAGTTAATTCCAGCGAAATGACTATTTATAGCTAAAATGAGTCTGTTTTGGTCACAAATGGTCTTTTCGCCGCAATTAAATGGCCACAAAAACTCATTTTTCTTGTAGCAAGTTGCTAATCCTAAATTAGCAGCAAGGTATTGTGGCCCTTTCAATGTGCTGGAACGCATTGGAGAAGTGGCATAAAATTTGGAATTGCCACAGAATTCATCTGTACATCCAGTTTTCCATGTCTCCAGATTGAAAAAACATATTTGATCAACAGATAATATTTCATCCACATTGCCATTACTTGATTCTCATGGGGGGTTGAGGACTGAGCTATAGACTATATTGCAGAGAAGAATGTCTGCCCTTAACAACAACCGATTGATTGAATTGTTGGTTAAATGGCGTGGGGCTCTTGAGGAAGACTCATCTTGGGTTCTTGTGGACCAGTTGAGAGTTCATTACCCTGACGTTGTGGGTAAGGTCTTTTGATGGGGGGGAATTGTTAGGAGCATTACAGTGGCATGGGGGCAGTGCAGTAGAAGAGTAGCATAGACACGTAAAGGGGAATTCAATGGATTGATGAAGGAGCTGAGGGTGGGTTAGTAAGCAGCTGAAGGGCATGTGACTCATTAAATGTAGGAGTTTACGTATGTACCCTTACTTACTTAGGATAGATTACAAGAACACCCTTCCCATCTGTAGCTAGAACAACGATCTCTATTGTGTATAAATACAGGAGCTTTCTTTGTAAAAGGCATCGAGAAAAGTTAACAAGATTCATTCTTGGAGGAATCTGATCCCTTGAAGATCATAAGTTGAGCACTATTCATGTTCTTTGTTGTTTTTTTTCTTTTTTTAAATAAAATAATGCCATGCATGTCACCGGATGTGCAAAATAAAAAGGCTTCTTGGAAGCATAAATAAAAAATGATAAGCCTAGAAAGTGGTAGACACCGAGAAAGATAAACCTATGAGCTCAATAAAATAACCATTGGAGGAGAGACATCCCTACTACACAAATAAGCCCATGGCTTCGAGAAAATGATTTGAGTGTTAGATAATTAAAATATTTCGTGTTGACTCTACACTCCAATTTATTTAATTAAAATATCCCATGTATTGACTAAACTTATCGTTTAGTCCATAAGTGAGAAGTATCAAGATATAATTTAAATAATTAAATTAATATTTTTATTTAAATTTTTTAGATAAGTGATGATTTAATAAATTATCGGAGCATAGATTTTAAGTTTAAATCGCGACTTTATACTTCACACTCATTTAATTAAATATTATACATGAAAGATTTGGTCTACACTTGAGGATAAATGTTATCATATAATCACTATAAGAAAAATAAGTATTTGTGACTGATTATTTATGACGATAATGATTATTTGTGATGAAAACATACTACTTTTGATAGAAAATAATCATCTTTACAGAAAATAATTAGCTACAAATAAATAATTTTCTTGTACTGAATATAAATGATAAAATCTATTATCTTTTGGTCAACTCAACTTTTGAAGCAAGTGGTTGTTTGATTAGGAATGGAGATTACCACCAATGGGCTGAAGAAAGAAAGGACTACAACAATATTCATTGTGAAGAGTTTTTAAGAATACATTAGAAAGTTGAAAGGTGAGAAGACATGGGTTGAAGTGCCCTATGAAACACGGCCCATTGACGAAAGAACAATCATTGTACTCCTTTACCAGTGTTTATAGGTGTTTTCCAAGTGATTATTGACTTGCCCAAACATGCATTACATTTTATGTAAACTTAACACTTCACTTAATGTGTTATTTTGCAGTTCTAATTAACATTATACAGAAGAGCAAGGCTACTTTTCATTCTAAATCTCATCATCCTTAATCACATTTATTTACGTGCCACATTTTAAGTGATTTCATATATCAACCATTTAAATATCAACCACTTAAAATTCGACGCTCGGTAATCAAAATGTGATTGAGGATGACTAAATATAGGATGATCAAGAATATAGCATTTATTTGTATAGAATGCTCTTTAGGGCTAAAAAAGGAGATGAAGATAAACAAGACATGACCAGATGATCGATCATGCATGCAGGGTGGGTATAATTTTGAAGTGAAGATCCCAGAGTTGAAAAGCTCCTTTGACAAAGTCGTAGTGTGCACCCTTGAGAGCCAGTGTTTTATTCACCACACCTTCTCTCACAAACGGATATGTCAGTAAGTTTCCCAGTGATACATTCACAGCTTCCTGCATGCATTAGGCTCACCCAACTTAACTTTTGGACTGCTCTTCCCTTTTAATTTTAGTCATATATATGCCATTTATAACATATATATACATGATGCATGGGCATTTACCTTCTCACAATTGGTGCACTGCTCATGGAAACTTAACTCACTGTATTCTGTCTTAACCTTCGTCTTAGCGGGGGAGCAGATTTTGACCCAATGCTCGATAAATTCACTGCAAGTTCAATACACAGAAATAGTGTTGACATGGAAAGACATGAAGGATTATGGAAACTAGTGGGGCATAGAGGCAATAATGGCATGTTGGCGTATATGCCAAAGGTTATTTAATTTTGATAGCTCCCTTCAATTTTACTTTATCACATGATTCTTCGGATGCCTATGAGTATATCCCATTACTAGTTATTAGGCTGACACTATTAATTTATTATATTATTAAGACAGCTGAAATAACATCACATGGGAGGTCAAGTCTTTGACGTTCTGAAAAGCCAACAAGGCAAACCAAATTTGTATTTTTCCCCTCTTCCATTTTTACATACCCATCTCCCCCTCGTATCTACCGTACGACCGAAAACTCTTCAATATTTAGGTGTCAAATTCATCTCAATTTATCTAAATTAATCTTTGACGAGGCCCACTTCTTTTTTTGACTTCTCATAAAAAAATATATATATATATTTCAATTTGCTTTATACATTCAAACACATTTTAATGAGACAAACAAATTATTACTATTTACAGATCAACTCAAATAATTTAAAATCACCTCAGTACCCAAACGCAACATAAATCCACGTTGTTGTCTTCTAAACCCTATAGCCCACGTTGTTAAGAATATTATACAAATATGATTTTGGAATAAATGATGATTTAACATGATATCATAATAGAAATTCTGAGTTCAAACTTTAATTCTATACTTATCTCCTTTTAAGACAAGTGGTGGTGATTTCATACATGTACCACACCATAACATTCGTTGTAACACAACTTTTGCTCTGGACATCCCTCCCCTCTTAATGTATTGTTAATTTTAATTTCATTGCAATGATCAATAAAAGGAAAAAAAAAAAACAAAAACAAAAAACTTTCTAGTATAATTTCTGATCACACATCCTAGAAAAATCAGGCAAAGAGCTCTTAATATAATGACATCATGATCATATAAGAATACTTTTGCGTACCTCGCAGTGGTCCCATCGTCCGGTATAGACATGAGCCCCTTTATACCACCACAGCAACTGTGTCCCATGACTACAATAAGTTCCACCTGAAATGCCTTTGTTTCTTAGTCTCGGTATCAGAATAAAGGGGAAGGGAGGTAGCATGCTCTTTGTACTTTTTCTTTTTGGACAAACTATTCTGCCTTCTCACTTTTATGGCATTACTTTTCATCTAGAAGGCAGTAAATGACCCAACCAATAACATAAACAAGTTCGATGTCTTATATTTCATTATTTAGAGGAGTTACAGGCATATTTATACAACTATGCAAGTACATGAGATGAGATCCATGTCTTGTGTCTCTCACTGGCCATTGGCTATCATCATGACTTCCAACTCCCATAGGTCGTGCTTAATGTTTTTCCATGTCTTCAATGGTCGAACTCCAGATTTTATAGGATAGATCGTCTCTATTTCAAATGAAATGGATAATATCTATTTAGTGTAAACCGTAAAGCATGAAGTATTTTGGTCCTTTACTTGTTAACATAAGAGTTTATATGACCAAAATATTCTGTACTCCAAACAAATTGATACTATACACTTCAAGTCCTATTCCCAATTTGTAGTACAAACAGGGTAAAACTAAGGTGAATTGGTCTAAGAGAAATCAAAAACTCTGTGTGTAGTCACTTTTGTATACACCTTACACAATTAATGTGATTGGTTGTATTACTTTTTTTTTAATATAAAATAATTATTTTAGTCAATCACATTAGTGAAGTGCATAAAAAAGATCCAAAAATATTTGTATGTAACAGAACTCTTATCCTCTAATCTACAAATATCTACCCAAAAGGAAATGAAAAGATGGGTAGTAATTTCAAGGTCATGACTCATGACGCTTTGGAGTTGAAAATTGTAGACATATTAGAAAGCAAAGCATCTAATGGGGGGCTTTGGTGGGTGGGTTGTTGTCAATTGGCATCAATGCATATGATAATGGGAGGGTGTGGGGAACGCTCGATGTCTAGGCGACATCACGTTGCCTACCCCACCATAACGTTTGCCAAAAGAAACAACTCCCACGAAACAGAATAGGTGAAAGCGTGAGAATAAATGGAAAATTAAAAGGGAAAGAGTGGCCAGCTAGCTAGCTATGCATGTATTCAAACCTTCAGATGCAACACTGCATATTCAATGGCCGCCCCTGCTCCTGAGTATTTATTCTGCAGCAACACGCAGAGCCAGTCAACATAACAAATATAATTAAACAAATAAAAGTGTCAAAAATGAAACCAAAAAAAAGAAAAAAAAAAAAGGAGAAAGCTTTTAAACCACTGGAGTCGACTTTTGAAGTGATTAGGTAGGAGGAGCCTCTTTCGACAAGTCTGACAGCATTTAAACCACTAGAGAGTCAACTTTTGAATTTTCAAACCGATCGAAGTACGCGTGATGTCAAGTAGATGAATTAAAGGACACCTTAGGGCAAGAATAAGTGTGAACAGAAGCTTAGAGATCGATCGGTGAGGGTTTTGATAAAGGAAAAAATAACCTTGTCAAAGGGCGGGACCATGTTGGCTATGTTGCGAACCACAAAGGCCTCTCCCGGTTGGAAATTCAGGATGTGGGAGGGACAAACGCGAGAGTCTGAGCATGCAAATACCAAAAACTGCATATCCATTAAACAAATATATAAGATATATATTAGCCAAATGCATGAATGTATGTGACATAAGATATATACCAAAAGTTTCGTGAGGAAATTATTAAAATACAGATTGATGTAATACTTTCAACTTATTACAATATGTCAATTAAAAAGTACTTGAAAACATTTTAGGATTCAAATCCCAACAGACAAAGTTGAGTGCAGGTGCCAATAGATCACAAGACCATTTTGCCATTAGGGAAATAAAACTTGCTTTTGTCTTTGACTTGTTACCATCGATATTATTGATTACGACTGTTTCAAATTGACAAAATGCAAATGGGAAGGAAATAATATCTATCCAACCTGACTACAAAAAAGCCTTTCACTTTTCAACCGCTACCACCAATAATTTTACCAATAAATTCCAAAGGCCTTCTATCCATCGTATACTATTGATCATCACATGTATGGGGCCTAACTGTGAATGCAACTGCTGGATCCAAAATAATGCTAGATACAATTTTAAGATATACAAGTCATGCATATTCTTTTTTAAAAATGATAGGATCCAGCATTAAAAAATTAGTTTTTTAAAATAGATCTCATATTTATCTATTTTTTTAATGGAAGTGCAGATATCATTTATTTATTTATTGTGAAGTTTATTATATTGATAAAAAAAATTAAAATACTAATACTTTTTGAGAAATACTTTTAGCCACAAAAGGATTATACAAAAGTAAACACATAAGCTGGCGTGGCTTGATATGGTGCGTCAGATTGTAAAAGTATTTTTTATTATAAAAAAGATCTAACGGATGTCATAAAGTCACATCAATTTGTAGGTTTACTTTTGTGCAATCTCTTTGTGTATGTAATAATTCTCATATGTAAATTAATATGACAAATTTTTACATCACTGCTAACAAAAAGCGTGAATAAATTTACGGAAAATAATTTATACATAATATTTTCTACAATACACTTCACAATAATATGTTAAATGAGGGGTGATTTTATAAAACACTTTATAAAAATAATATTACTTTATAAAAATACTCTTATCTTACAATATTACTGTAAAATGTATGGTAAAAATATATTGTGTCTATCAATGCTCTAAATTTATTCTACTTATAAAGAGTAGCATGATGATAACCTTGGGACTCTGGCCTTTAGCAAGTTCACCGTACAACGCAGGATTCTTCCTGAAAAAGGGCACGCATTGAACACCATTCAGTTTACAGGATCATCTTCAATTTACATTAACTTTGCAAAGCCTATTTAAATTATTTGTAGAATCTTTCGAGCTTTTCCATCTCCAACAATCTGTGAAACGTCCATATCAATTAAACTTTTGGCATCTTTATTATAGGGAATCATGCGCGCGCTTTGGATTACATAAATGTCTTGATGATGAACAATAATAATCAAGTTGACAATAGCCAACGACACCATCACTCGGTGCCATTGAATCGGCATTAATGCTAAGTTTTAGAATAATGTTTTTTTATTTCGCTTCTTAAGGTTGCATATTTTTAGTGGTTATTTATTTAAATGACTGACATATAAAACCAGTTATAATACGTCACATAAATAATGTGACTGAAAATAATTACCAATTTAATTTAGTCACTATGTTATTATAAAAATCAATTTAATCTAATAATTATGTTATTAAAACAAATTATGTATTTAGTTTAGAATAATGTACTATACAATTTTAAGAGTTGGCGAGCTCCCTTTTAAAAAAAATGAGGTTTATAATTAAAAAAAATAATTTCTTTTTAATTTAACAAGAAGAAAAAATGAAAATCCTAGACAAAATCGATCAAGGATAATTAGAAGAATGTACGTACTCAAGTTTTTCTTTCTTAAAGTGGACGAAGCCGGTTTTGATCCTCTCGACCGGATCAAACTGATTCGAACCGGCCGTCTCCAACTCCGCCGTTATCTGCTTGATCTTTGCGGCGGCGATGTCTCCAAGGTCAGCTTTCTCACTGTAACCAACGAGTTTTACCTCCGTCAGATTAGAGTACACTTAAGTGGGACCCATGCTTGCAACCCAATGGAACCGAACAGAAAATGACAATCGAGAACAGTGAATCATTGTCCATTTACAGACAAGAAGTAAAAAAAAAAGAGTACTCTGATTGTCTGGACGACGTAGTACCTGAGAAGCTTCGTGAGTCCTGCAATGGCCTCCTCGTACGACTCCGTAGCCATGTCTTCCCTCTGCCAATTCCATAAATTAATATGTTATTTATCCATTCCGAGAATTGAAAACTGTTTAATATTTCTTTAAACCAAAAATCAAACCAATGAATCCAAACAAAGCTCGGTTAGTGGTCATCATCAAAAGGGACATCCTTTGGGTTTATTTCTCGAACAAATCGGTTCATGAGAAGCTACGATATTGAGATTATCTACAATAAATCGGGCAGAAGGAAAACATCCCGTTCTTAAATTCGTCTGAATATATATCTTCGATAAAGGCTCGCGCTCGAACCAACGAGTCAACGATCCATAGACTTCAGAAAGTTCAGGAGATTTACAAGAAGAATTCAGCTAAAAAAACATCAGCAGGATCGCATTTCTTTTCATCTCCTTTTCCTTTTGGAGGAATAACAATGGAGTCTTGGAAATAAATGTCGAAAGAGAATTAAAAAAAATGAGCCCGGCCATAACTTTCCTAAGGAAGAGATCAAGATAAAACACAGAAAATTAATTGTGGAGAATCGAGAAACAGATCGGAAATCAAATTCCAAGATGAGGTATACGGACAGTCAAAACACGCACGGATAAAGGGTGAGCAGTTGCAGATGGAGAGGAAAAAGGATCAAATATCTGTACGTACGGACCTTTGTTGGAGATTCTCCTAGCCTGGTTCTGGGTTACGGAAGAGAATTATAACTAGAGACTGTAATCAGAGAAGCTCACTTTTCAAAGAGAAATGATGATCACTACTACCCCACGACGCCTACTCTCTTGATAATTGTGTCGCCGGCCAGAGAAAGGCAAGGCATGACTCTATCTATAAATGGTGAACTTGGCTGTTTTGTTTTAAAGCCTGAGCTGCTTAATCCGAAAATGACCATTTACCCGTTTTTTTTTTTTTTTTCGGAGTAGATTACGTTGATGATGTCGTAAGAGAAGGTAAATTGAAATAACACAACAATTTATAGTAATTGTAAGGTTATCATTTTTCATAGTATAAATAATTGGATAAAGATTATAAAATGGAAAATATTTTAGATATAAAGAAATTACATAAAAGTAAATCTATAAATTAATATGGTTTGATGTGATACGTCAGATTATAAAATTACTTTTATTGTAAATTAAATTTAACGGATTCTATAAAATCACATCAATTTATAGATTTATTATATAATCTCTTTATATATGTAACAGTTCTTTTATAAAATTTGATTGTTAATGTTGATTTTTGGATACGACAATCATCCATGATAATTGGATAAATTTAAAATAATAACTCAGATGACTCTATAGACTAATACTATAAACACTAACAAACTAATCTGGAGACTAATATTTATATAAAATATCTTATAAAAATAATATCACTTTATAAAAATATACTCATTTTAAAATATAATTATAAAATGTGTAGTAAAAACTATTGCATGAATATCAAGTAAAAACATGACCTATTGGAGAAGACATCAATCACTAAAAATGAAAATATAAAATCAAGATGAACAACTATTTATATGACCTAGTCTATATATCTTTCTTTCTTCACTCAAAATCATTTTAAACTTGTCATAAAACCTCTAAAAAAATTCAAATCCAACAAAACACAGAATAGAAAAATGATTTTCTCAAAGATGAAAGCACCAAACAAAGTTTCCATTGGACCATATAATATTTTTAGAAGCTGCCCACTTGGTAAAAATTGATATATATATATATATATATAGTTATTGAGTAAATTAACATTTGTTGCAATGGATTATTTGTAATGAGAATGACTATTTGTGATAAAAATAGACTTATTTTAACAAGAAATAATTCATCCCCAGTCACACAAATTAACTTGATGACCAGTTAATTTATTGAAGCTGCTTGAAAATAAAATAATTACAGCAAATCTCATACATGTAAGTGGCTGATTAATAGTATTAATTATGCGCCTCTCAAAGAGTGCTTTCTCGGTTCAATATCATAAAAAATTCAGCAATCAATTATAATTTTATACCAAAAAATAAAAATAAAAACACAACTCATCATGCAGCGTTAGTAAGAGCATTAGCATTGAATTGACCATTCTATTCTTCAAATTTTGACTAATATGTAACTTTTTCACTTTTAGCTAATCATTCAAAACTTGAAATCTACATTAGATTAGTCATCACACTCTTTATAATAATAAAATATTATTATTTTTATTATTTATATTTTTTTAATTAATTTATATTTTATTTTTATAATTTTCAATAACCTCCAACAATCATATTCATTTTCATTTTCACAATCTAACAATGTATAATATAATAATCTCATATGTATATAGATGATAAAATCTCATATGAATAAAAATCTCATATCTATAATATAATAGTCTCAAAAAATACTTTTAGACTTGTTATAGTTCTTTTCATATTTGAAAAGAATAATAGATTTACTGTAGCTTATAGTTTAGATGAAAACAATTTAGCTAATTCAATGTGGAGCAAATATGGATGATATTTGCTAAATTTAAAAAGACATCTGGCTAATTTAATGCCAATGCTCTAAGTAAGAGTCTAGTACTGAACTTACAGATACCTTGCTTGAACAGCAACACAGCATCATGCACTTTCTAAACGACCCAGACATGATTGCTTCTCTCAGGGCAATCTTCTCTCAAGAAAACAGATGAGAAATGGAGCATAAAATCTCCCAAGTTTCAACTGAGTTTTGACACAACAAATTAAGGACATAAGTCTGTTAAATGGAGCAGAGTGGGAGATGAGTTTCACATGATCAATGGTATCTTTTACAGTCCGGAGATCGGTAGTAGAGTGGGGGAGATAGAATAGCTTTTTTGCTATGTAGGAGCTGGGGCCTGGGGAACTAAAAAGAGGTTGGGAATGGGCGATGTGGATAAAGAAAACTAAAGGGTGAGAAGCAACATGAGCTGCTAGCTAGCAACAGAGGCTCCCATCCCTGTGGATGAGAATCCCACGTCCTATATTTTCCTAATCATCTCAAGCCTGTCATTTTCTACGCTTGTTGATTTTGTATATTTTAAGATAAAATAATTAAAAATATGAAAAATGATAGTTGTAATTATGAATATGTAAATATTGTATAATTATTTTAAAAAAATAAATAAATATAAGACTTACATAAAAAAAAATATTTTTTTTAATAATAAATTCTTTTTTAAAATAATTACACGATATTTATATATTCTAATATTATACGTAACATTATTCTGTACAAATTATATATATATATATATAATTTTTTGGTACGAGATCTGAGAACTTTTTGCATCTTAATCCGTGCAAATTACAAAGGGTGATTGGAATCCATGGATAATTTTTAGGAGATTGAGCAGTTCAGTTTGACCAATACGTTGTAAGCATGAAAGGATTGGATCATATTTCTGGCGGCCCAAATGTCTGCTCTATTTTTGGGCTAGAAACTAGCTGGGTCGATGCTTGCTAGCTATAACTCTCCTCATGAGCCCAACTAGCTTCTTTTGGATTAAAAATGTTCGGTATAAGAAATTTTTAAGGTTACTGTTAGGATCACCGATATTGAATCCTGACAGTTCTTGCCAGAAAGTGTAAAATGTAATTCTTTTTTATTTTTTATTTTTAAGTATTTTTTAAATCAATTTAAAAAAATTTTTAAAAAATACAAACTCATTTAAAAATACTTTTTTAATAAATAAGTAAAAAAAAAAATCGGGTACCTCATGTCCGTTGCATGTCATATATTTTAGGGTTACAAATTTGAAAATTTCTATTTATCATTTGATACGTTATACTATACTTTTTTTTCTTATTAAATGTGTGGTTTAACATGTATTTTGACGTGACACCATTTTATTAATTCGGAAAGAGTGAGTTGAAATGAAGTGACAAGATTTAAACTAATGAGTTTATTTTCATAAATAATTTAAATAAACAGCCAGCCGGATTTACTAAGATTTATTTAACTTTTATAATGACAAAAACTTGTGATTTGGGTCAGCATTGGACCGACTGTATGTTTTTGTAGATGAGATAAATTGAAATTAAAGTTAAAAAATTAAATATAATATTGTTAGAATATTTTTTTAATATTATTTTTGTTTTGAGATTTGAAAAAAAAATGAACTGTTTATTTTATTTTGTGTAGAAATTTAAAAAAATTATAATGATTAAATGAGATAAGATGAATTGAGATAAACTGTAAAAACAAACGAGACCTAGTCAAATCCACTCAAATTCAATTATTCTTAAGCCTACCGTTCTTTATTTCATGTCAAATTAAGTTAATGATAGCGTAAAAGATTGTCAAACTTTTGTTTTTGTTTTTGGTTTTTTTTTTTTTTTTTTACCTTTCTTAAATTCGATCTTTCTGAATTTCACCCGGTCACAGAATTTAGGCATTATTACAATTATTTTTTTTTTTTTGGGGGGGGGGGGGGGAGGGATGAATAATTCTATGTATTAGAGCATTGACATTGGATAAAAAATGAATAATTTGGATAATAAAGTCCAAAAATACACTGTGTTGGATTATACAAATGCAAAAGAAAATGACTTCTAGTTACATTAAATTAGTGTTGTGAGCCATATTTGGATTTCACTGTAGCTAGATCAAATGGAATAAAAAATAATTTGTCTCTCTCGATTCTCCCTCTCCCCAACTCATTTCTTTCCTGCAGTATTTCCCCTTCATTTCACTCTCGTTCCTTTCTTCCTTTCTGCTAGGTTTCTTTCATTTCTCATGACCAATTAAAATCACTGCCTTTCGTCTTCGAGTGTGTCTATAGCATAAAATGTTTTTCGATCCCCTCCTAGGGCCTCTATCCATCGATAGCAGTTTCATCTAGTCTTTAATTTTTTTTTTCAGTCCCCTCCTTTCTTCCTTTCTACCTTTTCGTTGATAGCAGCCCGTCTCTAGTTTCAGTCCATCGATAGCAGTAGCCCGTCATAGCAGTACCAGCACATCCTGCCATAAGTTTCAAAAAATAGGTAAGTATGTTTGAAATTTGTTTTACTGAGGTGTTGATTTAAGTGGTTTAATGATTTTATTATGGATTGAGGGTCTAGGGTTTTGTTATTGGGGATTTTGTTGTAAGATAGAGTACAAAATAAATCCATATTGTTATTAGCTCACATATATAATGTCGAAACTTGAAACTGCATATATGATGTTTGGATTAGGGGTTTTGTTATTAGGGATTAAGACTGTAGTAAATTGCATATATGATGTTGAAACTTGAAACTAGTACAGTAAATGGAATAAATGTGTGGTAGTAGCAGCTTGGAGTACAAGTTTATGAGCAATTTACCAAAGTCTAGTACCATTAAAGTTAGGTAAAAGATAGAGCAGCATAGAAGAAAAACTGATTTTCAAGACCATCTTGCTTTACTGTGTTGATATCTCCGTTAACAAAGCTCTCAACAAGCATTATTAATGCGAGGTCCAACGCCTCCTTATAGCTAAATCTCTCAGCTCCCTCCTTTGTTTCATGCTCATTGATATATTTTGACAAAACAAATGGACAATTGCTCCTTGAAAAAACTACCCTTGATTTATTGAATATGACTAGAGAACATGTTCTATGAAATTAGCAAGACATTACATACCATCCACAAAACAAAACAGCAGGAATGAACAATTTCATTTTTGAAAAACAAAAGGAAAGCAAATGAATCTGCAATCCTTCAAAATGGGAATTTTGAAATTGGACGTTGTATGGATAAAATATTTCTGCAATGGTCTTTTTTTTTTTTTTTTTTTTTTCTTTCATTGATAAGTGAAGAATTGCAGCAGTTGTTTAATCTTCAATACCAATTTTTCATTTTCGAAAGCACATCATGAACATTCCATAAACCTCAATAAGTAAAATTGAACCATAACAAAGTGTTTTTCTGAGTTATGATTCTGTCCATAAACGCCAGTGATAACAAAATAAATACTTTCAGAAAGATTACCACCTGAATACAGAGTAACCTTGTTATCCCCCTACTCTATTTCTACTTGATATATTGGGAGAGTCAAGCATAAAATTCCATGCAGATCTCTACCCACGCATGCTATCTTTTCTTTATAATGTCCTATTTCTCATATGTTCGTCTTAATCTCTGTAAAACAATACTAAAAAATATAATAATTAGAATGCTAAATGCTATAATGGATTGGTCTTGTCGATTCCCTTGCCCACGCATCTTTATGCATTCTATGTTGAGCAGGTCGCGTTGTAATATGTCCTCATCAGTGTGATCAAGTGTTGAAGGATCCAGTGTGTCTGGAAACTTTGCCCAACATCTATTAACCATTTTAACATCCCTATAATTTCTACTTCAAAATCTAATTTATTTTGGTGTTGTTTAAATTTCTATTTCAAAATCTTAATTATTTTGGTGTTGTTTAAAATTTGTATTCAAGTTTTATGATGAACTTTAAATTATTCAAGGATGGAGCCTTCATTTGGTGTGGATTCCTTCTTCACTACTCTCTTGCAAAGTGGTGGACAAGGGGAAAGT
Source organism: Juglans microcarpa x Juglans regia (assembly GCF_004785595.1). Taxonomy (NCBI): domain Eukaryota; kingdom Viridiplantae; phylum Streptophyta; class Magnoliopsida; order Fagales; family Juglandaceae; genus Juglans; species Juglans microcarpa x Juglans regia. The sequence goes on along the minus strand of NC_054599.1, from coordinate 17,071,199 downwards.
AGCACTCCATTCAATAGTATACATGATAATGTGGTGATCCAATCATCACAAGCTGAAGGTGAACAAATGTCGCACACTAGAAAATCTCAACAAGGTGTGTCTTTCACCATAGAGGAGGATAATCTTCTTTTTTCAATTTGGCTAAACATTAGCCTTGATGCTATATAGTGAGTTGACCGAAAATCCACACAAATGTGGGAAAGAATTTATAAATACTATAATGAGTATAAAAAACTAAACACTCCTGAATGCTCAATTGTGTCATTGACCAATTGATGACAATCATAAAAAAATGTACAAACAAGTTTTGTGCTGTTGTAGCACAAGTAGAGTCTTTACATCTGAATGGTACCACAGAGCTGGATAAGGTATTAATTTTGTTTCTCCTTTAGTTTTTTTTATATGTTTGGGTTTATTTACATACTAACTTTATCACTTTGTTCATTTAAGATTAGAAGGCAAAATTCATATACAAAAACGTTGAGAAGGCAAGTTTTGCCATGAAGCATTGTTGGTGTCCATTGAGACACCAACCAAATGGCAACATCAGTCAACATTGTCAACGAGGAGAAAACCACCTGGAAAACGTCTGGCCAGTGCTAGATTAACTCCAGTCGGAGACGATATTTTGGATGACAACATCAAGGTCATTCATGAGAGACCTCCAGGCAAGAAGACTGAGAAAGAAAAGGAAAGAAAGAGGAAGTTTAGAGAAGTATCAGATGCTGAATTTAACAATGCCTTAGCTCGCATAGAAAATGACATAAATATATCCATGGTGGAGAGAAGAGAAACAGTCATCAAGGCAGAGCGGGATAGAAGTAAACACCTTGCACTTGAGAAAAAGAAGTTTGAAGCTAAAATAATGTAATTAGATCTTGCTGGCATGAATTCAAAGCAGCAAGTTTATTTCCAACATCTTCAGGATGAAATTTACGAAACTTTAATGAATAAGTTTGCAATCACATCACCATCTAAGGACCCATCTACACCTTTTGGAGGTGTATAAGTATTTGTCTAGTCTATTTCGGCATTGTAATTAACAGTAGCATAAGTTTAACGTCTACTTTGTTTAATGGTCGTCCAGCCACATGTGATAGAAATATATGTGGCTGGGCAACAACTTTTTGATTGGGTATTGTCTTTATTTTTGTGATGAGCAATAATATTAGTGATGAGCTGACTTTTAGAAGTGTGTATATTTTTGTAATGGACTGACTTTTGGAGGTGTGTATATTTTTGTGATGGATTGAAATGTGTTGAACATTAGTGATGACTTGTATTTCTCTCAATGGTCTTTTTTTGTGGTGAAAATGTAACAAGTCATCTTCTCAATGGTCTTTTTTTGTGTTGAAAATGTAATAGACAAGTATTTGATTGAATGGATTAATAAATGGTAATTTAGCATTGGAACTGGTTATTTACCGTTCGAATGGTATTAATCATACAGAACAGAATTTAATTAATAATACCATACTAATATTACACAAATTGTAATTCAAATATCAATTGTTCAAATGTTTTAGAACATAATAATATAAAAGCAATTAAAAAATAAATAAATTTTAAGATTGTGGTGGTGGCATAGATTTTGGGACATATTGACTGCAACTGCTTAAACACAACTTTTTGTACCTCTGTCCCCAATTTCTTCTGCATGTTCTCTTTTAATCTCGCATCTAAATCTGCTACTTGATCTAATTAGGTCAGAAACTCTTTTTTCTTGAAACTCAATCACTCTATCTCAAGTGTTGCTTCCTTCAATTCTTTAGTCTTATCGTCATTCGATCTGACTCGAGAAGAGGATGATGATGACTTTACGCAACGTCCTAGGCCCCTCAAATATCCAGAATATGATCCAAGAACTTGAGAAATGATCTGAGCATAATTGGCAAATGATTCATCAGATAGATCCGCAATAGTTTCCTTAAGAGATATCACCTTGTCCTACAAAAATAAAGACATTAAAGTTAGTATAACTAACAAAAATATTATTAGACAATGGGATTAAAAAAACTTAAACTTATATAATTTGTTTCTACTTCGGGACTGATCCAATTGGATCTGCTTTAACATACAATTGAGTCATATCATAGTCAGCAAAACTTTCTTCTGCCTGGAAAAAGAAAATCTATATTAGAACTTAAATAAAAAAAATGTATTATATGTTAATATTTAATGGGGATGAGAATAACTTATCATTTTTTTAGACAAACGATGAATAGATTGAGATGATGTATTGTTAATTTTGATCTATTTGCTTGGTTTGCGGTACTCCATTGTTAAAAAGAATTGTGTTTATATGTTTCATACATCTATCATATACTATTAAAAAAAGATAGCAGCAAAATTACCTGATAAGCAAGATTTTCAAACATATCACAAACCTTCTCTCATTCATTTGGTGGCATTGTTTGGAATGGATTTTGGCGTACTTTTATTATAGTACTGAACTTCTTATAGTGTGCATGGCATCGACCTTTGTTCCTTCAAAATGTATTTTATATCAGTTCCTCAACCGTTAATCGATCATCTCGTTGGCCAAAATTAAGTTTAAACTCATCCTTTCAAAAATTATAAACAATTAGTATAAATACGAATTAAATTTAAATTAACATGTTATATAATTAGATGCTTGGGATTTAGCTTATTACCAAGCAGGTTTTTTATGTGATCTTTCACATATTGGAAAACTTTAGATCAAGAGGATGTAGCCATCGATGCATACGTGCAAGTAAACGTACCAACATAAGAAGCAAGCCATGCTATCAAATCACCGAAGTCACCGATGTGACAATCATGAATATTAATTTTAATTTTACTCATTTTCCTTACTTTCTCTATGCAGACACTCATCATAATGTCTCAACCTCAACGCTGGCTTACAACATTTATATATATATAATATTTAAAGCATATATTTTAATTAAATTATTATATTTTATATATATATTACTTAAATTGAGCATAAAATGTGGTATTTAATTTGATAAAATACATTGTTCTGGATCTGGTGATGTTGGCCCACTATTGATGGTAGGTAAACCACACGGGAAGTCGGTAATGGATATGGATGGCGCACGTGTTGCTATGCGTTTAGGAGGCATGTCTATTTGAAATTGAATCAAATTATTATTCAAACAAACGTTACAGATATTTTTAAGAATAATACTTACAAAAATATTTGTTTGAAATTCATTCACTATAAGTTTTGTTAGACCAATCGCTCTCATTCTCATTAGAAACTTTAGTTGATGCACATTCTTCCGACATTTCACCCTCAATTATTGCGGGTCAAGCATTTTCTCTACGCAATGGAACCATGTCATATTGGCTTAGATCAACAAATAAATCGATGCCTGATTCGTTTTCTTGATATCTTTCTTTATTTGCTGGACAATCAACTTCTTCATATGGATCGTCTGCCTTTGAAATATAATCATATACATTTCTTGGTGCAAACTTCTCTACTACTTGTCATGGGTTCCCGTACTCCAGATCATTTCAATAAAAAACTTGATTCACTTTGCAGGCAAGAAAGAAATTATCGTTCTCATACCATGTGCAAAATGTATTAACACTCACAAAATATTAATCATTACGCACTCTCAACCTAGGATTTGAGACGTCTCACCAATTACATTAAAACAACCAGACCATATATCCCCCCACATACTTTAACGCTATGATATCTTCTACAATTCCGTAGAAGTCAATGTTATCATCCCCATTATTTCCTTCGACTACAACCCCACAATTTTGAGTTTTCCTTTATCATTCTCTGTCAGCTATGTGAAATTTTTATCCACGCACCAAACACCCTGAGTATTAGATGGCCCGCCTGGATGGAATAAATGCCAGAGCATATAGTTTTGGTGAGATTTTTTTTGAATTTTCTCCATATTTCGATACAACCTACATCAATAAATATTATTATAGTTATATCATTGTTAGATAGAAATATGTAAATTTTAGTGGTATGTTGTTCATATTATTATAAGATGGCGCTTTACAATAATACCGTATGTTCAAACCACGAGGTAAATTTCTCTTCGTGCATCTTTTCTACATCAGTTACACCATTCGTGCGAAGTAACCGTATATGTTTGCTGCTCATGTTCATGTGATCTATTAATTTGTAACAAGTAATGGTCAAGTATTTACTTAGAAGATCATCACTAACCTCAAGTAGTGGTCAATCTCTGTGCAGTTATTCAAGACATACCATCGAGCTCTTTCAAACTCTCGGCCACATAGGTCATAGCCCCCTTATGCATCTATGGGACATACAGTCTGGAAAAATACAAAAAATGTCGATGAGACTCTCATTTGTCTATCTTCATAATTTTGATCTATTCTAGTAAATCTAGTATCAACCCCATGGAAATATATTGAATAAAAGGTATGCCACTCATTATCAATGTATGACTCTACAGTCGAACTTTTCAGACGAGCTTTATTCCTCATAGATTGCTCAAATTTTTTCAAAAACCGTTCAATAGGATACATCCATCTATACTGAACCGGGCTAACGACTAAAGCCTCATGAGGTAGGTGCACAATCAAATGAACTATTACATCAAAGAATGAAGGCGAGTACAAACTTCCCAATTTGCACAATATCACTACAATGTTAGCTTCCATTTTTAATAATACATCAACTTTCAACGTTCTATTACAAATGTCCCTGAAAAATCCCTCTAATTCTATGAAAGCTAAACAAATATTTCGAGTAAGCTTTCAACGCACACCAACCAGTAACAGATGTTGCAGAAATATATGACAGTCGTGACTTTTAAGACTAATTATCTTCCAATTATGTGTTCGAACACTTATTGACATGTTTGAAGCATAACAATTGGGTAATTTGATTGTCATGAACCAATAACAAAATTTCTTTCTCTCATCATTTGAAAGTGTATATCATCCGATGGGCATATAGGCTGACGATCCATTATTTTGCAAATGCAACTCCGTTCATATCCCCAACTCCTTTAAATTTTTATGAGAGTTAGCTGTATCTTTTGTCTTCTCTTATATTGACATCAGAGTGCCCAATATATTCTCACATATATTTTTCTCAATATGCATAACATTTAGATTGTACTAGATTGTGGTGCAGTGTCAAGGTAAACCAGTATGACAACTAAAGAAAAAATACTTTTTTTGACCAATTCAACTCGACTACTTGTCGTTTTCTCTTTCAAACTCTTGAGTCTTTCCCAAATCTGTTTTTTGAAATATCCTCCAATTACACGATAATATGATTCACAGACAACTCTGGCGGTGATGACCTGTGCTCAACCCTTCTATCAAATATCGTTCTATTTGAACGTCATCTATGATCATGTGGTAAATATTGACGGTGTCCCATGAAACATAATTTTTTACTATTTGTCAACCATTGAGACTATGTATCTTTATTACAAATAAGACAAGTCATTTTGCCTTTTGTGCTCTACTTAGACAAGTTTCCATATACTTGAAAATTATTTATTGTCCATATCACTGTAGCATGCATTTTGAACTCCTCTGACGAGGCCGCACCATAGGTTCTGACACCCTGACCCCATAACTTTTTCAACACTACAATCAATGGTTGCAAATATACATATAATTCGTTCCCTGGTGACCTTAGCCTTGGTATCAGTAGAGTTATCATAAAATACGGATCCTTCATATACTTCCAAAGTGGCAAGTTATAGGATATTAATATGACAAGCCAAGTACTGTGAGAAGTGTTCATATTGCCAAATGGATTAAAATCATCCGTTGCTAAACCAAGACGTACATTTCGAGGTTCTTCGGCAAACCATAAATACTCAACGTCAAATTTCTTCTATTGTGAAGAATCTGCAAGATGCGAGAGGAAGTTTTCATTTTGGACTCTTTCTGTGTGATGCCAAGATATATCTTTCGCAGTCAGCCGGGACATAAACAATATTTGAAGTTGAGGAATCAACGAAAAATGTCTTAACACTTTTTGGGGTACATTATGTTTATCGGATGTCCATCTTGACTCATGACATGTTGAACATAAATCAAATTCTGCATATTGCTGCCAAAAGAGAACACAATCATTTTTACAAGCGTGGATCATATTATAATCAAATCCTAGCCCTTGCTTCAATTGTTTCACTTCATAAAAATTACGAGGTATTACGTTATCCTAAGGGAGAGCCTTTTAAAATAATTCTAGTAAGATGTCGATGACCTTGGTAAAAATACGACAAATAGACTTAATAACTGAGAAAGACAACTTGCTATGATGAGTGCATC